>NC_092826.1:100244820-100558730 GCF_039878825.1 Excalfactoria chinensis
CATCTGAAAAGCAAAATCAGTAATTGCTAACAACTTACAGGACAGCTGAATGTGGTTAAATCATTTACTCATAATACACACTCAATCTTAAAATGCTGTAATATATAAAACCAGCTGCAGTACTTTTATCTGAGACAGCCACTCTCTACTAAGCTTATGGTATGGAAACATGGAAGCACTTAAGCACTTTTTCTTTCTTTCTTTCTTTCTTTCTTTCTTTCTTTCTTTCTTTCTTTCTTTCTTTCTTTCTTTCTTTCTTTCTTTCTTTCTTTCTTTCTTTCTTTCTTTCTTTCTTTCTTTCTTTCTTTCTTTCTTTCTTTCTTTTTTTTTTTTTTACATTTATTTTATTTTTTAAGAAAGGCATGTGTGTTCCTTCACAAGGAAAATATATCTATGTATGAGAGGACGTCTGTTTGCTTGGTAATTCATTGAAGCAATTCTGATCATGACAGTACAATAGGCAACTGCATAAAATAATGCTGCCAGTGTTCCCATTATCATCTTACAAATCACTCCAGAAAATCACAGAATCACAGAATTGTAGGGGTTGGAAGGGACCTCTAGAGATCATCGGGTCCAACCCCCCTGCCAAAGCAGGCTCCCTACACCATGTCGCACAGGTAAGCATCCAGGTGGGTCTTGAATATCTCCAGAGAAGGAGATTCCACCACCTCTCTGGGCAGCCTGTTCCAGTGCTCCATCACCCTCACTGTAAAGAAGCTCTTGCGCACATTCGTGCGGAACTTCCTATGCTGAAGTTTCAGCTCATTACCCCCAGTCCTGTCCCCACGCACTACTGAAAACAGACCAGCCTCGCCACTAGGGCTCCCACACCTCGGGTATTTATAAACCTGGATCGAATCCCCTCTCAGAAAATGTGAGCTTAATCAAAGGGAATACTCGTTTTTAATGAATGAGTTTGGAGGATACAGGTATAATCAAAGATACATAGACATCTATATACATCATATCATGTGTATGCATTTCTAATTATCTCCTCCTTTCTCTCATCCATTAGTAGAAGTATGCTCATTAAGTTTTGGAGCTTTATTGGGTTGGAATTTTATTACAAGTCAAAAGAACTGGAATACTGACATACATTTGGCATGGAAAATAGTAAGGAGGAAGAAATATTAGGAACACTTTTATTTGAGTAGATGTTGACTCATTTCTAGTTCTAATCCTATTATTATTATTATTATTATTCATATCCTGTACTTGTTCCTTCTCTCATAGTTTTTTATTTTCATTTAAAGTCAAGTTTCTGAGCTCTTCAAAATGTGTGGATATGTAGGAAGCAATCTGCTATTAGCTGGAAACTTAAAGCCCATAACCTTTGGAGAACCCATATTTGCTTTTCAGCTGACAGTGTATTCTAAAGTAAAATAGGCCTAGAATAGCATTAGAGGCTGTAAATTCAATCTCACTGTAGTTAGCTGCTGTAATCTTCTTCACTGGTAATTACACCATAGGAAAAAAAAAATAATATTTAAATGGAAACTTCTGCTACAATTACATTTTTAAAAAAACTGATTAAAATATACAAAGCAGTTTTCAATTTAAACTTCCAAGATTTAATTCAAAACAACTTTCTACTAACAATTTATACCTGAAAATGTACAGGCATTAAAGTGAGGCAACTTCCATACCAGTTATTATTTTTATTGCTTCTTTACAAACACACAGTATTCCTGGAGATTAAATTCTGCCAATCAATGACTGATCATCAGGGCTGGGTAATGATTTCATAATGATCAAGTCATTTGAAGAATTTTGCCTTTTAAGTGAACCAACACTTGCACATTCATATACCTTGAACTAGATTCTCATATAAAGACATTTAATTTTATCTTTACATCCACATAGCCATATCAAAACGTTTGTTTTGTACTCTGAAGACTGAGTATTTAATTTCAAATCTTCAGAATTCTCTGCAGTGGTATCTTATTTTCCTGATCCATGTTCTAGATGTTTCAGACCCAAATGATTCTTTGAAGCCAAGAGACAATTTCATATTCCAGGGACCTACAGGTACCATGAGAGCAATTCACAGAGGCACTTACCAAAAATTTCCAGTTATTTTGCCATTCTAGTTTAATCTCAGTTTTTTTGTTTGGAACCAGGGAGTAAGTTGGTGATATTTTCCCTGATTACTGCTACTGGATCATTGCTTTTCGCTCACTGAAGTGGGATGTGGTGGAGATTTTTACAGTCTAGCAATCACAGCTTGGTTGTTCTAACACTTTCAGGCAAATTTTGAATCTAAGTTCATTTCAACCATTTCTGTTTAGTAAAAAGAGTGATGTAAGAGATTTATGGCAGTCATTGATAGCATTCTTTAATGTTAAGTTTTAATATATGGTCTTTAAGAGCTACTTTCATTTTGAAAGTGATATTACATAGTCACATTTGTCTCACCTGATAAAATCACAAAATTTAGATCCCATAGAAAGAAACTTACTTCTATTTACCTACATTTTATGATTAAAAATTGAATTTACTTCTATTTAGTTACATTTTATGATTAAAAATTGTTTTTGAAAGATGGCACAAATTAAAAAAAAACAAACACCAAAAACAACAAAAGAGGAAGATTAATGGCATGAAAAATGAGATGGTAAATATGATCAATATCTACTTTCTGAGAAAGGTGTGCCTGGGTTTAGTCATTTGCCACATTAATGCCATTCTGTAATTTCAAAAAATTGATAAGGTCTATGGCAGCTTAACTGTGATTTTAATCTTCTTTCATTTTTATCAAATTACTGACTTCAGTGTAGTATGTCATGGTTTATACTATTGTAGAAGGAAAATCAACTCAATGTAAAACCTATTTGGAAGACCCCCCGAGGCTGGCTTGCTGCAGAGCTTCCTGGCTTTCTCCCATTCCCCGCAGTGATCAGACGAGTTCCTGAGATCAACAGACCTACTGTGTACCTCACTGGACCCACAGTGGTGACTATCTCTTTTGCTCTCTACAGAGACTCCTTGCTTATATTTCCTACCCTTCCTATCACCTACCTTCCCTTCCCCATCTCCCTAAACGGCTAGGACTTTAATAAACTGGTTGGACCAACATTTGAACTGTTGCTTCTTAATCTCATGCCAGGTATACATGTATCACAGAACCTTGCCTATAAATTGGAGCGAGACAAACTGTAACTAGAACATTTTGCTACAGTCTAGTAGGAAAGGTATTTCAAATGTAATAAACAAAGAACTGAGGAAAAGATATGATCATCAACTGTTTGTAAAATCACTATTTGTCCAGAAAACTAGAGAAATAAATATTTTATTTTTATAACTGCACAGATGAACAATGTACTGAGTGCAATGACAGGTCATTTTCTATTTATATATAATGATAGGGAGTCTCAGGTTAAAAACAAGAACAAAGCCAAAAATTAAATATAAATACAATGTAAAATCAAACACTGACCAACTGCTCTGTGTAAAGCTGTAAGAGGCCATGCTTTTTACATTACTGTCTCAAAGTTTGCTGAAATGGACAAGTTCAGGCAAGCCTGGCCAAGGTTCCAGAACTCCCTTTGTCTGAGACACGCAGGAGGACAAGTCCAGGCTAGTCTTAACCAAGGTTCCAGACCCCCTTTGTTTAAGGGTGATGTGACAGATGGACAAGTCCGGGAGCTACTAACGGGAGATAAGATACAGATGAATGGCTCTAAAGTGGTCTTTTTGTGTGTGCCCATCTCAAGGAAGAGGGCCATCTCCGAGGTATTCACATGATTCTGACTCAAGCCTTCAAGAAATGTCGCGAAGGCTGGGAAGAAGTAGGATAAAAAGAGCATGGACAAACCATGGATTTGGGTTTTCTGACATCAGATGCCTCACTTCATGAACAAGGAGGTTTTCTGACATCAGATGCCTCACTACGTGAACGCCTGCATGCTGAAGAAGATGCTTGCATGAAGAGCTTTTAGGTTTCTGGCCTCAGATTCCTCCATCGTCGTCCTACTGCTGCCAACGGATTCACCTGGGCTTGCTGCTCGAGACTCTGCCCGTGAGACCTCTCTGCTCCGTGAGACCTCGCTACTTGAGACTCTGCTCCGTGAGACCTCGCTGTTCCCTGAGACCCTGCTGCCCTTTCTACCTCCTGCTCTGAGCTGCACCGATCTGCTGCTTGCAGCCTGCCACTCTGCTGCTGCTCTCCCCTACGCTTGTTTTTCCCTGGACCAACAAAATAATGTGCAACGGGACGCTGCTGCATTCAGGAGGTGACTTTCCCCGCCTTTCCATAATTCTTGCCTTTTTCCACCTTTCCTATCACCCACTTTCCATCCCCATCACCCTAATTTTGATATTCGCCTCTTTCCCTTCCCCATCCCCTCAGTTGTCTATTTTTTCTAATAAATTGATCGGATCAACATTTGAATGTTTTTTTTCTTAATCTCATGCCGGGCATAACTTATCAAAAGAACCTTGCCTCTCTCCTAAATTGGAGCGAGACAAAAGCATAACATGCAATACTGTTATCAGTAAAAAAGGTCATAGGCTTGATTCTAACATACCAATCTGACCAGACCCATCTGTGTCAAATCCTCCAGGCAAGGATATTCAGTTGTTGAATGGCATTTGTCCAGTCAGCAGTGAAATGGGTACCAGCAAGAGCCAAATAAAGCAACAGGAGATCATTCCTCAGATATTCCAGAGACCTTCTGCCTTAGGGGCTTTTCTTATTTCACCACATGCCTGTCATAACACAGCATGCATGAGTCCATTTGTAAAATAAGCACATTCACTGCAAAAAGTACTTGGAGTGAAGATGCTATCATTTATTGTGGTAGAGAATCATCAAGATCAGCACTGTTCAAGCACAGTTTCAAGGGAGTTGGACTATATGTGTTATATGTAAAAATTCATCTGCATGGAGACTTCACCAAAGTCTGTGGCAATCAAAATAAGACAAGATTTTATTTAATGACAATACTGAAGTCACAAAAATTTCAAACCTCCCAAGTGTACTTCAGTTGTACTCTTCAGAATAGATGAATACAGGTTATGAAGATGAACCTGTCTGATATAATTTTGTACTGTACTCAAGTATTCTGTAGTATATTTTTTTCCGAGAGTTAACTGCAGATGAAAACTGTTTCTGTTCCTCTCAGACAAGTGTTTAACATATTCACAAAGTTGTTAAACACAGAGACTTTTATGCTCACATTCTTAATGCTGAATTAGTATTTGAGCATATATTCAACTTTTAGCACACAGCAAATGAGTTTTGGGCTGGGTAGGTGATTTAGTAGGCTGATATGTCATTCCTTATTGTGGCCTAAACTTGTTTTTTGCTTCTTTGAAGAAGAGTACAAACCTTTCCAAAGTAAGCTTTAAAATAGAAAACAAAACAAAACAAAAAACATTTGGATTCAAACTATGAAAACAATGGGAAAATCTAAAAAATAGAAACAACTATTTTGGTTCAATTATGGTTGATGGTCTGATCTGGAATGACCAGATGTTAAAATGTTTCCTTGATAATAAGTAAGAAAAGTAGAAAATAAATGAATGTGAGTAAAATGCACTGAAGCTCAGGGCCATATGTAATTTACTTTAATAAAATATGAATTAATTAATACAGTAAAAATTAAATAGTCAACTTAAAATTTTCTAATTATAAATAAGACTTCCATGTCATATTTAGCTATATAATAATTTTATCAATTTAAAAAGTTCAAGAGGATGGTTAACAAAGTTGTAGGCAAGAGTTCTTTGTTATACCATAGAGAACCATCACTACTTTTTAATAATCAAAATATTTTGTATTCAAAGCTGGGGGAAAAGAGTATGATTCTTTTGAAAAAGTGTGTGGCATGCTATTATACTACAGCGCTTTCTTTACTTATCCAAAAAGCACTGAATTAGACTGAGGAGCAAATTAACATACTGAAAGTACAATTGGGAAAACAGTTTCTTTCTTCAGCTGAAGTTCCTCTGTAAATGATTCACAAATATAAAGAAGAAACTTGAAAAGTGAATTAAAAGCAGAGCTAAAATTTAAAATTAATTAACTGTAATTAAAGTAAATCATTTGAAGGTATATACACCACAAATTTTTATTGTGAAACAGGTGTTGGTAAATGTGAGTTTATTATGGTATGGAGCAATGAGAATATTAACTAAATCTTTGTTTCCATTATAACTGAATGCATTGCTACCAGCATCCTAATAATAGTCCACCCTAGAAAATGCAAAATAAATAAATAAATAAATAAAATAAAATTATCTAAATTATCCACAGAACAATTTATCTCCTTAAATAGGAACATAGTAGTAGAAGTAGTTGATAAAATGAAAAAAAAAATAAATAAATACAAAAATAATTTAAAAAAATCTGTCAAAGAGGCTAATCTGAATGTTTTTTCATACACTGTACTATGGGACTTGTTTTAGTGGGGAAATACAGGTGGTGGGTGAAAGGCTGGATTGAATGATCTTGGAGGTCTTTTCCAACCTTGGTGATTCTATGATTCTATGATTCAGCAGTGCATTATAAACGACAAACCCTTCAAATGATTTTTCTTTTGACTTATTTATTTAGCTCTGTTATCTTAGCTGAATATCACAACATGCCTACAAGAATACCAATATCAATATACCTACCTTCCTACAGTAGTCCCAGCTATGGAGTTTCTTCATCCCTCTTACTAAATATAGAAATAGATTGACCATTGTCCCAGAAAAGGTATTTTCCCATACTACTTAACTAATATTTAATTGAACTTGTGTAAGGACTGTGGTTGCTCTTTAGGATGACCATAAAAGCATTAAGTAAAGTTTGACACATTCTACTGAAATTCATATAACTCTTTGAATGGTATAGCAAAAGCATTAGAGTGTTCTGAGAAGATATACTTATTTTGAAAGCACAATATGAATATTAATACAGTAAGCAAATCTGTTAAGCAAGTCTTGATCTGGAGTCCAGGAAGAGGTTTTCTTGTTGAAGCCTGTCTCAGTATAACCCTGTTGATTTATTACTGTCGGTACCACTTTTGTAGAATTTGAATACTGACTGTAGTATCTGAACATCTATAACAGAGTTACAGACCATAGTCAATTGATAATTGAATTACCCTCTCCAATTTTTGAGCTGATGTAGCAGAGAAGACACACACGTAACTGTCTCCAACCTATAATCATAAGACAGAAAAGAAAAAAGACGGCAAGGGAAGTAACTAGACATTTAGTTTGACTTTTATTAAAAGTACTTTATGAAGCTTGACTATCTTCTTGAATTCAGAAGGTCATTGTTTTATCCAAACAAAGAGTTATGAAGAGCAATGATTCTGAAACAAACTCATTCAACTAATCTAGCTGCGCATACTGCTATTTTGTGATGTTTAGATTTTTTGATGGTGACAAATATATCTTTGTCTTTGAAATATGAATATGAAAATAGTAAATTCTGATTTTTTGAATAAATTTTATTAGGATCAATCTCTTAATTATCAGCGAGCATCTTAAAATAATTCATATATAACACTGAAACAATGATGCTTTTAAAATCATTTTACAGTAATTTAAGTGAAGGACGAATAGACTACAACCTTTAACAAAGTTTCCAAATATAGGGATTTTTTTAGGGATCTCTTTTTTTTTTTTTTTTTTTTTTTAAATTTAGGTAAGTTCCTCATATTAAAAAAGAAATAGATGGAAATGTGGAAATGTAGCATGAAATCATTAACATATATTTTAATTCAAAGTGGACAAATAGTTACTAAAATATATAGAAATAAAATAAAATAGCTCAGTCAATTTACTAATTTACTGTAAAGTCCAACATGGTTCCCCAACTAGTCTAGATCACCACAAAGTTGTTGAAATAGTTTCTTTGAAAATTGCTATCTAGGGATAAATGAAATAAGCCCTTCTTTTCTTGAGAAATAAATAATAACTGATGTTACATTGTGTGGGATTTTATGTCTCAGTTTATTATTTAGTTGAAGCAAGATGATAATTAATGACAAATCCACAGACAGCATCTGAATCAAAAAACAAAGCAGATTTTTTAGGTTTTCAGCTCTGCTGTTTTGTTTGTAAAGATCTGACCTTTTAGGAGGAGTTTTTTCTCTTTCTAGTTAAAGCTAGAAACTTACATTCATGAAATTAAGCTCTTTTAATCTTTGTTCTCATTATAGTATGTTTCTGAAAATGAGTTATTTTATATGGTTTGTGTATTAAATTGAGAAACTAATAAAGCACTTAAATATTTCCCTTTTAAATTTCTAAAAGTTGTTTGCTTGCATTGTGCATTTCATGTATGAGGTGTTTTTTTTTGTTTTTTTTTTTTTTTTTCTTGCAAACAATGTCAAGTCAGCCAAAGAAGGAAATGTCAGATCTTTTAGATTTTAATATTGCTTTTAATGGAAGCTAAGATATTTTTCAGGTAATTTAGCCAATGTGTTGAGTCTTGGGTAAAATTTCACTCTCATGTAGTGATAGAATCTTTTCTGAAGAGAGCATTTTTTAATTTTATTTTTATTTTTTAATCTTGATTGTAGTATATGAAATATGTTAAAAGATTTAGGTTGTTCTTCTTATCATTGTTTTAGACTATAGGAAGCATAGAAAATAGGGAATATAAAAATTAACATTAAATGTTCAGTTAATATCAAAATTAAGTATAGAAAATTAGCAAATGATGGAGCTACAGTGTGACTGCTTAATTCATTAGCTGCATAAACATATTAACACACTATAGCCATTATTTGTATTAACAAACAAAGGTAGCCATTATTTTTTCATGAGACTATGGTAGTTAAACTTTATTAAAAACTACTTAAAATTAGAATTGAAATTTGTAATTTGGAAATGTAAGCAAAATTTCAGCTACATGTATTAAAAATATTAACCAAACAAGTGAAAAATAGACTGTGCTAATGAAAACCAAATACACTAAAAATCTCCCACTTCTTGAAGGGATCACTACATCATGACATGGAGAGATGATGAAAGCCTACGTTTTCTCACTCAGATAGTTCAATTTTTTATTTATTTTTTTTTTAATTTTCTGATCTAGTCTTTAATCCTGATGTTGAATTTGAAAACTCTGTCTTTTTTTCTGTAGACTTTTTATTTTTCACAAAACAATATTTACATGTATAGTAAATAGGGGAAGTGGGGCATATAATAAATAATATAATGATTTGGCTGTGTTATAACACTGTATTTATTAGGCCTTACATCACTTTAATATGTTCTGTGGTTTTATTGGTTAAGAACTTACTGTGAGAGAGGCTGCACTCAGTATATTTCACAAGGTGGATGAAGTACAAATGTACTTTATCACCAGATTCTAATCACTCTTTCTACACCTCCAAAAGAAATGTCTGTTACTTTATATATTCCATTAGCTGATAAAAATTTTGTCGAATTTTCTTTTGCTCTTATGACTATTGTTTTTCATTTTTCACATAGCACTTTTTAATGGGTTAAGGTGTGTAACTTAGATTCTTTGAGTGGTTACTGTCAGCTGTTGTGAACCTTCTAATATGAAATAAATACCAGTTCATTCCAAGGTTTCTTTGAAAGAGATTATTAATAGAGATACAGGAAATTTATAGAGGTCTGGCCACAGAGGAATGCAAAGGCAGTAAATTCACTCCGTGTTTGCACTTGGAAAGACAATGAAACGGGAATAAATTTTGAATCTTGGCAAAGTTTTCAGATCTTTCAAGTCTTTCAATGACTTCCATTCTATGTCACTTTCTTCTACTCCTGGTTTGCGGAATGTTGTATTACCTTATGAGATATGAGTCAGCAAGAGTAAAAAACATCTATGGATTGAAGGAAAAATTACCCTTCAAAGCTACTAGAAAGGGTATCAGTGAGACACTTCAAAAGAAGACCCAAAGGGTTAAGCTTTTCACTTAATTAAGTTTAAGCTGTTCCCTGCCTGAAACCTTGCAAATTTCTGATAAGAGTTGTAAAAACCAGGTGTTTGTTCTAAAACTACCCTACCATAGCAGTGAATATTTCCTAGATAAAAATTAATGAAGGGAAAACTCATAAATGTGTCAGAAGAAGATAATTATTATTTCAAATATAAGCCAGATGCTCTCTATTGCAAAGCATGTTAATATTCATAAGTAGGAGTCTCATTTTATGACAAACTTCTCCAATCATGGAAAGGAAGAATCTTTACTGGTGTACTCAGTTCTGGCGAGTATAAATCTAAAGAAGAAAGATCCCAAGAGTCCTAGGATGTTAAACTGTGACATGAAACAATTTACTGGTATTGCATTCATGTGAGTACTCAGACATCATGGCACACAGATTCTCGATTCCTTGACTTACCAGCCTTAAAAACCTTCAACAGCTTCTAACTTAATTTCAATTATAAAAAGGAGATAAGTTCATAGTTTTGATCCAAGTGCCAACAATGTGCATATTGACCATATATGCATATTTTTATTTGCATAACTAATTTTTTCAGAAAGAAAAAATTATGCAGTGAATTGTGAACACAGAATATAGAATTAATTTATCACTATTGCACTAGAAAGCTGCTTCATGATCAATCTCTTCAGTGTCCCATCCAATATGTATACATGAAATTTTTAAACTTGAAGAAAATGTAAATGCAATCATCAAAAGAGAGCAAAGTTCATTAGTTCATTAGTAACAAGCTGATTTGCTAAATAAAATATCAGAATGCAAGATAACACACTATAATACAATATAATTAAAATTGAAGCTAATACATTAAATCTAAAGAGAGAAAGAGTGCCCAAAAGCTGAAGGTCTTACTCTAATAGTGAGGTGAGATGCACCTCAGTGTATTTCACTTGCTCAGGACGAGCAGAAGGGAGAAGAGAGCCTGGTCCCATGACTTTGCCAGTGATTTTGTCTCATCTCTGAATGCTAAGTCCTCTGAGGTATGTAGTTCTTCTCTTCTGGGACAGGTACTTGGAACTGGAGCATTACTCTTTAACTCCCAGTGCACTACATGATTTTAGGATGTAGAATACTGATAATCAAAAATCATAAAACAGTGACACCAGTTTTGACATGTTGGGGTGGCTTCTGAAGCCTGGTAAAGTGGAGGACTCCAAGCTGGCTTTTTACTTGTTATTAATTTATATTTACATTTTAAATTTAATTATTCATTCCATTACCTCTTTACTAAATGAATGTTTTCCTGTTTTGTTCTTATGTTTTATGGCAACATAAAATTCCTATAGTTTTTTTTATTTATGTGTACTCTTTACATATTTTGCTGTATTTATGTATAAATAGATAAGAATATATATATACCTATTTGCACACTCATAGTTCTTTATATGTATACATTGTATGCATTGTATATCTTTATATATTCAAACACGTGTACTTCCTGGGTCAAAGAAAGTGGTACACATTAAAAGGGCTGTCTGAGAAGATATGGGTATGGCAGCCATCCACCTCTCACACAAGAATATGACTTTAAACAAAATAGCTGATGCTTGTCATAAAATAGAGACCCACCGTTTGTGGTGAAGGGCCTTCAAGGTTTGACGTGCTCCTGATTAAAACTATGGGGGTGACTGTTATGGTCAGGAAGTCACTACAGGGCTGGTACAAGGGTGTGAATTACTGAGCAAATGGCAGCTGAGGCTTCGTGAGCCCAGTTGTCCATGCCATTGTCCTGAATGATGAACAAGAGCAGCAGACCTGTCCCATCACCTTAAATGGGAGCAAGTGATGCCTCTTTTGACTGTAACTGATAGTCAGGTGGTTCTTTTCTGCATTCTAGAATTGCACATATTGTCAGTGCTACCTTATGTCCCCTAATGACATGTGGTCTATATAGATTTCACATCAAGTAGGTGAAGAAAACTGTGCTGACATCGTTTCAGTTTTTTCAGCCATGGAGATGTGAATTTCATTCTAGAGAGTTTTTGTCATGTTTCATTAGAACACTAATGTCAGTTAAACATGGTAAAAAGGCACATCAATCAACTGAATATAGTGAGGCAGATTTTTTTTTTTTTTTTAATTTATTTTTTTATTTTTACTTCTGAAAAGATACCAGGGAGATTTTTCAGAGTATATTAGCTCACCATAATATTTTTTGGATTGGTTGTGATAGAATTTATTCTTATACTTGCAATTATTCCATTGATATTAAGGGGAATTTGCATAGATAGAATAAAACAGGTTCTTGTATTCTGCTCTCCTGTTCAGTACAATGTCTGTAAGGTGAAAATATACTAGATTTTATTTTTTATTTACCTTCAGAACAAAGCAATGTATTTCACTGTAAAGCTCAATTATTAGTATTGCTTAGTGGTATACAGCATGTATAAGAAAGACAACAAAAATTTTTTTTGAAGGAGTTTATTCTTGAATTATTTTTCAAGCATTATGTGGCTGGTGATAAAATGTGATGATGGATTAAGTTTACCTATGATCACATTTGACCAAAAAAAAAACCAACAACAACAAAAAAAAACCATCATGTTTATTCTTGTCCTCAGTGGAAAATAATATTCTACAACTTTTGAAAGTAGAAGAAGCTTGAGTAGAGCAATTGCAGAATTCTCAGACTGTCATTTAAAAAGCCATGAAGTAAAGCTTGTACATGAATTTACCTTGTTAAAGAATAACTATTACTTTCAGAGGGTTTTTTTCATACTTGTCTTTGGCTTGCATGTAATTAATACCTTACCTTTCTGTCTGTCCTCCCCTTGTTTGGTTGAGAACAACTATTTTATGAATACAATTGTACTTCGTCATTGTGTGCAACATTAAGTACTTCAAGGGAATTGTCAATAGCCATTATAGCTCTTGTTGTCACAGCCATTAATCAATAGCTTTTTCTGCGCAGTTCCATCCTTTCTATACAGTGCTATGGAAGGCTTGTATTAAATTCTTTAAAGATTTATGGCATATCTTCCAAATGAAGGAAGCTGAGGTTCTGACTCAGGTTTTATCCTAATTCAGTAAGCAAAAGTGAGCAGAAGGACTATTGCTTACCAAGCTAATAGAATATTTCCTTGATGCAGGATTAGTTTAGTTTTATTTAATTTGATTTACGACCTGGTCACCAGCTGTCAGTGCACAATAGACTCAAGACCCAGGGTTTTGACTTCCTCCTCACGTACTACCTCTCTGATCTATAAATGAGCAATGAGTCCAACATGCTCGTTGAGATAACATCAAGTCCCCTGTACAAGTTCATCAAGTCTATTGAGTCAGACTTGCCCCATGTCAGCAAAATCATCAGTATTTTCTTAATTTTTGAGAACTGGCCAAACCAAACTTCCTGTATGATAGAACAGATTTGAGATTTTTTTCCATTAAGTAATAAATGTGCTTTTGGGCAACAGTATTAATTTTCTTTCATCTGATTTATCATCTTTTTTACCTATTTATTGTAAGGGTTGTTTTAATTAGTATTTAAACTTCTCTCTGAAGTTATTTTATATGCTCCCACATGAAAGTGCCAGATTTCAGTTGGAATGATTATCTTACATTTCTTCACATGGTGGTGTTTTAGTTGTAGGTTACAAGGTTTTTGATAGTGGGCTACTGGGTTGGCCATTTGTGAGAAGAGACCAGAGGCTGCCCCATGATGGACAATTTTAGCCAGTTGCAGTGGGCCCACCACAAGGACACAGTTGGTAATGACTCCAGGAAAACAGATATTACTAGTTTAAAATGTAGATTCACTGAAAGAGGAAGAAACTGCACCAGAATTTACTGTACTGATTGTGAAAGCTTGTTATGCTTGTTCAGCTTCTACAGAAGAGATAAAAATGGTACATTAAAATTTCAAGAAGCTATGGGAAGCCTACATTAACTAATCTGAATAAAGGTGTGGTTAGCATAATGTGTTTGCTGGACAATATTACTAACATGGCTTTTCTTTCTTTTTATTCATCTTCTCTCAAACAGACAGACATTGCTGTTTGTATTCTGTTCTATTTCTCTGAAGATCTGTCACTAATTTCTTTCCATCCTTTTCTTGCCTGAGTATACTTATAAATAATGCCTTTGCTTGTACTGGTCAATTGATAGGTGTAGAAAATAAGAATAGAAAGGAACCATTTTGAAAAATGTCACAAATAATTCACAAAGATTATATTTCAAGAAGCTCACAGAATTTGCTGCCAAATGATTATATGTGACATTAATAGACTTGAATTGTTTTACAACCTCTTCATATTTGTTTAAGAACAAATAAGAGATTTTAGCCTGGCAAATTCTGTTAATGTGTGACTCTTTTTTTGGCTTGAATAATTGCCTTTAACAAACTTATTTGCACATTACAGAATGATATTGCAATTTAAACAATTTGTTTGTCAGTTTTAGTGGCATGATTGATTTATTAGTTCATTTGAACTATGTTAAAAGTTTATCCAGTTTTGTCAGCTGCAAGAAGAAATCATAAATACCCAGAGAACAATCAAAATAGAATACTGTGAACAGTTTCTATGATTTGCCATAGAGACCTGTAACTTGTTAATGAAGTAATTACAGAAAATCTGTATATGACATAAAGCTAAAAGTCTGGGATTTTTATAGAATGGCAAACATGATCAGAATATCAGCAGTGAATGGAGACTGATGGATGTATGATTATTGTCATTTAAGACACTGTCATATTGTTTACTGTCATATTAAGTCTGATTCACAAAGGCCAAAACCATCTAAAGGATTAAAATATGCTGAGATACAATTTAAAAGGAACTTCATAATTTTTTCTTGACTTAGTTTTGTCTGTAACATAGTGACCTCATATTTATGCCAGAGTCTAATGTCATCTACCATAAAGGAATATCAGATATGAGCAATGTATGAAGCTTATTCGAATACATGAATTACCTACAGGTCATGAAAAATAAAAATAAATTATTTCTTTCTAAAACATACCAAGCCCTAAGCACTAACTCCTTGTAGATTGCAGCTCAGACTTCAGATCCACATGAATTGTTGGGGTCAAGAAAATGACTAAATCAAGAGTATCGATTTTCCCCTTTTTCTATTAAAACAGATTTCTGACTTCAATAGAATTAATTGAAATTAATTGAACGCTTTTCAGAACATGATATAAGAATATAAACACAATTTTTAACACCTTGCTCTTTAATATAGGATTTTTCTTTTTCTTGCTCTAGTGCCATGACTAAAATTAATATGGGAGAAAATTTTCAGGAACACCATTTACACAGAAATTTGGAGATTAATGAGAAACAGGTGACATATACAATTTGCTAACAAGGGCAACATGAAATCAAAATACCTTAATTAATTGTCCATTAAGTCTTCCACCAAGCTTATATTCCCACTTTTTTTGAGTTTCAAAGGAATATTAAGTATCACAGCAATGACTAAACTCCATACAGCAACCCAAATTGAGTACTATATGTAGTATGCAGAAATTACATTACATTAGCACCTGATTGTTTATTTATTAACTAAAATTTGAACTCTCTAAAATTTACCTAACACAAAAATTGTGGTGACTACGTGAGATGGATTTTCCATCCTTATTAGTGTAATTTTTGACTGTTTTGAGGTAAATGTGAAATTGGACAAGCAAAATTAAGTAAGGAATAAAATGTCTGCAAATTCAACTGTCTAGTTTGTTGGAAAATAAAATAAAATACTGAAGTGGCAATTAAGGGACTGAAACTGTGGGAAAGAATCCTGCCACATAGGATGCAATGACTGATTTCAATAGAATTAATCTCTGTTTTTATTTTGTAACATCAAATATTTCTTTTGCTTTTAACTGGACATCACTTTTACATAAAGAATGTTATTTAGCAAAGAAGTGACAGATTTCATTTCCTATATTTGCAGTTTATTTGTCACCTCTTTTTGAGGAGAGTTTGTGAACTGATCAAGTAGAAAAAAAAATAGATTAACTGTTGAATTTTTACTGAGTTTTGTGGGATGTTTTTTTATAAAGCTCAAACTAGAATCGATCACAGTTGTAACAATTAAGGAAAGTTAACAGGATATATAATTGAGCACAGTGGTCCCAACAGAATGATCTACTTATTTTCTTCAAGTTTATAAACTCGTGGGGCTACATTTAAATATGGATGCACATCAGTGTGCCTTAATAGCTGTTTATTTCTGATATTTTCTCCTGTCTCATGTCTGGACAAAGTATGGATTATCAGGCTAAAATTCAGCATTTGTGACACCTCCTTTAAGATGTGAGTCTACTGGCATGTTTTGTATGACATTTCTTTAGAGTTTCTTCTTTAGTGTGATACCATGGACTCTTCACTGTAATCTTTTTGTAACCTTCTGAGGGGCATTACATGCTTTGTCTCATTATGTCGTTGTGGTCCTTGACACTCTCATAACTATCACATAACATTGTGATGTCAATGATTTTCCTTCATATAAATAGGATTCCTTCTTGCAGAAAAGGCTGGATTTGGTCAGGTTTCCTCGTTAAATTCAGCCAGCTTCACAACAGGAGAAAACTCTGTAAGACAGGTTCCTTTTCCATTGTTTTTACCTAACAATGGATGAGATGTCTGTTGCATTAAAATTTATCTCCTGTTAGAGTCACAAGACAAGTTCAGATCATCACTGCTTTTGAAGAGAACTTGCATACAGAAGTTTATGTTGCTGCCAGCTTTGTCAGTACAAGAACAGAAACGCCTACTTGTAGTTTCAATTGTGCCCTCTTTTAAGTTCTTACTTTATTTTATTTTTTTCAGGCTGAAGAACATCCTCTTGTACATTTCTTGCTCATTAAAAGATTTGAAAGATCAGGGAAGGAGGTGTTTTGGAAGGTTGTCAGTCTTCTCTCTAAAAGTGCATCAATGACCTTTTATTTTTATATAAATGAGCAGCCACTGTTTTGATTAAGAGCCTCACACTGCTGGAGATGTAAGTTCCTTATCGATCCACAGGTCAAAGCTTCATTGCTTTGTTCTGTATAACTTCTAGAAATAATTCAATTTGTGTGATGCATGAATCCTAGGTGTTAACAGATCCTGTTTTCATCACTGGGTAATGATCCAGTATGTTCAGGAATGCTTTGACATTGGTTTCTCATTGCTTTCTCTCACAATTCAGGAATGGCAGGTCTTGCTGTGGTGTGACCTGTTTGCAATCCCATTGCCTCTTCTTTGGATTGCTTATGGCTCTGCTCAGTAACCACCACTAGCTTCTCCCCAGGGTTCCTACTTAAACAGGTAACTCTTAACTTTCTAGTGTCACCTCAATTTACAGGAGACTTCAAAACAGTTCCTTCCCAGTCTTTAATTTTACTGTTCCATAGTTTTGGATGTAATTACCTACCTCAGAATTTGACACGCTTTTAAAATTAGAAACTTCTCGACTTGCCTAAAATCAACTCATTTTGATTCAAGTGGTGCTCTGACATAATACAACACCTATAAATATGTGCAAATATATGGAATAACAAATAAAATCTAAGTCTGCATACTTACATCTTTCATATTTGTCCTTTTTCCTCTATTCTATGTTAACATTCTATTTCTTCATTGTTGGATATCCACTTACTCTGATACCTCCATGGTCATGACAGACTGCTTTTCTGAAATGTGTTTCTTCTGTACTGTACCTGCACCGGAAGATGAAATTTTAATGCACTACTGAATCAAAACTGTGCATCTTGTACTTTCAACAGAATTTACTTCAAAGCTTGAGCTTCTCCAGCTGACGGCTTAATGAACGGTCCCTTGCTTTCTTTGGGTAGTTTGCAAAGGCTTTGTTGACAGAGTGTTGTGTAAGTATAAGTTAAAGAGAGACTGAAAGCATTTATGAAATAAAACTCTTTTACAGGCTGTGAAATACAAAACCCAGTCTTTGACCCAGGAAGTCCCTGAGTCACCAAGTTTTAGAAATGGAAAGATATTACAGTCTTCTTGCCTTTGCATCCACATGAGGAAACAAGGAGCAATCTTTATTTGATCTAGAGAGGTTGTTATGTGGTTCTATTGTTATTTCATGTAAAGTGAAGAAAAACTATGTTAATGTATGCTCATATTATTTTTAATTAATTCAGAATTTATTTTATTATTATATATTCTCCTTTGAATGCTCCTGGGCTGACTTTGATTACTGAGCTGATACCTACTAAAGTCATGTATCCTAAGTGGACCTGGTCCTGCATGTGTCTGCAGAGTATTAGCTGCTGAATGACTCCATGTCTATTTTATAAGAAGGATGTTCTAGACAGTGCACAGGATTACATCACTTCTTTCTCCATCAGGAAAAAGCAAACAAATAAAACAAAAAGCCAAACATCATCATCAACAACAACAAACAAACAAACAAAAGAAACAAAAACAAAAGCAAACAAACAAACAAAAAAACCTTCCCTAAATATTTCATATCAGCATTACATTTAAATCTGTACTTTGTGATTCTAAGTATGCACATCTGGTGAACACCAACATATCCGTATAGCATACAGCTGCTGCTGTAAACACGTTCTGTATCATTTGAATAAGTGGAACTAAAGAACTGAGAAGTACATGGCATGGAAACAAACAAACAAACAAATTATACACTAAAATTCAGATTAGTAGTATGGTAAGTCATAAGGAAACAGTGTGAAAAACTATGAAAGCATTTTGGTAACAGGGATTTCCTGACACCATGCACATGGAAAGTGTTAATTTACACCAGCAGAGTGTGTACATTTTCTGTAACAGAGTAAGATAACACTTGAAAAAAAATCTTGGGAGCCTGTGGATATGGGAAGAAGTATGACTTAAACTTTATTTTTATTCCTTAATTTGATGTTAGACAGAATGTTTGCAGTTTTCTGACCAAACTGAGGAGAAATCTTGATTGCTACAGGTCTTGTGGGCGTTGAAGGAAACTGCTGTATTGGCTTCAAGCCCTTCTCAGCTGCACTGAATCTCTCACACAAAGCATTTTGGCAATTCAAACTTGCATTGTAATTCATTTCAATAGCATTCTCTTATAGTTTTATTGTACTGTTGCTATGCTCAATAAATATTTCTATGTTACTTGATGATTTGTAGCCTTTTAAAAGGGCTAGTCTAAAAAGCTGAAATCCAAGTTCGATTAACATGCTACGAACTTAGTAAAGAGCACACAAAGGTATATGGGTAAGAATTTAAAACTGATTTTCTTTGCAGTTGCCCTCTCTGCACGGTCTAGATCAAGCATAACAGCCACCAAGCAAAGTATCCCAGAATTTTTTAAACTACTTAAGCCACCTGCTGTTTTATCAGAAGCAATTCTGCCATGGAGAAAAAGTTTATCATTGTTTTGACAATATTTGGATGCACATCTTTGTTTATCATAAAGAAAACCAAAGCAAAAAACAAAACAAAACAAAAAAACCCACCAACACTAAAGAGGAAAATTTAAATACCAAAATTCTAGTTAAACAAACAAACAAACAAACAATAAAGCAAACAAACAGCAACAACAACAACAAAAGAAATGATGGTAAAATGAATAAAAAACCTTTTAGCCTCCTTGTAGTGTGTTTTTCATTTTGCATAGAATTGGAGCTTATATTTAGAAATAACTGTATTAATGATAAAATGTTATAATGAATAAAATCATCCAATGAGTCTCTAGATATTTGAATATCAGTCCTAAGAGGATGTGGCTACTATTAAGGAAAGGGTATATCTTCACATTTCTGGATTGCTTGTAGAATCAGTTCTTTGAACTGCCATTATCTTCCACATTACCTCACTGGATCATTGTAGTGATGGTTAGCAGACAGCATCTGAGTACTCAAAAACTGACATTTAAAATTGTAGCAGAAAAAACAAAAGCAGAAGAAATAATATGAAAGAAAAACTTATTGTTTTACTCTAGAGCTAATACTTCTGATTTTATTGCAGTAATCAGAGTTATTTTTGTGCTGTTTATTTTATTTTATTTTATTTTATTTTATTTTATTTTATTTTATTTTATTTTATTTTATTTTATTTTATTTATACTCAGTTTATTTTTGACAATTTCTCATTCAGACCACATTGAACCAGGAGATTTGGGAGATGTTTCCAGTTGCACCAGAAAGTTGAAGTTGTTGACATAAGGCTGTGATCAGCTAAATCAGACTTCCATAGGCTTGAGGTTTGGTTATTACTAACTGGAAATATTTTACAGAAGCAGTTTCTAGCATCAACAAGAAGTAAGTGAAATATGACTACTGATTAGTCAGCAGAATGCATAATAGTATTAAAGCAAATGACAAATTTATAGATCTACAGCATATGTCAGACATATTTACTGAGATAAACAGATGATTGATAGAACAAATTACATTCTTCTTTCACTTTTAACTGCCCTGTATCACGCTGTGTCCATTAATCTTAATTAAAGTGTGGTATAACATGAAATCTTTAAGCAATTGTCAAATAAATCTTACTATATTTTCCTTGAAGTACTCACTTTGTTACTTTAAATACTAAGGATAGGTAACAATGAAGGCATCTAGACTTGAGGGAAAATAGATATCTCCTTTGAATGATTTTTGTTTGTTGGTAGTTTTGTTTGTTTGTTTGTTTGCTTTTTACTATTTTCACTCTTTTTTCCCCCCACTTCGTCTTTTTCCTTTTTTTCTTCATGTAAAATTTTGCTGACATTATGGAAACTTGGTTCTTTCTTTTACATGTGTAAAAGAAATGTGTATCTCATTTTATACTTCAAGGCAGAGCCAGAATGTGAATCTCTTTCCCACACCATAGAACATAAAGTGATGGATAGCAACAGCAGATGGAAATAATTTCTTCTTTCCTTACATTCAAAATGAATAGTATTACCTGTCTTCATGAGAAGTTTTTAGATATTTTCCTCTGCAAAGAATTATATTGATCATGAGTATGAAGTATGATATTTTAATTTATTGTTATTATTGTGTTAGATTTTTTGTTCCTCTCCTGGAATACTAAGAAAACTATTGTAGGAAGGCTAAAAGAAAGAAAGAAAAAAAAAAGTAAAATAGAAGACAGTAGATCCGATTTCATATTGAATTACAGGGTAGACTGGGAAAAGTATGCCAAGGGAATTACAACACTGCAACAACATTTTGTACTCCATGCACAGCTTTCTTCTCTGTACCTCTCAGTTATGATAAGGCTCCCTCTCAACTTCAGCTCAGCCCAATTCTATCATTATGCCTAGGGTACAGAGTGACAAAGTCTAGAGTTCGAAGGACAACATTACAAAACCATGACATGGGCATTGAAAAATGCATGCAAAGAGAAGCATAAGACTGCAACAAGATTTTGCCCTCCTTCTCTTCTGGGCTGTGAGCTCTGTTTTGTGCTGAGCAGTAAAGATAGAGGTATTTGACATATATTTTGTCCAGTCTAACCCAAACACTTACATAATATCATGCACCCATAAAGACTTATAGAATCATAGAATTGTTTGTATTGCAAGGGACATTTAAAGGTCATCTAGTCCAACTCCCCTGCAGTGAATGGGGGCACTTACAGCTAGATCAGGTTGCTCAGAGCTGCATATTTTCTTCTATTCTTGCTGAGGGGAAAAGGAAGCATAAGGACAAAGAAGGCAATCACACTATGTATCCAGTGTCACTGCAGATACAGATTTTTATGGTACCCTCAGAAAATAAACATTATTAACTGTTTTATGATTAATCTGTTCATATAATCCACAATCAGCAGAGTTCAGGCAATAATCTGCCTCACTGCTGATCAAAACTGAACTGATCAAAACTGAACTGAAAATGACGTGCCTGGATCCTGAAATTAGTTAGTATGAGAGAATGTCAAGACAACTTTTCAGTTAAAAAAAAAAAAAAAAAAAAAAAAAAAGGCATTAATATGCCTCCAGATCCAAGCAATTACATTCATAGTATAGACACCTAAATCCCACTGACATCTGTTTCAGGTGTGAAACTAAGCCTTACCTTAGTAGTTTTCCATTGAGTTAAAGAGATTTTCAAACAGTAGGACTTACACAAGTGTTTGGTATTGATCTAAAAACTACTACTGAAATCTGCAGAAAATCTCCTAAGAACGTCAGTGGAAGACAAGATAGATAAATGTTGAAGAATTACAAAATCATATGCCAAAGTTTTTTCATTGTATTTCCACCCCTTACAATCATATAGCTTTGATCAGCACTTGAATATGGTGCTATTTTGTTTCTACACAAGTGATGCAGAGTAAGAAGGATGAATTCCTACAATTGAACAATACCAGAAATAGTAACCTAAAAAAACTTTTCCTTTAAGTAGTTTTCAAATGCTAGGAATACAGCAAAAATAAATCGTATAACACTTCATGATATTTCACAGCAGGAAAGCATTTCTAATATCAGACAACAAAAGAAACTTAGACTATGGAATATGAAAGCTAACAGTAGTGAAGATGCATTCCAGTACCACAGGTTTTATGTTGGAAGCTTTCCAGAAGCCACTATATGCACTATAAATCCTAGTAGAAGTAGCTATCCTTTTTTTTTTTTTTTTTTTTTTTTTTTTTTTTTTTTTTTGTACTGTAAAGTCTGTTTCCTTTTCATCTGTTTGTAAGAATATGGACTGAATCATTCAAATGGTGATTTCAGTGTGTGTCAGTTGGTACATAATCAACAGAACTGCTTCTCCAGACAATTCCAGAAAATTATCAGACAACTTTAGTGGTTATTAGTTCCTATATGAAAGCATCAACAGTTTCAGTGGCTAAAAGCACTAGCTCCACTTTATGGGAAAAGTCAACTACCCCAATACAAATCATTTTATCTTGCGTAATACCTAGCAAAACACAAATTGTGTCTTTAACTGTGAAAATAGACATAGTAACTGAAAATTATACCCAGATATGGATTTTAGAAACATCAAATATTTATAAGATTGGGTTGTGTGCTAGATCCAGAGTTCATTTGTACATTTATTTTATTTTATTTCAAATATTACAGATTTTATATATTTAAATTTATAATTTATGAACTGTACATTTATAAATATAAATTTTGCTCCATGGACAGAAAAAAGAAGAAAATAAATAAAAAAAAAAACAACCCATCTTTTCAGCAGCCTACACTTTCTTTCTAAAATTCTTACTGTAACAGGCAAATGTGGACAAATCAGACTTTTACTGTTTTAGACTTTAAACATAAAATAAGGGAATAAGTGAATCATAGTCAGAATTGTCAGGTGCCAATATGTTCCTTCTCTAATCTAGGAACCTACATTGATTCATGTTTTTAAGTGGTATAGATGAAAAAAAAAAACAAAACATAGACAAACAAGGTTTGGACAGAGCTAGTAAAAATTTACCAGTTAAAACAATTGTGAACAGGACTGGGAAGTGTTAGCTTTCTAACAGTGTACTTAACAAATGAAATAAAAACAACCATTTTCCAAACCCTTAAAAAAAAAAAAAAAAAGAAAGAAAAAAAAGAAAAAGAAAATCACCTGATTTCAGCACTTGACAATGCTGAAAGGTTTGGTTTGGCATTAACATCCTAATCCTAAAATGGGAGGCAGAAAAGCTTTTTATATTGGCCAAACTTTGACTCTATTGAAAGAGCTAAATGTATGGCTACTTCATAAAAAAACTTGTAGTAAGCAGTGTCCTGGGATCATAGTATCATAGTATCATAGTATCGTGCGAGTTGGAAGGGACCTTAGAGATCATCGAGTCCAACTCCCGGGTTTCGAGCCCCCTGTGTAGCGAAGTGGCACTTCTACCCCTGTGCCACAGGGGAGATTCGAACCCGGGCCCTCTGGTGCCGCAAGCAGCAGCTTATACCACTGCGCCACTGGGATAGTAATGATAAACTTACTCCAACTTCAGACCGTACCTTATTACAGTCAATTAAATATTATCTTTCCCAACTCCAAAATATGAAATGGAGAATAATATGCGCACCTAGGATAAGGTTCTGCTTATCACTGTACTGTCTCTATAAATTACACACAGAAGAGCTTTATGAATTTGTCTTGTCTTTTAAGAACATCCCACCATGAAAATATTTTGAAACTAGAAGTGAATTAATTCCATTGTACTTCCCTGTGACACTGATGAAGGAATTGTGTGCTATGTTTTCCTGACAAACACATAATTAGTGTACATACATTTAAGCTGATTATTTCATTCAGTACCAGGGACATTAGGGTTAGAATGATACAAAAGCACAAATCACACTTGATGTTTGCCAAATACCAAGCTTTGTGTGATCTAATCAAGATTTCATCAAATGTTTTATTAAATTCAGTCACGCAAGCCTAGCAGAAGCCAGATGATCTCCTATTATCAACTAGCAGTAAATTACATACATTTTTGAACTGAATTTCAATGAAAATCTTCTTAAAATGCCTGGAAGCTACAAGAGGGTTAACTTACATGAACACAAATTGCTACTCTGTTTTACCCTAGAAATTAAAAAGTGAACAGATGAAATCAAGTTTATAAAAATTACTGACCACAAAAAATAGAGTGAAGTATACGATCCCTTCAAAATGCGGTATTATAACTAACGGAAAAAAAAAAAAGAAAAAAAAAAAAAAAAGAATAGTTCATTTTTGCAACGGTGTAACTCAGAATATGATGTAAGTAGTTCTCATTCATATTTTCAGAAGGATTCTTTCAACTGCAAGTCAAATGGCAAGACAAAATTCCTGAGTGATATATTACATACTCATAAAGAGCACAAAAATATGGTGTGTCCTCCGTATTCAACACTTATGTGTAATTCAAAAACAGGAAATACCTGAATATACTTATAAATTTAAAAGCATAAATTCACCTCATTCAGGGGATGAGAAATAAAATGATGGTTTTGCAACAAGTCTGATGTTAACACTGATGAATATCCAAAGTGAGAAGAAATTTGGTTTGTCTGTGCATTATAGTACTACTTCCACACCTGTGTGGTATGTTCCTGTTAAACTGAAGATAAAATCAAAGTATCTCATCAAGAGAGAAAGAGTATTTTTAAGCACTGTGTGCAATCTACAGTTAGAAATCATGGCATTAATTTGGTAGGAAGTACAATCATTAAAAAATTAACTCTAAAATTACTGAGCCATATGCATAATAGGGGTATAATGATCTGCCACATGTCTGAGGAAAGGTCTGGCTCTCAAATGTCACTATTATTTGCATATCTTTGTCTAAGTAGATAGCCTGGTTTTCAGCACTCATCTCACACAGTTAATCTTAGCAGTAGTATGATTATTTTCCTGATTATGCACAGCTAAACACCCAAGACACGAGTCTTCCAGAGAAAATAAACTATTTACAGTTATTCTCAAAAACAACTGATTATCTCCAGCCTGGAATACCATGAGGGGAACACTTGGCAGTCTAGCAGGGCCTATGGTATACCTTGTGTGCCCTGGACTGTTCTGATTCAGTTACAGCCATTTCCAGCCATCTCTGGCATCAGTGCACACACCTCATTGCCTGCTGTGCATCTGTGCCAATGAGGAACATTACAGAACCTCAATCAGGAGAAGGAGGACACGAGAAGTGAGACTGCAAATTGGAAATTTAAACTGAACATATTCATTATTAATTTCTGATAGGCCAGGTAGTCTTTTCTGTCATTCAAATATATTGGCTAATACATATGATATAACAATTGAAAATATAATAGTAGTTTTCACCCTTGTTGCAATATTTTTGCTTTATATTCCTTTATGTTATACAAAAATTATAGCAAGCTGGCAGTGCAGAAGCAAGGAAATTACCACTTACTGGAGCATGAAGTTTCCTTCAGTACCGATTAAAACCAACAAACAAAGCATTTTTTACTAAATGCTCTAAACTTTCAAAATTTAAAGAGACAAATTAGAAGAAACAGTTGTGTAATTTACTCTTGGATTAAAAATCATATAAAGATGAATTTAAAATCATATTAAAATCAAACTGGGAATTTCTAGTATCAGGATATATGCAAGTTATATGCCAGTATAACTCTCAAAGGTAAGAAGTGAGAACCTGAAAGTTGTGACCAGACTCAAGATGTTTTATGTTTTAGAAATGCTCAACATCTTGAGACATTAGCTGAGAATCTTCTTAACTGTATTCTGATAATACTTATTTTATATGGCATATGATTTGAAGATGATTTTAGGATTTGAAGCTCTTTAAGGATTACTAATTATTAAATAAACCCTCTGATATTTTTAAAAATATAGTGCAAACTTATGCTGGGATACTGTTATGAAAATCGTTTGTTGCTTTTTAACCAGAGACTTTCAAGCTCTATGTACAATGTAACTAGGAAAATAAATAAATAAATAAATATAGAAATCAACAGGTTCAATCAGTAAGTATACTTTTGTTTCAAAATCTTCCCTTATAGAAGGAATATTTCTAGGTATTATGATAAAGGTAGAAATATAGCAAGCACATAGTGACTAAATGAATCATTCAATGGCCAATCAACTCAGATGATAAGGTTATCCTCTGGGAAAATAAGATGACCAGACAGTGAAATAACAACTCAAGGATGTTGATCTTACCCCTTCACTCTGCACTGATGAGACCTCACCTGGAGTATTCTCTCCTGATATGGAGTCCTCAGGGCAGGTGAGACATGGACCTGTTGAAGAGGAAGAGCACAAAAATCATCCAAGGGATGGAATACCTCCCCTATGACAGTTGAGGCAGTTCAGCCTGGAGAAGAGAAGGCTCCAGGGGGACCTGATAGTGGCCTTTCAGTATCTATTAGGGGGGCTATAAGAAAGAAGGGAATAGATGTTTTAGCAGGCAAGAAGAAGTAAGGAAGAAATAATGCTTCTCTCTCTTTCTATCCATACACAGTATTTTAGACAGATTCTGCAGCAATTGTCTCATGCTAGTGGCTGAAATAATCTCTAGCACCCTGATGTGACTTCTGCTTAAACAGCAAGATCAGATTCATAGGTGAATCCTTTTACTGACTAGTGGCACTCCAAAAAACCTCAAATTCAGATCTTTTAGTCTTGCATTTTTCTTATAAACCAACCAAAAAATAGCTTTTGGCTTCCAAGCCTAACAAAATATTTTAAGAATGATAAAACTATTTAGTTTTCTATGTGGAGCCTTGATCTAGATACTGTTGATACCAGCAGGAGTTTAGCAATTAAATTTGGACGAAGATTAGATTTGTTAAGCAATGGACATTAATAAAAGAAGATCTTTATTACTGTGGTTTAAAATTAGGCAAGTAATCTGTTTTGGTGATAAATTCTGAGGAAAATTACTTGGGTGAGCTCTCCATGATCTCAGTTCTTATGATTCCTAAAGTATAAAGAGATGGTTTGTTGTTGGTTTTGTTGTTGTTGTTGTTCAGTTACAACAGAAGATTACAGTAATAATTCTGCTGTATTAAAATAAACAACTAAATAAAGAGGTACCATACTCCCACAGTAAATACAAATTTGTTCTAATGTCAAGTATGTAACAGAGAAAGTGAAAATGCAATATCTTATTAGTAGAAAATATCTGAGGAAGAACACAGCTCTTATTTTAGATAAGAGTATATTTCTTTGTAATGGATGAAGAAGTTTTGGCTGGCAAGATCATCTCTTCTGCATAAAAACATGCTTTGGATTATCATAGTTGTCGGCAGGATGTGGATCCCAACTTTTTACATATTTTACATATCACATTTTACATATTTTAATATTTTACATATCACATAATCACAGAATTGCAGGGATTGCAAGGGACCTCTGGAGATCATTGAGTCCAACCACCTGCTAAAACAGGATACCTACAATAACTTGCACAAGAAAGCATCCAGGCTCTTTTAGAATATCTCTGGAGAAGGAAACTCTGGAACATCAATGGGCAGCTGGTTCCAGTGCTCTGTCACTGTGTCACATATGATGCTTTCTACTTTGGAGAGCCAAGTTTCTAACTTCATTTCGAAATAAGATCCAAATAAGAAGGTCATAAATTGAATTCCTAGATTTGATGATACTTCCTGGCATGCATTGGTTGTCTAGCCTTCCAGAAGAGCAGAATATTTATAATTCCGTTTCACCTAGAGTAATTGCATTGCCAAAACTTCACAATGCAGATAGCAAACATGAGAAAATCTGACTGAGACATTATTAGAAAAAGGCTCAGTTCATAATGAAAAATACTATCTCCACTGGAGTATTTTAGATCTCCAAAATAGGAGACAAAGTATGTTATTTATGGTGGGGATTTTTTAATGCACTGTAGTTATGTTTAATGCTACGGAGCACTAAACTTGATATTTCACTGTATTTGTTTTTGGTAATTTTAGTATTATGAACATTTGTCTTACAACATGAATTTTATGCATCACTGCCATGGTTTTATGATTTTTGGTTACTGGTATTCCACATTATTACGTCATGTAGTGCACTGGGAGTTAAATTATTATTGCTCCAGTTCCAGGTACCTGTCTGGAAGAGAACTACTACATTCCCCAGGGGGCTTTGTGGTTAGAGAGAAGATAGAACTCCTGGCAAGGTCACCCGATTGGGCTTTTCTCTTTGTCACTCTTCTCCTTTGCCTCTCCTCGCTGCTGCCTGTCCTGACTGTGCACATCACTTCAGTATTACTGTAAGGCCTACAGCATTCAAATACTCTTATTATATTTGATTTATTAGTTTCAATTCTAATTATATTGTATTATAGTGTGTTATCTTGCATTCCAATACCTTGTTTAGTAAACTAGTTTGTTTCTCCTCAGATCATTGCCACTGTTTTTAATTATTTTGGGGTCCCATGTTTTCCTTTGCCAGAGGCTCAGGTTTTGTGAAATCTTTCTGCCCCACTAGTCATGGAACCAGGCCAAACCACCCCCATAAACCGTTGACAATCATGCTTCCTTCTTCTAAAGTACAATAGAAAGACATATGGTGGACACAGTTTTCTCCCAGCCTGATAATTAAAGGTCTCCTTATTTTATGGCTGTCGATAGTTTATGTACAGGTTTGATTCTTCTATATAATTTTAAAACAGGATGAGTAAGACTGAAATTAATGGAGTGCTGTTGTAAAACTGGTGGTAGAAGATTACTGAAAAATGATAATTTTCATTCTTAAAAAGGACATTGTTTCCAGAACACTGGTCTTAGCAAGTAAAATTAAAAAATATCTTATGTTCAGAAAAGGCCTGCACTCAAAAATATTCAGTACAGTTGACTTGTCTTTGGAGAAAATGTGCCCTACTGCCATAAAGATTGGCAATGAGATCACAACATATCAAATGTACTGGTTCATTGCCTGCTAGATGCTCAAGAAAACAAATTACAAAGGTGTATTTCAAATTCATATGCCAAAAAACAATTAAAAGGGGGTGGGGTGGGGGGAAATAAGACAATGGGCAAGCAATATAAGCATTATGGCCTCATATCTATGGAGACTTAACTAAACAATATTCTGAGCCAAATGCCGAGTACAACTCTAAGAGCTGATAGCAGCCTGGGGTTATAAAATATCTGTCCAAAGGCTCATTTTCCATTGCCAATCATGAGAAACCCTAGAGGTTTTAATTAGGATGCAACTACCAATTTTCCTTAACCTGTGTTATACATCTTTTTACTTATGAAAGTGTGTGAATACAAATGCATAAAATTAACTTGGATAAAGGTTTTACAAATTAATATCAACTTTTCCATCCATAGGTCTCACATTTATGAGAGACCTTTATGGTGATATTTGAAATAAATATCAATATGGATTTATGACTGGTGGTGTTTGTATTAAATGAGTATAATAAACTGCCGATTTGAAACATGTCTATATTACTGTTCTGTCAGGAAAAAACAGGGACAATCAGAGATTTAATCTCTTACTTCTGGCATTTAAACAATGAAATTTAGGACTTTACAGCAAAGTTCCATGTGGGTACTGTAGAAATCATACAAGATTAAACTAAACATTTTGAAAATCAACATAAACTCTCTCAAAAGCTGTCTGCTAGCATTATTTATAACTATAACCTCACCACAAACAAGATGATCTGGGAGATGTATTGTTTCACCTGAGGGGAAAAATAACCTCAGAAAATACCTCTTAAGGTTACTCTTTTAATTCTTACAAATCTATTTACATAATGAACTACTGAAATTGTTCATGCCTCAACATATAAAAACAAAAATGACTCAAAAATATAGAGGGGTTTTCAGTCTATTGGTTACAGCGTTAAACTTGTATCATTCCTATAGTAGACTTGTTTCCGTGGTTACATTTTTATTACAGTGTGGCCTTTTATGAATCTTGCAAAATCACTTGTGGTGAAAATAACCTTCGTACTCAATTTATATGCATTCCAGTCTATAAAGTTATAATATATCTATACTATATAAAACAACTAATTGGAGGGCACAAGATCTTCCTTTAACACACTAAAATATCAAGCTGCTTTTAGATTATCACAGTGCGGTCTTTTCAGAGGTAGGATGAGAAAAGAACTGGAAAAGAACTGGTATCTTTTAGTCTTTTACATGCACTCTTCAGATTTTTAAATAGGGGAGACAAAAGTGTTCTGTGGTGGAGCCTAATTTTTTTTTATTATTATTTTTATATATATTTTTTTCCCTTTCTTGTGGGATTTGTTCGAAATGGTAGAAAACAATCCTTTTCAATAATTTTAGTCAACCATCTAAGTTAGCATTTGCACTAAGTGGAATGGATGTCTTAGTGTTAGAAACAAAGATCTGTTTTGACTGTCATAGCTTGTTTGTAGTTTGTAACTTATGAATATGAGTACTGTTTAGCTGATTTAAATTTTTAATGCCAGATAACAGTCATTACTAAGTAACCTACTGTATTTTGAGTTCATTTAAGTAGAAATTTTCTGGAACCTATTTTTTTCCCAGATTCTTTTTTTAACTTTTACCTCTGTAATAATGTAAAATTCTCTTACTGTACTCAACCTGATTCTCACTGCACTGGTGGAAGTCTACCTGTTCAGAGTTGTCTGTAAGAAATGTCACTTTCTTGATCTCTGTTGTAGGGAAATAAGGTACATCACCTGGATGACTAGAGAGATTCTCAGGAAACTGTGTAAGCAATAGCAGTTTAAAACTTTCTTCTCAAATTGGAGAAACCATTAATCTGCCCGGAAAAACTATGGACTGTGGCTTTTCTTATATAGATGTTACTTGAAGAGCAAAAGTGGTAAAAGAGCTTCAGTTTCCTTTATATGAGAAATTCTTTCCGCATGTGATCAAGGTGGCTTCTTTTCTATGACAGTATATAACACTATTTATATGATTCTAAACCCATCTGCTCCATTCAGATCATGTTCTGGTTTAGGGATCCTGTACAACAGGAAGTTTCTTTTAAGAAAAGATCCACCAATGCATGTGGGCTAAGCTGTTCCTGCAACTGACTGAATGAAATTAATCTTAGCTCATTCCTTGAATCTTGTCCTTGCTGTAATTCAGAGATAAGGAGAAACAGGGTTCCCATGTTACCCTTCCCTGCTGTGACTAATGTTTTGAGCGGAGTGTGAGAGAAAGTCAGAAGAAGCTAGTTTAACCTCACTGCCCTAAACCATTATCTAAGGGGGTTAACTGAAAGAAAATGTAAGACTGTTTTGGCACAGAAAGAAATGAAAATAACTCTTTCTTTTTCTCCAGTACAATGGGATCAAATCTGTACAGAAGAAGTCATTCAGGAAGAAATTAGTACAGCCATTCAGGAAGACATGGGTTTGGGTCAAACTGAACTAAAATGAAATGTTCTCACCTGTTTCTTTCCCTGTAATGTCTGTTCATTATTTAAAAAAAAAAAAAAAAAAAAAAAAAAAAAAAGTTATATATACATATAAGAATGAGAAAATTATTTAAAATACTGAAGACTTTTTAGAAGAAAAACATTCAAGATAAACTTTTAAAATAGATTTCATTTTATCCAATAGTTACTATCCGTGAGTTTAACATCTAGTTTTCACTTGTCATCTGAATTCCCTCCAGAGTCTATGAAGGTAGGTAACATAAAACAGACAACTCATTTTCATCCTTCAGAGTGGTCTAACAGCTAGCCACTAATGAAGTTTCTTGTTCCCAAACTCCATGAGGTCATCACTGGCTTTTGCCTGAGACTACTATTTATTGACTTCTAATGACACTGTTTCTTGTTTTGATCTTAAACTAGTGCAGTGGTACTAGGCAAAGCAAACAGCAGCGATTTGCACCAGAGGTAAGATGGAATATGAAGTCAGATGATCATAGATTACACACACGTGGGCCGTTGCCCTACTCTCTTAGGATAAAATGGTGGTTTCCATAGACTAGACAAGGAGTGCCTTAATAACTAGTTTGGACTATACACTTATTTTTTATCTCACTAAAGTTAATTCTTTAATTTCAGCTATCTCTGTTGTTCTCTTTATTCTTTTGGATTAACTGAACTACAAACAAACAAACAAACAAAAAGATTTGACATGGTTTACATATTATCTTCAATACAATATTAAGTGCTACTTCTAATTTTCTGAAACCATTTCTTAATATTCCAGTTCTGCATTGTTTTAGGGCCCTGGGGACACTAACAGGCTTTATTAGCCATAGCCAGTCTTTTGTGGCTACCTTGCCAACACTCCATGTCTTTGTTTCCACCTAGCCCAGGGCCATCAATCGCTGCCCCAGCAGTACCCCAGCAGGACCAATCTCCAGCTTCCTACAGTCTTGTGCTGAACTTGGGGGAACTGCTTCAACTACTCCCCAGCCTACCCTGCCCCTTTGGAGGAGGCAGTAGTGTGATCATCATAGTATCATATCATAGTATCATAGTATCGTGCGAGTTGGAAGGGACCTTAGAGATCATCGAATCCAACTCCCGGGTTTCGAGCCCCCTGTGTAGCGAAGCGGCACTTCTACCCCTGCGCCACAGGGGGGGTTCGAACCCGGGCCCTCCAGTGCTGCAAGCAGCAGCTTATACCACTGCGCCACTGGGGGCACACAGTGATCTCTGACTAGAGTGGCCTATGGCCTGTCACCTAGACTATCACTCATAGATCCCTGTTCTTTGGAGAGATGTCATGCCTCACTGTTCACTGACAAAATCCTTGTATCCAGTTTTGTTTTTCAAAACAATTTTTCAAAAGCTGATTTACTGTAATATCTTAAAAATCAGTTATAAGAGATAATTAGAATCACCTGGGAATTTTAAATATGTAAACTTTTTCTAAATGCAAATGTTTTGTCAAAAAATGTAGACCAATTCTAATATAAATTAAAAAAAAAAAAAAAAGCAGCAGAGATAAGAAGAAATATTAGATTAGCTTGTAGTTTAAACCTGCATGATTTGTAGCTATATATTGCAGTGACTTGATTTTCAACATTACTATGGAATATAAAATATTTTCCATTTCATGTGAGTCTACAAGGATGATTGTGTCTGGATTATGGTCATAATTGCCCTTGGTTTTTACAGGGACTCAATTAATGGATTTCAGAACACACAGAAAAAAAAAAAAACAAAAACAAAACAAAACTATAACCAGCATTTCAGGATGAAATCCTAACAAGCCTCAAGCCTACAGGGATCTCATGCACCAATGGACTTCATCTGTTTTAGTAGAACTGAATTTTCTCAAGTCAGACTTAAAGAAACATACAGGAACTTCCATATTATTTTTGTAAATATACACAAATAAGTTGGACAATAACTTTCCCAAACAAATCAGTATTTCAAAACTTGAGATTATTCTTTCTTTTTACAACTCAACTACCATTAAAAAAAAAAAAGTACATATATCTTATATACATATATGTATGCACATATAAATCTTGCTGTGAAACAGCTAGTGATTATGTTGCTAATGATTATGTAGACAAACACTTTCAATTTTTTCATTAATTTGTTTGAAAGAAAGTGAATGTTATTATTCAACTAATTCCAAATTATTTTCTAAGTTGAAAATGCTAATAAGTTTAGTAAACAGGCCTAAATAATGACCATTTACCATGATATGACCCCTACATTTAAACAGGTCCCAGATCATATCAAACATTTATTGCTATGAATATGCTTTACAACATTATTCTAATTTATAACCCATTATCATTTTTAACTCCTTTCCTCACTATTTTTTCACAGATTGCTCTCATATAGAATGTATTTGTTTCCTATTATTTTTTCCCTGTTGAACATGTCATATGAAAAAAACAAAACAAAACAAAACAAAACAAAACAAAAAAACCAGTTACATCTTCCTGGCTATTTTCTGTTCATATTTTTTCTGCTTCTCATAGTTCTGAACCTCTGTATTCTCAGTATCTACAGATTTTCATAGCACCTCTAAATTTAATTGCCTTGCTAGTCTGACCCAGATTTAAATCTTCTACAGTGTTTAATTGAGGGCAGGTGTAACAATGACCCTTGAGCAAACTATTACATTTTACTGCAATCTGTATGCTTTACAGTTTGGTCTGAATTTTCATTTATGTTGGTCTTTGCTAAGTTTTCATTTCACATTTTCTGTAACTAAGTGTATTACTATTATTTTTGCATGATGCTATGTAAAAACAATACATATTTGCATACAGAATTTGTGGCAAGTATTTTTCATCTGCTCATTTTCTGACCAAATATGAGATAATCTTTTCATTCAATGTATATGATCATCCTGTTAGGCAAGTGCTGTAAATATTCACATGTAGATAAATTTCATGAAATGTACTAGTTCCAGTAAGAAACAAGCTTTTGTCATCTTGTAAGATTATATTATTACTCTATACTATTTAGGAAATTATGGGTTATTTTCAGATTTTCTATTTGGAAAGCAAACTATTCAAAGATCTGTTAAAAAAATATATTCTCATGCCCTGTCTTCCCCAATTTATTACTGGAGAATGAGAATGAATAAAGGGAAGATGTTTTGCAGATCCAGAACAAAGAAAAGTTATGTCATGTTGTCTTATCTGCTCAAGAGATAAAATGTAACTATCTTTTGTAAACATTTCCAGATCTGCTGCCTGCATGATAATGCTGGTGATGATATGTTATACCTTCTGTCTCTGTTTCCTCAAACCCTACTATAAAATTAAAAGTTGGTCTATATGATTTTCTAGTAGGTCTTAACAAAAATGTTTTCCTAAGTAGTAGAGTTAAACTTTACAGTTCCCAAAAATTAATCTTCTGTTTTCACAGTTGTTGTTAGGATTACTTTTCTCTGGTACTTTTTGATTCCTCTAAACTTCTAAAATTAATTGTACTCATAAGTGGTTGTAAGTTAATTATCTAATACCCTGAAAGTAGAAAGTATGTTCAAAGTCACTACTACCTCCTAATTGTCCAAAGCTTTTTTACTCATTTTGTATAATACTAATACTTTCACCTTTTGGAAAGCTAAGTCTTAGTGGAAGCATTTAACTTATTTTACGTGATAGCATTTTACTTATTTTTAGTATTATTTGAGTATTATTGAACATTATTTATCTTATTGGTTATTTATTTATGAGCTATATCTCACTTATTTTTTCTTTGACCATGTACTAGCTCTATAGGCATCTTCCTTACACCCTTGACTCTATTTTGCTTGCATATATCCTGTTGTTTTTGTTAATTTCTTTTAACAACGACATCTTTTTTGTCCATTAGGGATTTTCTTTATTGCATATATTCTGAACACATCTTTAGTTTTCATAGTAATTTTACATTGTCTCAAATCTTATAGAGCTTATTTCCAATAATGTATGTTTTAACAAATGTGTTTTTGATTTAAGCTTCTGTAATAGTCTCATGATCAACCTGCTACTGTTATGGCTTCTGAACATCAAAAATATTTACCACTTATCGCCTCATTTACTTCACTTTTCTCCATACATGTATGATATTTTTATGTAACTCTGTACAGAGAAAATATTTCTTTGATTGACTTATGGTCACAGGGTGCTGAATGTCACTATTTCTCAAAATTCCTACTCATGCTTCTCAAACAGAATCCGAACTTGTCCTTCATTGATGATGCATGCTTTATCTGTTGTGTTTTTATCCAGTACCTAATTTTGTAATTCTTGTCCACCATGACAGGTGTGGTTTTGGTTTGGGACTGTGAATGATCCAGACTTCTTTCTGTTTCAGCCAGTCCTGTTGTAATTTTGCAGATGTTCAATGTAAGTGTATCTCCATAGTATTTTTCTAATATTTTTGATAAAAGGGTTTCACAAATTATTTATGTATTTTTCCATTAATTGATCCACAATCATATGTGCATTAGTGTTAAGGTTAATTTGTATTCATTTTAAACAGTTTCTCTGTGACAGTTATATACCTGGCTTTCTACATAGTAAAAGCAGGGATGCACTTTGTTACCTTGTAGAAACTAGCATTCTGTAAGTTTACCTACTTTAAGTTTGCCTGATGCCCTCCCATTTCCATTTACACAGTAAAATGTGATACTTTATTTTCTGTTTATTATGTTCATCATTAATTTTCTTCTGAGAGAGAAGTAGCATTTGGACTAAACATATTCATAATATGGATAACTTTGTTGTTTAAGAACTGACTCCTGGTTAAGGCCTCTTCTGAAATATGTAAATTCTGAGAAATACAGTTCTTATCAGTTCTTGGTGATCTAGGGAGAGAAGGATTTTGGACCTGTGTAGTTTAAATCAGGTCAGATTTCTTTTGCACTTCTAATTTCCATTGATTTTAAGAGCTATATGCCCAATTCCTTCTATCAGTATTCCTAAACATGATAAGATTGCATATTTTCCAGATTAGACTGACTTTAATAGAGAAGGAAAAGAAAGAAAATAAAATGTTTTTGACTTTCCTCTTCATATTAATTTACAACAACAAAAGTATCTTTAAGATGCTCATGTAGTATCCCTGTGTAAGTGAGAGGCAACTGATCCAGAAAGATTCAATTTAACTACTGACTATATTCTAGCAGTTTTTGGAATATAAGATGTATTAATACACAGCAAAGAATGACTTTTGAGATTTGTAATGGTCTTCTGTCACTAGGGACTTCCACTGTTTCAGAATCTACATTTTGTATCTTGCTAATGGCTTTAAAAAGGAACAATAAATGTCAGCAGGCAAAAAGGCCAAAAACTGGGAGAACTGATTTGCACTAACAGATTCTGTGGCTGTTAGTCATACCCCTTCTTGGGTCTTCCTTTCCACAAGTATTTTTACAATGATATAAAACAGAAAAGAAAGATAAATGTTAAAATTCTTTTTTCTCTATCTACTCCAGAAAACAAGGGATAATTGAAGAAAATAGAATCTGAAATGTCTCAGCCTTCAAATTCAAATCTCCACCAGTCTTAAGACACATATATTTCTATTCATAGATTAAAGTATTTTGAATTCTATGTATCTTGTAGCTTATACCAAAAAAAAGTACAAAATATTTGGTTTATTTTTTAAGACAACAAGATAACTGTAAAAATATTTAGTTATCAGAATTAGTTGCCTTCCAAATTACACATAATTTTTATAGAAATTCATGTAATTAGTTAATTTTCTACTTCACTCATTTATTCTGTGAGGCTTGTTTCTCTATGCAAAAACAACAACTGTAACAACAACAACAACAACAAATTTCACAACACCGAGATGCTGATTTTTTATTTATTTATTTTTTTTTTTCCCAGTTAATATAGTCTCATAGTAATGTATTAATTATTGATCCTATGTTTTATGTTAGTGGTTACTTAACTATTTTACTTCCACAGCATAATATTTAATGAAGTGGTCTTAGTAAAGCATAAGTATCGTCTATTTGACCTTATGTTACTTTATTCAGTTTTGCCTAAAGATGCTTTTTGCATGTGTGTCATTTCAGTCAGTAGAACTAAATACAAGAAGATTTAAAAATCTTAAAAAATCTGAAAGATTCCTAAAAGTTAATCATGCCTGCTTTGATGAGAAGGGTAATAAATTTTTTGTTTGTCACCTGGCCTTTACAAACAGATTCTTCTCAACATTTTATATAGGAAATTTCTTTCTTGTTTGCAAAAATTATTCCGCTTGTTGTGAATTAGAATTAATTGACTTAAAAGTCAATAGACAACCCTATAAAAGCAAGCTCAAAGTCATACTCATATTCATTTCATATTTAATTCTTTTCATCATGAATCTTTTCACACATACAGATTTTTATCTTAATCTTAAATGCAGTTATTAGTTATTATTTTTCTGCTTTTGCAATGTCAACCAAAAATTTGAAATTCATCTGCTATAAATAAATCATGCATTTTTAGTATTTCTAACTGATTATTCATTGTTTGCAGTGGAAACTTGCATCAAAAATATGTATCTGGGCCCTGTTTTGCTAGATTATGTCTATTTTTGAAACAGGAAAATGACAAAGCAAATACTTCAGATCATGTATAAATAGCCTTGTAAAAGCTTGAATTTACATGTTCAGTATGGAAGACAACTCTCTTTAGAGAGATTTAGACATTAGAGAGAGATCTCACTGTTGAGATCTTTTTTTTTTTTTTTTTTTTTTTTTTTTTCATTTTTGACAACATGAAATTCCGGACAATTTGAATGTGCTTGACTTTGTAACCCTGAAAATGTACTGTTAGTGTAGAACTTTGCACTCTAGAAGCAGGTTTTCTCTAAATGAGAAGAAAATTTGCAGTTCTGCTACATACCATTCTACTGACACGCATTTGTTCATCTTTACTGTCTGAAAAAATTTAAACATCCTATATGTCACTGTTTTTTTCCTATCTCTCATTGGCTGTTTCTTACATATGTCAATATTTGCTTAAATTATAAGCTGTTGAAAACAGAAAGTGTGTTTTACAGTATGTACCATGCCTAGTACTTTCAGTTCCAAGATTGTTTTTTTTTATCTTTCTGTACTTATGGAAACAATAGCACTGAATTTCACAGTTCTTTACATTTGTCTCCAATCTTCTGGTCCAGTCCTGTTTCACCACTTGTTACCTACTTTGTCACTTGACAGCCAATCAACTCCACTCAATAATATCCAACTCTGGAAGATATATAGACTGTCCAGAAAAGCTAAAAGAAGTATTTCTCAATATAAATGTCCTTTTCTTTTGAGTTTGTTCCATGTTGCAAAACTTAAATATTAAATTATCATTTTGGGTTATTTATTTAAGAAAATAATAATGATTATTTGAGGAAAAATGTGAAAATATTAATATTATACATAGATAATCATATAGATAATTAGAATGTAAGTCAATCTCGTTGGTGTTAATGGTAATATAGAGATATTCTAGCTATCACAAAATAGGTTAATTGGAAGAACAGTGAAATATTTGTAGAAATCTGAAGCCATGATGGATATTTCAGGTTATTATGGAGATACAGATATTTTTACCTATGAACAGAATATTTGCTGCCCTCATTTGTATGAAAACTGGAATGGAAAAAATATGGAATAAATGGAAAATGTGGAATACATAGAATAAAGTATATAAATATAAATGATCCTTTCAGTAGGATAACAAAAATTATTTTGTAATGTGGACATAATTTCCACGCTTCAGGTGAAATATATATATATATATATATATATATACATATCAGGTGATAAAGTTTATGGATCTTCTTGAAGCTATTGTACTGCTATGAAATGGCACTTAAGGAACTGAATTATTTTTTCTATTTTCACAGAAATGAAATTTCATTAAATTGTTAGAAAAAAAAAAAAAAGCACTTTGTTTTAAGAGATGAATAAAAATGCAATATGTATAATCTGTAGAATAAAAAATAAAAAATTGTTTGTGTTTTTTTCCTTGTTAAAATTGTTCCTTTACTTGCAAAGACCCCTGTGGTTTAAATAACCCAGTCAGTGTGCACTAATAAAAATCCCATTAAATTAAATGGCCACTAGGCATATAGAATGTCCTGTTGCAATTTCAAGAGATAGTTTGTTACCAGACACCCTGCTATGTGTCTTTTATTTTATCAAAGAAATAGAAAATGTTGCAAAATGTGTCTATTTCTATGAAATATGTATTTCCTATGTACTTTGAAAAAATGGTGGCTTTTTTTCCCCCGTTTGTTCATTTTTCCTTTTCTCTCCTTCAATTTTTCTTTCTTTCTCTCTCTCTTTACTAATAGCATAGAGTTGGCTTTTTCCATGTTGTGTACGTCTATAGCACTACCTACAATAAATACATGTAATCAGCAGAATTGGTCAGTAATTTTCATTCTCTGAACTATTACACATTTCTTTTGGAAGCTGATAATTCACAAAGAAATTCCTTATATATTGTTGTAGAATAAACTCTTTTAGAGCACATAATATACTGGTTTGCTAGCAAACATTTCTGAAAAGGAGGACAGTTTTTCTTACAGATGTTTTTCTTTATTTTACTTCTTCTCTTCAAGAAACAACAACCAATCAACCAATCAACAACAACAACAGCAACAAACTATGAGTGTACTGAATACTTGTGAAAACAATTATTCACACTGAGATGAAAAATATCACACTGAGATGAGTTTAATACCTGTGGTTGTCAGCAGACATGCCCCTCAATCCTGCCTGTCCAAGCAGTGTCTGTAAGATATTTTTGGATTAGAAAGTAAAAAATAAAATAGATTATTAACCTAATTTCACCTTGTCAGATATCACCAGAAGCTTAAACTTCCAAAGGTTGCAAAATCTCCAATCTTGCTTTCCCATATCTTCTCCATACTCACAGAAATAACAAGGCCAAAACAGGCATTTTCTAACATTTATCTCAAATCTTCCAGCCCAATCCAGTTTCATTGCTTGTTTCCTACTCCATCACTTCACATTTGACCAGTACAACTCAACAGTATGCAATTCTGAAAAATATATAGGCTCCCTAGAAGCATTAAACTTAATAAGTATCTCTACCAGTGAAAAAGCAGATATGCAATTAATATCTAAGAAAATGTTCTATAACGTATCTACATTTCTTAAATAAATTAATAATAATAATAAGAAGAAATTGCCATTATTTTATATAAATACATAGAGCCCTCACTGTCATCTTATTTGGTATTATATTCTCTGTATTGGTGACACAGAATATAAAGGGTGTAAAATGCTTAAAATAGAGAAAAATAGAATAGCCTTGACTGAGCCAGGTGAATGTTAACTACTCTCAGATGGATGTGTTTGTATTACATAGAAGTATTCTGTAAGAATTTTACACTGTATTTCAAAACAGAAATTATCAATATGTTTCTGGCAAAACTGGAACCTCATTCAAATTGCATGGTTTATTCTAGGCCAAGTTCCACTTAAAAATTTTTGTAAGTTTCACTTAATAGAAATTGAATGACAGAGCAGCATTTCTGCAGGAAGTTGCAAAGTATAAGATTTAAAAGCTCTTGGGAAAATATAATTGCAATTCAAAATGATCTTGGCTAATTGGAAAAAAAGGAAGAACTTGACAAGAGCAGATTAAATGAAAGTATGAGCAAGAATCTGCTCTTCAGAGGGAGTATTTAAATGCACTCATACAAAAAGAGACCTGCCCAGGAGTGTAGAAAAGATTCTAAGAGTTATAATGTCTTTCAAATTAAATGTGAGTCTGCTGCATGTTACCATTTAAAAAACATTACATGAGGGAAAGAAAATCAGATCTTCAGCAGCAGAAGATGTGTAAGACGTAAGAAATATTTATTCTGTTCTGTCAGTTCTAATGAGATTGATTTATACTGATGCAGGCTTATTATTTAAATAAATAAGAAGGCACTACTGATAAAACACTGGAACAACCTAATATAGACATTTATGAAGTACCTACTTTTTACATTTGATTTGAAAAAGTAAGAAAATAGACTTATTCTACTGTTTGTTTGATCCACAAAATGTTGGATTCATCCCTTTTAAAGTTAGTTACAGTACACTTGAGGCATTATTTTCATTATTATTATTCAGACTAAGAGATGAGAGATGTAAACTGGATATAAGGAATAAGTTTGTTTATTTTTGTTTGTTTGTTTTTGTTTTTTACAGTAAGGATGGTGAGGCACAGGAACAGATTGTCCAGAGAGGTGGTAGATGTCCTATCTATCCCCAGAGACATTCAAGGTCAGGCTGGACAGGGATCTGAGTAACCTGATCTAGTTGTAGGTTTTGTTCATTGCAGGGGAGTTGGACTAGACGATTTTTTAAAGTCCCTTTAAACTCAAACCATTCTATGACTCTGATCCTATCATTATCTACTATGAGTTTAACAGACATGTTTTTCAATCATGTGGTTGTTTTATACTACTTGGGCCTTTTGTGTAAGCATAACGCATTTCACATCCCACAGTTTTCTTACCATCCCTATAATACTTGATAACTTTTACTCTTTTAGGATTATACCTGCTTAAGAAGCACAACTTTTCCTTATTCACACAATATTCTCTCTATAGTTTTGTGTGTGTGTGTATGTGTGGGTGCATGCATGTGCATGTGCACGTGCATGTATGTTTTCATAGCCTTGTAAAAGTGAAAATGTTAATAGCATTTGTAATGAAGTATGCTGACTAACTCAAGTAATCTGCACAAAATAAGAATCTTTTTGCGGGCTCAATACATTAGCTGCACAAAATTTCGATTATGTTGTATAATAGAGCTTTGTCATCCTTCCAGATTCCCACTGTAGGTCCAGTCCATCAGGATACTGTATAACAAAATTAAATAAAGATGAAATACTGTAGCAAAGTGCCATCTGAGGTAGAAATATGTATCTTACTCTTCCAAAGGTTTCAACTGGAATTCAATTAGCTGGATACCAGCTAATTCTAGTAAAAAGATAGTTTAAAATATGTTTGGTGTTTTTTTTTTTTGTTTGTTTTTTTTTTTAATTTTTATTTTTATTTCTGGACGTGATTTGAAAGTTTATAAAATTGGAGTGTTCAGGTAGCAGGGGTGAACTAGCATGTAACTACTGTGCAAATTATAGTATAAGCAAATATTATCCAGACACTGGATAATATCCTCCATATCATATATGTGATATTTATAATATCATTATAAATTAAAAAATTAGATAACTTATCTTCAGGTTATAAATGTGATATTCAGATGATGAAACCCCAGTGTTGACATGGATTTTTCTCAACATTTTTAAAGCACCCTCTGCTACAGTCTGAATTTAGAGACAAAGTAATAGGCTTCTCTACATTATATCTGTGTGGCTGGTAGTGTGCTATTAGACAAGATGCTTCTCAAGAAAGTTATATATTATTAATTATCATTGGAATATACTGATATTTTCAACTGCAATATCCCAAGTTGTTTAATTATTAGGTAGTTGTGAAATCTCTATGCATTCATTTAGATTTGAACTCTTATTTATCTAGCATAAAATTGTTGCTGCATTCAGTCTGAATTAAAAATGCATTGAAATGCACTGAAGATACTTTATTTAAAGTGTTACCAAATATGTTACAGGATGTAAAGCTGTGTAATTACTTATGGGATCATATTTATAGCACTGGAGAACACCAAGCGTTAAATGGCCTTTGTAGAGGATTAAATGTTGAAATGATGCTGAGGTAGAACAACCAATGCTGCCAATGTGCAACTAGTTTTTTTTTTTTTTTTTTTTTGTTTTTTTTTTTTTTTTTTTTTTTGTGTTTTTTGTTTTTTGTTTTTTGTTTTTTGTTTTTTTTTTGGTATTTTGTTTTTTTTTTTTCCTGACAGTCTCTGAAGCGATTTGCTGGTTTCCTTTAGAGTTATCCAATACTATCACTTGAAACAGCAATTAATGACAGAGATTTGCGCTTACTCATAATATGTGGAGGATTCAGAGAAGGGTATGTGAGACTGAGGATCACATAATAGAAGGTTAGAAATCAGGAAGAAGTAGCATCATAGAGGTGGAGGACTGATTTACAGTGCTAGGAAGAGATAGTCAAGGATGAAAGATATTAGAGGTGAAAGGAATTGAGACTGGAAAAAGAAAGCAGACTTTCTTTTATCTTGGAAATACTGTCTAGCTACCTGATAAGAGGACAGGTAAACACAACACCTGTACACATAAAAATGACATTCAGATTATGATGGACTTATGTAGATATCATTTGTGTTTGGGTCTTTATTTATTTATTTAATTTTTTATTTATTTTTTCAATGAATAGATTTTCAATGTGGGTAGCATTCTTAGTGAGAATGTGAGTTTGCCTCCCATACTCAAAGAAGCTGAATAAACTATTAGCTATATCTGTGGACTCAGCAATAGGAAATATGGTCCTGGGAATTTGACAGACATATCAGAGAAGATCTAAAAGCTCAGAAAAAAAAATTATCAGTCTTCACCAGGGATTACTGGCTGAAGAACACTACCAAGATTCCTGCAGGATGCCTTGCCATTTTCTTTAAACTTGTATCTGAATAGCGTTTTCCCTATTCTCATTTAGTAGTTCACGTGCAGCCTATTTATTTAGATGTTGAATGCAGAAAAAAAGAGCATAAAAGAAAGATAAATTAAGGAAAAATGAAGAAAAATGTTATCTATTTATTTTATTTTATTATCATTATTGGTCCTGTTTCATTTAAAGAACTCCCTGCTAACCTTTCTAATATTGCATTTGGAAATAAAATACAACACTACTGGTATGTGCCTAGGATGAAATTACCTCTGGAAAAGTTGTTTTGTTTGGTAAATAGGATGCACAAAGATATGAAGAACACAAAATATATTGAAATAACTAACAAATAGTTCAAAGTCAGAGGAAGTTATCTATGACAGAGGAAATTAAATATGTAAATACACTATTAGCACCAAGTTAGTTAACAAGCAAGTTTTAAAAAGAAAAGTTTGTGCCTTCTAATTCTTAATTGTTTAAAAGCCACCTGTGACTTCTATCTCAAAAATGATAATGCTAAGAAATGCATGTGATTTTATTTTGCATCCCATCAGTAATTTCTTTTAAACATTAATTATTGGGTAGGTAAAGTGAATATTTTCCTGTATGATAATATGATTTATATATAAAATTATTTTTATTTAATTTAAATATTTAGTTAAAGTGGCTAAACAAAGAAATGAAAACATCTTTCACTTTTATGTGTCTCTCATGCTTTGTCTCTTTTTTCAACAAAATAGGAACCACTATGAAGTTCATCTAAAATATTTGTCATGAAAAATTTTGACCTGCTGAACAGCTCTCTGTACTTTTTATATGCTGCTTCTTTAGCATTTCATAACACTTGACACCTCAGAATCAGGCTATATACTCAGAAATATTCCATTGTATCTACATAGACTATTTTAAGAACATTATTTGATTTATTTTTTTAAAGCCAACTGTTGTTATCACCAACTCACATTTCATCCAAAATGGTTTAATTATCCTCTGAGATCTAAATATATCAGTGTTTCTAACCTGCCCATCTCTGGTTTAGTAACAACATTACTAAACTTCAACTAGTGGAGTGAAGCCTATCCTGGAGCACCCAGGCTTGCACAATCCTGAAAAAAATAAGGAATATCTCCCCTGAGTGTGTGATCTTGTGTGAAACCAACACAACAGTGGTTTGGTTGCTACTGAGCAACGTCTGCATGCCTGGGGCCAGGTTGGTCTGCTTGATTTGGAAGAGCTAATGCCGTCATGGCACAGGGCAGGAAGCAATAGTATGACTGTCCGGGATGGACCACACATAGCCCAGAGGCCATGGGTTGGACATTCCTAGACTGCAGGAAGATATGATCCGAGATGGTCTAGGCAAAATCCATGCATGCAAATCCATGGACCTCAATAGGATGTATGCACAAGTTCTAATGGAGTTGGCAGAAGGGACTGCCAAACCACTCTATATCATCTTTGAAGGGTCATGGAGAAAGGGAATGGTGTTGGAGACTGGAAGATAGCCAGTGTCACTTCAGTCTTTAGATAGGACAAGAAGGATCTGAGCAACTACAGGCCAGTCAGCCTGACCTCTGTCCTGGAAAGATGATGGAGAAGCATATGCTATACATTGTCTCAAAGCAATTGGAAGAAGAAAAGGTTATCAGGAGTAGTCAACATATATTTGTCCAACAGGATAGCCTTCTATGATGTCATGACTGAACAGAAAGATTAGGAGAGACAAGTGGCTGTTTTGTAGCTAGACTTCAGCAAGGCTTTTGACATTATCTCTCACAACATCCTCGTAATGAAGATTAGTAAGTATGGGACAGATGACTAGACATAGAGGTGGACTGGAAACTAGATGACTGACAGTGTTGTGATCAGTACCACAGAGTCTAGCTGGAGGCCTGTAACTACTGGCGTTCCCCAGGGGTAAGTAGTGGATCTGGTATTGTTCAACATCTTCATTAATGATCAGAATGAAGGGATAGAGTCCTTCCTCTGCAAGTTTGCTGATGATATGAATACCGGAAGAGTGGCTGACACACACAAAGCTGTGTGTCAAAAGACCTGGGCAGACTTTAGAGTTGGACTGAGTGGAACCTTATTAGATTCAGTAAGAGCAAGTTCAGAATTCTGTACATGGGGAGGCTATATGAACAGGTTAGGGGATGATCTACCGGAAAGGAATTCTGCAGAGAATGATCTGGTGGAAAATGAATTGAACATGAGACAGCAGTATGCCAAGAAGGCCAGTGAGATTCTGGGGTGCTTTAAAAAGAGAGTGGTCAGCACGTTGAGGAACTTTATCCTCCCCTTTTTCTCTGCCCTGGTGAAGCCACATCTGTAGTAGTGTGTCCAGTTCTGGGCTCTTCACTACAAACAACAACAACAACAACAACAAAAAGCCAACACCAGGAATCTTCTACAAAATGTCTAGTGGGGATTTACAAAGATGAATAGAGTCCTGGAGTACTGGAATATCTGCCTTCTCAGGAAAGGCTGTGAGACACGAAATGGCTTGTCCTGGAGAAGACCGAGTGGGAATCTCATCAATATTTACAAATGTCTAAAGTGTGGGAGTCAGATGGATGGGGCCAAGATTTTTTCAGTGGTGTGCTGCAATGGGACAAGGGGTAACAGACAAAAATTCAAACATAGGAAGTTCCATAAATACACGAGAACTTCTAGAACAAGCTGCACAGAGAGGCTATGGAATCTCTTTCTTTGGAGATGTTCAACACCCACCAGGAAGCTTTCCTGTTCAGCCTACTTACAGGGAAGAGGGATCCCTCTGTCTTTAGCAGAGGGATTGGACACAGGTCTTTTCCAAGTCATATGATTTTGTGATTGTGTTAAGTAGGTATTACCAGTATTATTTTTTTCCAAATATACACGGGTCACTCTGAAAGCAATTTGTCAGACTGTCCTTCTGCTACTATTTGTCACATGGCAATAGAATGTAATGGGATATTGATGGGAATGTTCATTGTCTACTGCCATATCACCAATATCTGCCTCTGATTTTGTGGGGCAATACAAGGAAATAGAAGGCATTACTTTCAGAGCAGTCCTTGAATTCAAACCCTAAGTTTTCCAGAGATGAAAAGGAAGGTAATTCTGAATTTTTCATTTTTTTTTCTTCTTCTACTAAGTGTAGTACTTTTGCTTTCCTTTACTTCTTTGGAAGAACACTAAAGATTTATAGATTGCTTCAGAAAAAATATTCAAATGTGAATCTCATAAGGCCCAGATACCTCATACTGTCCTATCTCCATATTTTTCAGTCTCTTTTTATTTATGTTGTATTCCTATCATCTGGACAAACTGAAGTAGCTGGTCACAATTTAGTGTTCTGTTAAAAAGTAGAGAATCTGAATAATTCAGCTTTTAATCTGTCATCTATTATATGCTGTGTTTCTCATTTAGTAACAAATTATTCTTCCCTTTATTTTCCTCTTATTTATAGTGTACTTATATAACCATTCTTTCTTACAAATACATACTTAGTGTCTTTAGCCTTTTTGGTTTTATTTCTGCATACTTGTGCATTTTGTAGGAAGTATGTGAATTCAGGTACAATATTATTTTCTCCTTGAACTTTCATTACTATTTTGCATTGTAATTCAGGTAGTGACAAATGAAAATCTGTGTTTTAAATGTAGTATTTATCCAGAGGATACTCATCTTATGCATTTTGCATAGAAATTTAGAGATGATAAGGAATAGTCATCATTTATTTCTTGAGTCATGCTTGTTTTTCTTTCATCCTTATCTTTATTCTTGTTTGATATTTCTAGCCCTTATCTATAGTATTTTCAAAGTGGCATGCATTACTAATATAGTAACTCCAAATATTTCACTGTTATTTTTCACAGCTGTCTTATTTTATCAGATACAGTATAACAGTGGAACGGAACACTGAGACTCCCTGAGAGTAACAAGAGCTAAGGGTACATGTTTATCCCTGTAGCTTGGTCAATGGGAAATACTCCTTCATTAGAATTCCAGTAATGAAGTTCTTATTCATTTTTTTCTTAGTTTCAGTGGAAATCATAATGTACCATGGGACATTTTTCCCCCTCATTTAGTGTGTTTACAGATGCTAGCAGTTCATTCCCACTGTAATGGTGATTTGGGTACGATATTTATTGTGTTCTTCATCTCAAAACAAGATGTGCTCCTGAAAGCTACAGCAAGCATAAGTGTGAAAGCAATAGCTGTCAGCTGAAACAGTGAGATCAATGCTTCTTACAAGACCAAACATTATGGTACAACAGCAAAGAAGGTAAGATGGAAAGCGCTGCACTGGAAACTTCATCATTCCAGTCAAGGTGATTTTTCCATTGAATGCAGGTTAATACAAAACAACTGATCAGCTAAGGTGTACCAAGACAAGTCTTAGTGTATGTCATGTTTACAAAATAAATATTGTACATAACCAAATCAATCTGTTTAATGAAGAGTATATATACATAGTTCTATAATTATTACATAATTATATTAATTATTTTAATTAATGATTATATTTATACATATAATGTATATATTAATTATTACAATTATTAATTATGATAAGTAGGGGTTCCTATCCAGGTAAGAATCTAGTACTCCTGACTTTTTTAAACATAAGGAAGGAAAATCTCACAGAGATTGTAAGGTGGAATTGTACAAAGATGGTAACAAAGATGGTAACAGATATTCAAAAGGTTGAGGAAAACTCACTGATATGGATACCTTCACTGGGAAATGCTGAGACAGTCTCCACCAGAGAGCAATCTCCCAGAGATGCTGCCTTAATGGTGGTCAGCCCTTAAATGAGGTCTAGAGGAGGTGGAGTCAAGCTAAATTACTCTCATCTGTGCTCCCACAGCTGACACTTGCCTCAGCTGATTAATCAGATGTTCAGGCTGTGCTTACCAATTTCCCATACAGAGATCTATTAAGATTACAAAGAAATGGATAAGTCACGTATTTAGGGGACTAAGATTAGACATTTTAAATGCTTCTATAAGTGTTTGATCCTCCTAGAAACAAAAAAGATAGCCATCTAGAAATGGAGGCAACCAAAACCAGCCTTTTTGAATGTCTTGCTCTTTTTTCTTTTGCAATTCCTTCTGTGTTTCTACTTCCCTTCAAGTCTATTTTTATTTTTTCCCATTAGGGAAAGGGCATTTGCTCTGACATCCAAATGATAAGATGAAGTTAAGCAGGGCCCATGTAGAGGCTATAGAAAGACAATTGATAAAATAAGCATTAAGATCAGAATAAATGAATTGTTTTTGAAACCTGTTGTATCTGTTGCACCATCTAATATACTGAAGAACGTCAACTATAACTTCAGCATGACATATAATGGTGGTAATTATACACTGAATTTTACATAGGCTCATAAGGATAAGAATTTAATAAATGTGAAATCCACCAATGTGATAAACTGAAAAAGTTTAATGAGGGTAGATTTCCCTTTGATCTGCAAACACAAAATCAAAATGAGAACATTAGGAAGCACAGCTTTCAAGTAAATTACTTCTCCGATAGCAGGCCTGTAAGTAGTCTTAGAAGTGAAAAAAGATAAATTAGGTATTAACACAATTGCTCTCTTCTTGAATGTTTATATGACTTATTTTACTATTTTCCTGTCACTGCTGGTGTCAGAGAATAGGTCAACTCAGAATGCTAAAATGTTTGTCCTACAAAATTGAGGTCTTTTTTTTTTTTTTTTTTTTTTTTTTTTTTTCCTAAAAATTGCTGCCCAAGTTTGCCAAAGCAAAACTATCATCTGACCCTTATTTTACTGGTCATTGTAATAGAGTCATTCAGCCATTTAAACCAATATCTTTGAAAGCATCAATGCATATTTTTGCTTAAATTTTCACTTGCACTGCAAAGATTCAGTAACTCATTGGAGATGAGTTTTCCTTTTGTAAACAGTTATACTGCCATAGTTTTTAACTTCTCTGAAATGCAAGTAAAGGAAGGACATTCATAGAACCTTTCTTTGTTTTCATTCCCATGGCAAGCTTTTGATAGATATACTACATAAAACTGCTGTTAGTGCAAAATATATTTATGTTCATTTACCAGCTTCAAGATTAAACTCCGATTTTGTAGGCGTTAACGAGGATTCGGCTTGTGACATGGCAGTACCTCCCCTGTTCCGTCCCCTACTTTGTAATGTATCTTGGGCGCGCGTTTCAAATGTACACTCAAGGGAGCATAGACAAAGTGATTAAAGTATATAAGGTGTTAATTACCCCCAGTAAATGCCATTTTGCCATCTATCATGCTGAGTCATAGTGGCTTTTTGGCCCTAGCGGGGGAGCAATGCTAGAATCTGGGGCGGGGGGGGGTGGTTTGACCATGGAAGCACATGGCAACATATGGTGCCCCATGTGACACACAAACTCCTGTGTGCTTCCATGTTTTCTTTTTTTCGGGTGCACTGAGGGGACAGTGGTACACCCATCATCTTAACCCAAGAAACAGCCCAGGGGGACGACGAGGTGTTTCTTTTCTTTCCTACAGAGACGGCCTGGGGGGACGACAGGGCATTTCTTTTTCTCCTACAGCGCAGGTATCCTGTGGGGACAACAAGGCCGTTTTTTTTCCTCTATTGCAGTCTGGGGGGACAACAGGGAACTTTCTCTTTTGTGGCAAAATCCCGAGGGAACGATGGGGTGCCAACCATGGAGCATATCATTAAGGTATTGTTTTATTTTTGTAAAGAATACTGTGGCGAAATTGATCCTTCTGAGAAGGAGATTGCTGCAGTACTTTCTCGTCTTGAATGGGAGGGGGAACTTTCATCCCCTCGCGAGATCCTTGACTATCATAAATGGGATCCGCTCACTGTTGTGCTTTCGCAGCATGCAGTGACTGCCCAGACGGCTGCCAAGCTTGTGACCTGGGGCTTGATCTTGGGTGCTCTTAAAGCCACAAGGGAGGAGGGGAAATTTATCAAAGCACATTTGTTACTTGGGCTTGTACCTGATCCAGGGCAGGTGGAGTAGCCAGGAGAGTGACTGGGAAAGCAGCTGGGAGAAGCAGCTGGGAGAGCAGAAGGGAAGGTCCGAGAGAGCGGGCGGAATGGTCGGGGAGCAGGAGAGGGATGCTCTTTTCAGCTGTCCGTGAGATCAGGGGGAGGATCATGCGTGGCGGCCAATCGCCACTCCAATGCTGGCTGCACCTCTAGGAGAGAAAAAAAAATACATCATGCATTACTTTTTGCCTTGATTAAACAAATTTTCTATAACATACAAGTATACACTTCTACTGTATCAGCTGGTGTAAAAAAATAATGTCATAGTCAATAAGGTTTTTTGTTAAAATATTCTAGTAAGAAATCATATTTTCCTGTCTGTTTAGAACTGAACTTTTCAGAAAGTTCTATCTGAAATAGTCAGGAACTGTTGGAACCATCTTTATTTAGTTTTTGTGGTTCTGTAGAAATAGTTTACACTGTTTTTTTGTTTGTTTTTTTATTATTATTATTATTTTTTTTTCCTTCTCAATATGAAATGGAAGTAGATTTATTCTCTTACACCAAGAATTAGATTAACATTTCACATAGCAAAAAGATTGAAAGCATTTAAGAAAGCAAACTTCTCAGAGATTTCATGAAGAGGAACATGTTTTTCAAACATACATAGTAAAAACATAGCTCATGCACACAGCACTGTAGTGCTGTAGGCAATGATGATAACTGTCATGGTTTAGTTGATTCCATCACCAGTGACAGGGCTTCCCGCCACCTCCTCTCGCAGGAGAGAAGTATGAAGGATACAACCAAGATAAAGTGGGCTAACTGGTTTGCTATAAGTGAGAAAAGAATGTAAAACAATATGATATAAAAAGGAGTCATAGGTAACAAATCAAACAAATGGGAGAGGGGGGTTCCAACCATATTGCTTGCTGTGCTACTGGAAATGGATCCTTCTTCCCAGTCACTGTGCTATTCTACCTCTTTTACATGGAATTAGAAATCACGCAGAGAGTACTGGAGACTTCTGAGAACTGCAGTCTGACCACTTCTCCATTTTTCTTCCTCTTGCAGAGCTGGAATTCACGTTAAGAAATAGACAGTGCTGTCAGGACTTGGGAAGTACAAATAGCCACGTCTGCTAGGAGCTGTCCCTGGCACTACGATGTTCCAATACTGGACAACTTGATGCATCATGTCATGATATGAAATTCTGATAAAAACAGGACAATAACCTAAATATTGACATAATTATCTTCTAAAGAGTTATTTCAGTCTTCCTTGTTTTCTCTTTTCTAGGAGAGGATCTCCTGTATATATGCCATTAAATACTTTGGGAGGACTGCTTTTTCAGTCCATCCAACCTCACAGATTTCCAAAGTTAAGACAAACTACAATATTGTCTGAGCTCTGGCAAAATCACCTTGAGGCCTGACTATACGTCTATTCCCCGATCTTATAAATACTCTGTCTCAACACTTGCTGCAGATTGCCCATCTCCTTTCTACTTTGCCATTTTTATTAAAGCTGTTCACAATATTCTCCCAAGTGTGTACATTTAGTTGCTTTGGGGAAGAGAAAGAGTTTCTAGCTGTCTTATATTATAAAAGCCAAAATGATGAAAATCCATCTCTCTGTGATACTCAATCATAATCTTATTAATAGATAATACTATGGCCAAGTGATACTATAGTGGAAAAAAAAAATGTAGTGTGCCATAGTAATGATAACAAATACTTCCATCAAATTCCTTATGAAAATTTGAAATCCATTTGAGGTGTTTTAGAATTTTAAACAAGGGACAGGAAGGAAAAGAAATCTGGAGGACTGAATATTCCTCCACCTACACCAATGTTTCATATTTTCCAGGCAGTATGAGTGTGAAGGAGTCATCAAGGTAGCATTATAGCACTACATGCTGGTCACTGAGTATCAGCAGAGGATTATGTTCAGGACATCTCCATCAAACTCCAAAGGAAACATAGCTTGCTAGTGTGTTTGCCTACTTGGAAAGAGAACTACAGATAAAATGAAAAATAACACAATAAAAGGATAATTGAAAATTCCAATATACAAATACTGGAGAGAACAAAAGCCATTAATATTACAATTGTTTCCCACATTCAGCCAATATAAGAGAATATCTTGCATTGTATTGAATGAATGTACTGAATTTGGCTATAATTAAGAAAGATTAATGTATTCTTATCAAGAAGACAATTTGAATAATAATAAACTACGGTTTTCAGCCTCATTTGCTTTCCATGGATAAGCGTTTCTTCAGAATTTGAAAAATAAAAATGGGAGTTCCCTTGTATGTGGCCTGTAACTATCTTCAGAATAGATAAATGTAAGAACCTGACCTAAAATTGTCAGATATGTTCGTGCTCTTCCTCACTTATTTAGACATAATAAATAAAATATGAATTCTTGAGTATTCAAATCTTGAGTTAGTAAAGTTCGTAAAATAATCAGAAATAAGAAATTCTTTGGTAATCAAAGAGTAAATGCATCTAATCTTTGAAAGATACAAAATCTAAATTAAAACTAAGTTATTTACCAGTTTGATAAAGAGACTACAGTAATATTTGCAGGCATTTCCTATAGCAGAGATTTAAAAAAAATAATGTTCCAGCACAGATAAAAATGCCAAATCTAACTTAAGCTATATTTTTGATATGTATTTTTTTTAATATGAGAAAGATAAACAAAAATAGAAATTACCAAAATATAGAGCTGTAGGCTAAGATAAAATTGTAAAGAAATTCTACTGACAAATTCCCAATATATATTTTTAATTTATTTAAATTTCTTAGACATTTGTTAGATTAGTATGTGTCATGGCAGAAGAGACTGTGAAAATAATTTGCAGATCACACTGGGCATTCCTACTTCCACTGAGACTCAAAGACAGAGTTGAATATGAGATTTGTAGCTTGCAACATTTATAGAGTTCAGGAGATGAACTGAGTGTTAAGTATTTGACTGCTCCAAGGGGAAAATATATACAGAAATTTATTTATATTTATCTTCATTATGTTATTTTTGTAAATAATTTGCACTTTACATTTGATCAAAGTTTTTACAGTGAGACATGAGATAGATAGTTCAATTACATTGTGCTCAAAAGAAGTGAAAAGTGAAGTAATTTTATGATAAACTCAATTGAATTTGTACATAGAATATTCATTCGAATGCTCTTCTGTATTATTAGAGAATTTTTTACATGGTTAGAGGAGACATAAATTAATACTCAGGAAAAATGGGATCTTTATGAATATCGGCCATCTGCAGATGTAATTTTAACCTGACTTTTTTAGTAGCTGTGGCTTTATAAGACTTGTTTTGAGAAGAATGGACCACCTATTTTAAAAATATTCATAGCAAGTTTAATAAGGAATTCTTAGTTCTACCAGTTTCACTACAAGAGATTCATGTTTGAACTATTTTCTTTATAATCAAACTCTTTTTTAAAAAATTGTTTTTGTTTTTTGTTTTTGTTCTTGTTTTCTAGGAACAGGATAATTACATATGGCCAACTTCATCTCCATTCTATAGTTAAAAATATGAGATATTCATACAAAAATTGGTGTAGTGTATTAAGGGATTTTTAAAAAATTGCTTTTGTTTTGCTTTATGCTTGTTTTAATCATAAAGTATGATTATATTAGGAAAGATACTAAGTCAATGGGGAGAAGATGTATCACTCCATTGGATTTCTCAGCAAATAGAAAGTTAATCACTTTGTCTAGCAAATATTTGTGCCTTAGCTTCACAAACTTAATGACTAGGTAACTTTAGGATTTGGGGGGGAAGAATGGCAAGGAAATAAGTTCACAGACAACAATTCAGTGCTTGATTCCGAGGCCATGATTAGTTTGGCCCAGTCAAGAGAATCACAGTGAATGTATACATTTATGCACATGCTTAACTTCTTAGCTGGGGTAGAGAAAGAATGCTCAGTAGTTTGTAGGACTGATACTCTAGTGGGTAATTCCAGATAAATACATCAGTGAAAGCTAGTCAGATTAGTTTCTGGATTCTAAGTGTTTATTTTCTACTGCTCCATTTCCCTGCTGTCTCTCAGAGGATAGCTGAGAAGATTTACTTCAGCTTCTATTTAAAATATGGAGTTGTGGCTGAGCAATGGAGCAATACATTTCCTGAAAGCTTGCAATCACTATCTCTGTAGAGAACAGAAACATCAGTCTGGAGCATTTGCAGTTCAGATTCCACTAGCACATGTTTCACTACCATGAATTTTTGAGTTGTTTGGCATTCAGATACCTTTGTTTACATGAGAGAAGCTTTAGGTTTGGATTATTTTCTTCTGTTCCAAAAGTTATGTATTGAGATCCTAAAAGCAAAATGTCTGAAGAGTATTATAATAAAAATACAAGAGATGAATGACTGTTGAATTGATCTCATAATATTTAGTTTAATGTTACACAATAACTTAATTGAATCTACTAGTTCATCATAGGGGAAAATTACCTATACTATAAATATATATATATATATATCCTTTTTTAACTGTTCATTTAAAAGTATCCTAACTGAGATTTAACATCTTCTCAGCAGGAAATCAGGAGACCAGTCTCACAACACTTCATTTTTTTATTGACATATGTCCACGTGAGCTCTGTGGATGAAATTGGAGATGATGATTAAAACAAACATATATTGAAAAAGTTACTGTTAAAATGTAAATCCTCTTATATCTGGAGATGTCTCTGCTATACACAACACTCAGTTTCTTATTTTGATGTGTAAATAAATTCAGTTCTTTATAGGTATCACTTTCCTGAGCATAAAGATGAAAAATAAATTTTATGAAGCTGAATAAACTAAACTATTAAAGAATTGTGTGGGAATATAGGCTTCTCAAACTGTTTCTGCGTTAATAAACTCTTAGCGTAAAATATAGTTGGCCTAAAATCAATGTGCTATGGTAAACTCAATAAACCTAGTTAATTTTACTTTGAACAAAATTATTTACAAAGAAAAGTACATTCTATTAAACATCTTCAAATATGTGTAGTTTTCTACAACCATTTTGCATTTGGAAATGATGGTGGAGCAAATTACACGAGTGATTAGAACTATGTTTCCTTAAATGATTTTCAGAAAAGATGATGTTCTGATGATGAGCCTCCTGTGCTGAAAGTCTGTCTTGTCCTGTTCAATTTCTTGTCACATAAGACATGCACTATTGGTTTACAGAAGGTCATGTTACACAACTTGACAGGTATAGCCAGATGTGTTATGTCACATAATGATATTTCAGCCCGAGAAATTTGCAAAGAGCTTGTACTGAAAAAGTAATGAACAAAAAAATCTGTTTACATTTTATCTATAAAAGGAAAGTGAATTTTATTTTATCTTTTAACAAAAAACAAGTACAGAATATATATTTAAATTCAACTTTTAAATTTTACTATCTCTGAAACAAAAACTAAATCAAGAAGAAATGCCTACTGCAGTCAAGTTGCTTTACCATTTATCACACGCAAAAATAAAAATAAAAAATAATAATCTTGTTAATCTTGCCTGATACATTCAAAGGTCCTTTCTTTCTCTTCTCTTTTCCCTTTCCTTTTCCCCTTCTTTTTTTCATAGCTTTTAGAGCATTGGCTGCATTCCTACAAAACATGAAGTGTCTTTAATAGAAGGAAAGATGCACGTCCTTCCTTTCATGACTGTTTTTAGGGAAACATTTGTTATTATGCTAGTAATCCACTAAAACAAGGGTAGTGAGAGGTCTGGCAAATTGCAATATTTTTCCTCAAATTAGAAGTTGAGTCTGTATTGGAATGTCAACAGAAATATGGAGATGCTGTTCTGCTTCAGAAGAAGAAGGTGTTCAAGATAAAGCTATCAACAAATTGTTATTTTGCAAGAGTCTTCTTCAGACAGAGAACTTGTGTCTTCATACAGGTGCCACAGCTCCTGGGCTCATATAATCCTTGTTGTAAATCACTGTAAATCTCCTATCCTGTGATTTTGATTGCTGACCCCTGCTCTGCTGTTCACTAAACAGCCCAGTAAAGTGAATGCCTGAGAGGCTGATTTAAAAAGATTAAAGGGGTTCCCCCTAAGAAGGCTGTGATTTTCAGAGGGTACTGAATATTCCTTTGCTTCTCCTATTCATGTAATTCTGCACGCAGTAAGTAAAGCAGCAAAACTCACAGTCACGACAACAAATTTCCACGGGTATTTTAGTACCACCAATAATAATTAATTTTATTGTTACTACTAATAATATCAGCCCAGTTGAAGTTCTTCATCCTACTCCTGTCTCCTAGGAAACATAAACAAATGGGTTTGATTTCCTCCCCCCCCCCCCCTTTTTTTTTTTTTTTCATTTCTGAGTTGCAATTAGGTGCATGTTAGTCTTCATGGCATCAAATCTGTCTGCATATCATCTAGTCAGAGTCTGTAATGACAATCTGAAAAAGTAGCCAAAATAGCATTTTAAATTCACCTTAGCATCTCAGTTTTCAAAATCTGCTTTGCAAATTCAAAATAGAATTAATTTCCAATATAAATTGCTATGTTATCCATTTGTTCCTAAAATTTAAACACAGGAAATAGTGCATGTGTCCCTTCTAAGCCAGTTTTAATTTTTACTGAGAAACTACTTTGATATATTAAATTTCATCTAATCTGTGAACACCACCATTTTTCATTGGAGGATCACGATAAACACAGACAATCATTTGTTCTCCTTGCTGGAAGAAAGGTGCAACTCAATGATACCATGAAAGCTTATAATCCAACACATGTTTACACTTTGGATATTTCCCACAGAGCACTTTGGAATCAGGCATGCAAATGATGGTTTGACAAATGCTGTGCTTTCATATAAATTCCCTGGATGCAGTTGGACCAATGTACCAGAGATTTTTTCTCCTGCTATTCATTTCAGTGATTAGATTTAGAAAGAGCAGTACTACATGCTTGTAAATGGTAATTGCTATTAAACTGAATGGTGATGCTTTTCTTTTCCCTACCTCTCAGTTCCCACTTTGAATTTACTACACCCCGCCACAGCATTTGCCAATAAATGAACCAAAATAACCAAACCTTCCACCTAAGAGAAGCAATATCTCATGCATTTTCCTGTTTCCAAAGACAAAAAAAAACCAAAACAACAACAAAAAAAAAACCCACAACCAACCAACCAAAAAAAAAAAACACCCAAAAAACAAAACAAAACAAAAACCCACAAAAGCATATTTGATAAAAACTGTAGAAGAAAATGAAATAGAGAAAGCAATGAAATAAATATGAAATGGGAAAGGAAAGGAATGCATAGCGTTGGGACCAAATCTGCAAAAAATCAGCTTGAACTCTTCATGTTTTCTAGATACAAATGTGTTTCTAACAATCATTTTACTCATAAATAATAGGATTTTAACAGGTGAAGGGAAAAATAATAAATAAATCCCATGAAGTCTTTGTAATTGCGGACAACAGATCAGGCAATAGATCTACTTCCACTACTTCCAAAATCAGTAGTTGCTGTTATTATTGAGACTCTTGACATTTTAAGTTCTACAGATGAAATTTCAGTCTATTATCTTTATTAAGATGTGGAAGCCATGAACCTATTTAAAAACATTCTCTCTCTCTCTCTCTCTCTCTCTTTTTTTTTTTTTTTTTTTTTTGGCTAGATTTAAATGAACTGAGCAGGAAAATGACCAGCTGCTTAGATTACCACTCCAATCCTCTCATGAATTTTTAAAGGTAGGGATTTTCCGGGAACCAACATCAAATAAAGGATCAAATGCCTTCTATTACAGAATACAAATGTGCTGTTTAAAATCCCCAGAAATTACAGTCTTTGAGAACCATCTGGACCCACATGTTATGCAGAAGAGGAGAAACACAAAAGAAGTACTGATTAATTTTAATGTAGATTGAAAAGACCCACAATTAAGTGCAGTTTTATTAAGTTAGCATTGTTTCTATTTTATTGTTTCAAGACCAGTGTCATAGTCTAGACACCTCAAAAGTAGAATTTTTCCTCATTTTTAAAACTTACAAACTTACTGGATATTTTCATTTTGAGAGAAAGCTCATGGATACAACATTGCTTTATATAATTGACATCCCTTCTTAGTAAAAGTTTAGCAATGCCTTCACTGAAAGACTTCCCTATTAACGACTTGCAACTCTTTACTACATTGATACCTACTTTGTTTATGGCAACTTAAAAAAAAGAATAATATTGCAATTTATGATGGAAAAAAAAAAAGTTTTTATTGGCATTCATTTAATATATTTTCACCTACAAATTAAGACTATCAATTTTGATCTAGTTTGCTTATAAGTGAAAAACTGCTTGCATATCTGAAATGAACTAACAATATGGAGATCTACAACTTCAGCCATGCTCAGTGATTCTTTTTATTGTAAGAAGAAAACAGTGAATATGGACAAGATTTCATAAAATATAACCCACCACTTTCTTTACTGCCTTTTCGGTCATACTTTCTTTGCACACTTCTTTCTCTCTCAGATCATTTGTACAAAAGATTTATGTAAGAGACAACTTTAGCTAAAAGAATGCAGGATTCAGTCTGAATAAAGAAATAACATTTGACCTTATCACTAGATAGTGTATAGCTTCAACATTACTACAGAAAGAGGTTTTATCACTGAATTACTTGTCAGTCAGTAAAAGGATTACTCCTGTTTCTATTTGGTAGTTTTACTGCATATAGTATTGCTAGGAGTCCTTTTGCAATGCTTACTCTAATATTAGGATAGAAAATGACATGTGCACAGAAAAAAATTCTTGGGGAAAAACAAACAAACAATAAGTAAACAGGAAAAATGAGAAAACCCAAAAATATGGATCATCATAGTGGCTATTTTTCAAGATTTTCTTATAACAATGTCACTGGAAAGAAAGAAAAATAATAATTTACATTTTTGCTTGGGGAGTTTCTGTGTTTAGAATTAATCATTAGGAAATAAATTGCATTCAATATAGAATGTCAAAAAAGAGTGAGAATATCAGTAAACCAGGATATTACAGAAAAACATTAACAGAGAGGATAAAAAAGAGTTTTTATTCTCATACCACTTATCACCACACAGGATATTATATATTATTCCCAAAAGGTGTTGGTGGTTTTTTAATAATCTATAAAGTTGAAGACTCCATAGACTTTCCAGGCAAATTGCCCCTCTTCTTCATTATCCATTACTACAAGATTTTATTTTAATATCTACTCTAAACTGTTGTTGCTGTAATTGAAGCTCATTACTCATGGTCTCATCCACCCATGCATGGAGAACAGATTTTTTTTTTCTTTAACACTGTACCAATCTTTCAAAATCTTGTTAGGCACATTGTCCATGGAGAGTTATTAAATAAATGAAAATTACTTCCACTTTAGAAAGTCTGTGCACTTAAAACTGTTGAAGATTGAGGAAGTTTTGGATCCACCATTTTTTATTCTCTAGTTCTTTCTTTCTTTGAGCTCATGTTTCTGGCCATTACTAGAAACATAATAGGCAAGGTGGAACTTTGGGTTGATACATTCTTTTCCATTCTGATTTTCTGTAACTTTTAATGTGTTTCTGTGTCCCCTATCAGCCTTCTTTTATCTGGCTTGAATTTTCCTATTAGGCCAAGTTCTGTAGAACTCAGTTACTCTCTGTACTCTCGTGGCTTACTGACTAGTTTGCAACCAAGAATCACAGATCACAGAAATGAATATCTGCTGAGCTGAGTACAGTGGAAAGGTTTCTCCTGTTACCAATGGAAAACTATCTTTGCACTAAATCATTCTTCTATGTGGTTTATTTGATTCGCAACTGTGTGATCTTGTGTTCCATTTGTTTCACAAAAGCCCATGATTCTTAACTGAAGAAATGCTGTTGATTATCTTGTGTTTAACTTCACAGAAATTCATTCTCAGCTTTCCATGATGTCTCTCAATTTTTTCCAGGCTGTTCCAATTCTAATCCTGCTCCCAACGTCTCCCCATAAAGTCTGGTGTCATTTGCAGATGTAATAAGGCATTTGTATTTCATCATCAAGATTGCTAATAAAAAATAACAGAATATCATAATATTCAAAATGTTACTCGACACATCTTTCTTCATAAGCAGTGAGTAATTCACAACTATTTTCTGAATTGAGTTACGACAGAGTAAGATTCCCTAGGAGTCTTTCCCCAGCTTGTTTATGGGGATGTTTCATAAGACACGAGTTAATAGATTAAATCCACATATTTTGTGACTTTCTCCCACTTGTTCTTCTATCGGGCAGGATTGTTTGACTCAGTTTGTTCTTAATTGGTGTTCCTTTCCTTTCTGTAATAAATAAATACTTGACGCTTTTATTTTTCCCTCAGAAGGGAAGGTGACTGATCTCTTTCATTTAGAGATCCTTCACTTTGAAAACAAGCTGGTTTTTGTTTGTTTGTTTGTATTAAAAAAACACATGACATGAAACTTCTGGAAGGTAAGTTTTTTCCTCATTCTCAAAATGAATCATGTTCCCAAGCTGTGAGCCTTCCAAAAATACTTTTTTTTTTTTTTTTTTTTTTTTTTTTTTTTTTTTAATTAATTAATCCTGAAACAGTAAAATATATGAGGGAATGAATATTCCATTTACTTAAGAACTTTAAAGCATTATTCAGCTCAATGGACTACCTAACACAAGTGTTTCTGCTCCTCCAAGCCTCATTCCAAATATCCAAATGACAAAATAAATAGTGTTTTCTCAACAGGGAAGTATAAAATAGTTTGAAAAACTACACCAGTTAGGACTGCTCATAGTCTTTAGTAATGATCTGGAAACTGGATGAATGGAGGAAAAGATTTATTTATTTTTTTAAGTTCAGTCAATACATTAGCCATTTATTTATTTATTTATTTATTGTGCTTCAGTCTACAAAGATCTTGAAAACTACTCATTTAATGGCTACTCAGGCATGACTCAGAGAATAGCTCATACTCTCTGAGTATTACAGACACAAACAATGAGGATCTCAAAAATAATCCTTGAACTTTCTTATTCTGCTTTATACAAGGCCAGTCTGATAAGGCCCTCATAACAAAATCTGAAGAATGTTCAGACTTCTGATGGCTCTTGTTTTTCACAAGAATCTAAAAACACGTAGAGATTGGCATAGAATAATTACATTCTGGCAGATTTATTATTATTATTATTATTATTATTATTATTATCAAGTTCATTATTTATTTGCCAGAGTAGCAGCTGCACTTGATAAGAAAATCAACTTTTATCAGCTTTATTACCTCTGTAAATTTTATATTCATTCTTAAATTTAGTTTTTTTGTGGCTGGTTAAAGTAGCTTTTAGAAAATAATATACTCCCTATAGGCTGTACTATACTGTAGAGCTAAGTAAACACAGACATTCTAAGGAGCTCTGTATCCCCTCTTTATCCTGCAAGCTAAATGATATTCATATGGTTTGGCTTCAAATGACATTCATAACTTTTTCAGGGTTATGGAAATGTGACTGAGAGCAAAAGCTGATGTTTTCTTTCTTTTAAAATATTAATTATATCCCTCTTCAATCATTTCACCATGGAAATTTCTCACACCAGTGTAGAAACTAGGGTAACTTTGTATAAAATTGATAGAAAGACATTTTCTTGATTTCACTAGGAACTTTCACATTGCAAAAAGATCCATAGTTAAGAGTAAGGATGAGAATATATACATGTTCACCTCTCTCTTGCAGACATTTTGAATGTTGGTGGTAAAATAGCACTGGAATTTACTACAGTCTCAGACACTGTGTCTTCTATGTATTGCAAGATAATTTAGTTCATATGATTCATTACTGAATAAGGAAGATGTGTTTTCTCTAGATCTGTGCTTTTTTTTTAAAATCAATATTCTTAAACAGAACTATTAATAGATGTCACGTAAAGGTTTTGTTTATCTGAAGACTTTAGTGGGAATTACTACAAGAGGGGAAAAAACACCGTTGTGTTCTAAGTGCCCCTTAGTGTTTTTTTTTTCCTAATATATCTGAAACAGTCAGTGACAAGAATTGGCAGAATTAAGATTTCCATCCGCCTTGTTTCTAATTGCTTTTGATGTTTCATATTGAACTAGCTGGCCATATTTCTGTGATCAGCCTTAGCACAGATGTCTGTGTAAGTCTCATGAGGTACCTCTAAAGTTGCATATCACTGATGATGGTGAAAAGTAACACTGTTCTCATAGGCATCAGTTTTCACCTTTCACCTAAAATGTGGTAAAAGCTGAAATGTAAAGGACTTTCCAATTTGCAAGTCTGCAAGCTGTGCATCTGCATGGAACATACAGTGTGTTGAATTTCTGCTTTTTAAAAATAAATAAATAAATAAATAATGTTATATGATACTTCAGTATCACACATGATCATTTTTTTGAGGCTATCACACATGGGTATTTTAGGTTTCTTCTTTAAATACATATTACTCCCAAACCATGTCTGCCATAACTATACAAAATTATTCTGTCATTTGGCATTACACAGGAAACACCAAGGTTTGATACACTGTTAGAGCAAAGTATGTACTTGGGTTATTGATTTTATCTACTCTTTTAATTGACCAGTTTAAAATGACTCTTAGCATTTGATTAGATTGTGATTTTCTTTCCCTCATTCCTTATGTATCAAATTTTAATTTTAAATTAATTTAATTTTAAAATCATAAAAGAGAAGGTGTTTGTTTCAAATAATGGCAAAATAAAAATAAAAAATATATATATTAAAAAAACAAGTGTGAGAAGCACTTAGGTTCTGGGATAGTTTCTCAGGTCTCATACTGAGAGTTAAAGTGGATTTCTAATTTTTATTCCACTGATTACTAAACAGGAACACCGAGGTCACAGCAAATAAAGCAGTATGAGTTAATGAGAACAGCTTTAGCAAAAAGAGGAGGTGTTTCTCAAAGTACATCAAGTGCTTCACATATATTAAGAAACCCCAGCTGAATCGATTTAATAATGTTGGGATTTACACAATTATTACAGAACCTTCATTATTCATCCAGCCTGCACATACCACAGCACAAATGAACATCTCAGTCTGGTGGTATTAACATTGCCATTTTCTAACCCATTCCCAGGCCATCTGCTACATGCTGATCATTCACTGCTTTAACATTTAACAGTTACCCAACTGCAACTTAGCAGATTTGTGTACTTTTGAAAACAGCTGGTTTAATAACTGCTTCAGAGCTTTTGGATAAAGAAATTATTTTGTAGTGCTTTACAATAGACTGTTTTTAAACTCTGTGCCTCTGAGAAAAGGCATAACAGTCAGTTGCTTCCGCAGATTTATGAACTTGCAACTTTTGGTTTTATTTCTTGTCACTTAAAGATAAACACTGCAATTATTTATAAAAACAACAATTCCAGAAATCTCTTTTACTATTCCTGGTTTGTTTCTTTGTTCTCTCTGAACTAGAGAAGGTATATTTACATTCTGGAGTAATGAAGGAGGTTAATGTGTCAATCCATCAAAAGGAGTTCAAGTTGGAGCTTGTCATATAAAACAAAAGACATATCTTAAAATCTGAAATCATAACATAGTAGCAATTATTGTCTTAAATTAACAGTGATCTTTGTTCATAATTGAGCTGTAACTCTGACCAGCCAAACTTTATGAGAATATGAAAATAGTGTTCATTCTTCCACTGCTCCTGCTAACATAATTTACTACAAATATTAGCCTTGACTACCTGGAATTTATCCTCGGTCTTCTTTATATTGTCAGTTCTTGTAGTTTCAGAAAATATTCATAATTACAAGTGTAAAAAAAGCTTTTATATTTTTTGAAGAACTTATACATATATTTTTTAGTATTAATGTGTACATGTATATGAATTTAAATACCGTTTAATAACCATTTGACTTGTTTATTCCAAGTCCTCTTCCAATGCTCATTGAACTTTACTTTTTAGACATTCAGATTGTTAATGCTGGATGATGCCTTAAATTTTTATGTTAAAGAATATAACAGAAGCCACTAAAGCAGGAACTTTGTATTAATGTACTAGAAAAGTGACAATTCATTTTTGTTTTAAAGCACCTTTTCTCAGTCATCAATCAAAATGACAGAATGCTTTAGATTAAGTTTATATTGTCTGTCACAAATTAATTAATCTGCCCACTACTTCCTATCTCACTATTTCAATCAAACAACATACAAAGTCAATCAAGATTTCAATTCTTTCCTGATTAGCCAATGAACCATGGCAGCAGATTTGTGACTACTTCTGGGATTCTTGCAGAAACTTACTCGTATCAGTTACCAAGAATTGTGATCAGTCTTCATGAAAACTAATGAGTGTACATTTTATTATTATTATTATTATTTTAATTAGCTTCACATTAACAAAAAAATAAAAAATAAAAATGAAAAAAACAGAAGAGAACAAACCTGAGAAACACTATTTAAAAAAGATCAAAATGTAAAAAGCATCTTTGAAAGCACACAAAGTAAAAATGCTTTGGTACCATGTAATAATCGATTTCAGCACCTGTCACTGGAATCAGACCCTCAAGTAGTATGAAACTGAGATTTGCAATAATTGGTCCACAGATGGCCAGCAGGTAGGTTACACCATGGAAATGCCCCAGCTTAGGAAAAAACAGTCATGTGCAGTCACTTCAAGGACTTTTCCTGTTCTACTGGAAATGTCATACAGGGGCTGCTCTGAAAGTAATGCTTGCTATTTTATTCTGTTGGCACCAAATGTCAGAATACTTATCACATAACAGTAGATAATGAATCTTCCCACCAAAATTCTATTTTATTTTGTTGTTGTGCAGTGGATGGTAGCAGAGGGGCAGTATAACTAAATGGTGTCTGACATGGAAATGCATATGTACCAAAGGCATGGAATTGAATTTCTCTATGCAGAAAAATGGCAGCCACTGACATTCACAGACACTTGTTGAATATTTACGGAGACCAAATGGTGTCACCATGAGGTGATGGGTGGTGGATTTCAGCCATGACAACAGTGACAGTGGGTCACTTTCACTTGTGCAGATTATTACTAGTACAACATGCAGGCTTTTTTTTCATCATTGTTGAAAATGCATGGTGGTGACTATGTTGAAGAACAGTGTTTTGTAGCTGAGAGGGTGCTTTATCAGATACTGCTATTGTACACTTAGTATCTGTTGTAATTTCCATGGAAATAAACAGGAGTCTTTACTTTCAGATCAATAAATGTATATTCGAGCCATGCAAGTAAGAGTGGATCACAGAGATCTCCAGCAGCATTTGAGAGGTTAGGAAAGGATACAGTGCCCTCGGCATATGCCTCAATTCGTGTTAGTCTGCTTTGTATTCTTATAGGTAGCTCTTTTCTAACACAAAGATACACAGTTGTGGGGACAGTTTCAGATTATCTGACCAAAATCAGGAGTTGGAGGGATTACATAAAACTTAATCCTTCCTCTCAAGTCTACTGTTCTGCCAGCTCCATTCCAGTAGACATTTTGTAGTTGAAGCTGATATATAGCTTAATGCAAATTCCCCAGCCATAATACATGTTCCAGCTCACAAAGTCACCAACTGATAACATACAATGTGGTTGCCATGCCATATCAAACTCTTCAAGGTGACAAAACACAGTAGTGATGTCTTCTGTTCCAAGGCCAAAGGAGAGAGAATCAAGCATAATACAGTTCAGAAAAGCACAATCTGTTTTAGAGGGAACTTGTTTGTCATATTAATCTGTATTAATTGAACTTGGGTTTGAGGATTGTTTCTTGGACTTCTTTTATTTATCTGTTTAAGGATACCCTTCTATAAATTCTAACACAATCCAGAGAACACTGTAAAGTATACACTACCTTCCATTTGAAGTTAATATTATCATCTCATCTACATCCCTGTCCGAATATTTTGTGAAAAAATCAATAGCACAATTGTCTGAATTCCTCACTGTACTATCTTTTTTTCTTCTTCTTCTTTTCTCTACAACAGGCTTCTCTACTTTTTCTTGGATAATTTTCTTTATAGAGAAGAAGTGTAAAATGTTGTATTACTGTACTTAAATTCAGCTTAGATCTATGTCCATCATCATCAAAGTCATGTCACTTTGCTATCAAAGGAGATCCTCATAACTGGTGTAAAACAGAATAAGATTTTGCTACTAAAGACCAAAAAATACTTTTAGAATCTCCTGTAAAGGTCTCATTCAAGCTACATTATATTCAGTGCCAAAATGTAGAGGCAGAAAGATCAGGTGTTAAATACAATAGAAGTCTAGCTATCTTTTAATGTAAAATCTAGAAGTGTCCACAGATGTAATTTAAAAAGATATCTGAGCAACTCCAAATGAAACCTTACCAAGTACATGTGCAGAGTTTCTTTGAAAAAAGTACTGAGGATAATAGAAATATAAACCATTTTATTTTTGAAGAGTTAAGGAAATCAGGTTACATTAAGCGTTCTATCACTATAAGCATAAAATTAAATCTTAATTGAATTCCTAAGTAAAATTTTTGTACCTTAAATGACTTAAAAACAACATCAACACAACAAAGTATGAATAATATTACATTGCAAATTATTTTCATTTCCACTATTACAGTTCTGAAAATAATATACGAAGTATTTTTTAAATGCCTCTTTCATTTCAACAGTTTTGTGTGATAAAGTTAATATAATTAGATACATTAAAATTTTCTAGATGTTGAAAGTAGATAGGTGATGAAGCATAAAATATTTAATGTAACTCTGGGTAAGAAATTACACAGAAATTATTTTACAAGATAAGCACAGTTGATTTTAAAATGGTTTATTTAAGAGAAATTTTTCAGCCTCCACCTAATAATAGCTGTAACTCTCAGCAAACCTACTGTTTACATGAATGCAAATGAATAAAAAGCTATGTGTTCCTGAAATATGAATATTTTTGTTTTATTCTGTTCTTTTTTTTTAACTGCTCAGCGTGGACTTGAAACAACTGTTAAGGTGCTGCCTGACTCTCTTTCAGTGACACACTGAGTAATATGATTGATATCTAGTGTATTCCTTATTCTTTAACTGGAAGAAGAAACTTGTAGTATTTGAAATTATTGCCAGATTTTCTGGAGTTTCTGTGTGTTTCTCTGTTTTTTGCTCTGCTGTGTTTCAATAGAAGCAACAGATATTATAGCGTAAACCGGATAGAGAAGATAAGGGTAGTGATGGATGGGGAGCAGACAAAACCCCTGGTGATTCAGGAGGAAACAGATCTACTGCTCCAACTGGACTGCCACAAATCCGTGGAGCCAGATGAGATTCACCCAAGAGTGCTGAGGAAAGCTGACGGAGGTGATTGATAGATGATCCACTTTCCATAATCTATCAGCACTCCTTGTTGACTGATGAGGTCCCAGAAGACTGGAGGCTTGCCAGCGTGACTCCCATCTACAAGAAGGGTTGTAAGGAGGATCTGGGTAACTACAGCCCTGTTAGCCTGACCTTGGTGCCAATGGAGGTTATGGAGCAGATTGTCTTGAGGGAGATCACACAGCAAGTGCAGGACAACCAGGGGATCAGGCCCAGCCAGCATGGGTTCACAAAGAGCAGGTCCTGTTTGACCAACCTGATCTCCTTCTACGATCTAGTGACCCTTCTGGTGGACAAGGGAAAGGCTGTTGATGTGGTCTACCTAGACTTCAGCAAAGCCTTTGACACTGTCTCCCACAGTATTCTCCTCCAGAAGCTGGCAGCCTGTGGCTTGGACAGGTACACCCTTGGGTGGGTAAGGAACTGGCTGGAGGGCCAGGCCCGTAGGGTGGTGGTGAATGGAGCTAAATCCAACCAGGTGACCAGTCACGAGTGGTGTTCCCAAGGGGTCGATACTGGAGCCTGTACTCTTCAATATCTTTATTGATGACCTGGATGAGGGCATTGAGTGCACCCTCAGTAAGTTTGCAGATGACATGAAGTTGGCTGGAAGCGTTGATCTTCCTGGGGGTAGCAAGGCCCTACAGAGGGATATGGACATCTGGATAGATGGGCTGAAGCCAATGGGATGAGGTTCAACAAGACCAAATGCTGGGTTCTGCACTTTGGACGGGACAACCCCAGGCAGTGCTACAGGCCTGGGGCAGAGTGGCTAGAAGCCTGTGTAGAGGAAATGGACTTGGGGGTATTGATTAATACTCGGCTTAACATGAGTCAGCAGTGTGCCCAGGAGGCCAAGAAGGCCAATGGAATCCTGGATTACATCAGAAACAGTGATGCCAGCAGGAACAGGGAAGTGATTGTCCCCCTGTACTCAGCTCTGTTAAGGTCGCCCCTCAAGTACTTTGTCCAGTTCTGGGCCTCTCACTGCAAGAAAGACATCCAGGCCCTGGAGCGTGTTCAAAGAAGGGCAACAAAGCTGGTGGGGGGCCTTATGAGGAGCTGCTGAGGGAGCTGGGATTGTTCAGTCTGGAGAAGAGGAGGCTCAGGGGAGACCTTAATGCCTTCTATAACTACCTGAAGGGAGGTTGTAGTGAGCTGGGGGTCAGCCTCTTCTCTCATGTAACTGATGATAGGACTAGAGGGAATGACTTCAGGCTGTGCAAGGGGAGGTTCAGGCTGGACATTAGGACATACAGCTTACTCTGAAAGAGTGGTCAGGCAGTGTAATGGACTGCCCAGGGAGGTGGTGGAGCCATCAACCCTGTAGGTGTTCAAGGAACGTTTGAACATTGTGCTGAGGGACATGGTTTACTGAGAACTACTGGTGATTGGTGGATGGTTGGACTGGATGTTTGTGAATGACATGAAACTGTGTAGTGCAGTTGACACACCTGAAGAACAGATGTCATCCAGAGAGATCCAGAAAGGCTTCAGCAGTGGGCCCAGGTGAACCTCATGAGGTTCAACAAAGCCAAGTGCACCTGGATAATGGCAAAATCCACAACTGATAAGAGATGGGGGATGTAAGGATAGAGCACAGCCCTACTGAAAAGGATGTGGGGAAACAGATGGATGGCAAGCTGGATATGATCCAGCTCCAGGTACAGAAGGGATGTGGACCTGTTGAGCATATACAGAAGAGGGTTACAAAAGTAATTCAAGGGAAGGAACATCATTCCCACAGGGAGAGACTGAGAGCTGAGGCTGTTCAGCCTGGAGAAGAGATGGCTCCAGCAAGACCTGACACTGGCAGTTCAGTATCTGAAGGGAGGCTATAAGAACCAGGGTAATAGACTATTAGCAGGATCCATTGTGACAGAACAAGGGGAAATGATTTCAGACTCAAGGAGGGGAGTTTTAAACTGGATATAAGGAAATAATAGATTTTTACAATAAGCATAGTGAAGCAGAGATGTGGTGTATTCCCTGTCACTGGAGATGTTCAAGGTCATGCTGAACCAGGCTCTGAGCAACTCGATCTAGCTGTAGATATCTCTGCTCATGGCAGGGGAGTTGGATGAGTTGACCTTTAAATGTGCATTCCATTTCAAACAATTCCATGACTGTATGAATCTTTTATCTTGCAAGGTAAATTTCAAGTTCGTTTTTTCTACCTTAGAAATAAACAGATTTTTTAAACAGGTATCTAGTCCTTGAAATGAGATGCCATTGGAAAAAAACATTTTTTTCTATCAAAAAATATATTGAATACAAATATATGATTATTTGGAAAACCCTTTCTCTTATTGATAAGATATATTATTTTTTACCGAGAAGTTGAGACAAAAAGACAATAAAAGAACATTACTGTTTCTTCAGATAGTATGAGACAAAAACATCAGCCTTAGGCACCAGTCTGTAATTTTAAGTGATTCTTACTGAATCAAAGAGAGGCATGCCATGTTGCTGCAGGAAGAATAGAGAGAATGTGTTTGGTCTTACCAGTTCAGCGAGCACCACCTTGCTTTGTTGAGTTGCCGCTGATATGAGAGAACAGCTTTAGGAGCATATAGAGGACTCTTACGGCTTTTCCAAACCTTGACAATTTGCAATGCTTAGAAGCAAGATCTTTTCTCTCAATAGCAGAATATCATAGCTGTTACTAGGAACAACATTCAACAGGGTTCATAAATTGCAGTTTTCTATCTGCAAGAGTTAAAGAGTCTTGACCTGTTGAAATGCTTTTTCTAAGACCTGAAAGAAACAATCATGGCTGGGTTGAAAAAGTCTCTGTGAGTGTTGTTGACCAGATGTAGGTCTTCTCTTCTTAATAGCTGTTGCAGCTTCTGGTCATCTGAGTCTGTAAACCAGGAATCACAGTCTGGGAGATAATTTCTTTTTCTCCCAGATTCTGCATCATTCAGCACCCACTGAATTCAGAAATTAGAGACAAAAACAACAATAATCTAATGGAAAAGAATGGAAGATTTCATCCCTCTTTATCCATTGTTGTAATCTCAAAAATACTTCTCAGCACAGAGTGATTGTGGGATCTCAACTGGACAAGAAGCTGCAACAGAATTCTGAAATAATGTTGAAGTTTTCCCACTTACATAAAAAAATAGTAATAATTACATTTAAGATAATTGTAATAATAATAATAATAAGCACTTGATAATAAGAATGGAATGTATGAATTCATTAAATTTGGTTGTTATGTTTATCTGGAAGGATAAAAAATTTGCAGAGACATTATGGGGGAAGAACAGTGTAAATAAAATGGAGATGAATTAAAGCATATAAAGAAACTGTAGCAAAAAATATAATCTCAACAACAACAACAAAAAGCTAGAAATCTAAATCATGGAAAGGTGAGATTCTACTTATTTGTGCTTTTGCTGCAGTCTCAAACTACTTTAATGATATATATCAAAACAGTAAAGGATGAGTTTCAATCATTACAATTCAATATTAAATTTAACTTCACTAAATGCCTAGTTACTGAAGATATGTTCTGAACATTTCTATTTCTGAACGGTTTAAGTAGTTTGGAACTCAAAACATCCATGTCTGCAAATTCCCTATTTCACAGTGCATAAGATTTTCAACTGTAGTACTATTCAATTTGATATGGTTAGATAGGAAGATTTGTGATGGAAACTGAGTGCTTTGAGGCAAAGGCTAAATTCTCATCTCGGTGGACTGGGACTTAGGTGCCTATCTGCTTTGAATGCTGTCAAGAAAGTTATCATATACATGAAAATCCTTAAGCATCAGAATACAACTACATCCTCAGTCTTGGAAAGGAGCATTAATGTAAGTATTGCAAAGTGCATTTAAGTAATCTTTTTAAAAATATATGTCTGAGGTGGATTATATTCAATCCCAGTATCTCTCATGTTTCATAAACTCCTTTGGATTTATTAACTTGTGAACTTTGTGAAAACTAAATTTTGCTATTGATTAAACATAAACTTTGTTACAAGACAAGAATCAGGTATTATGTTTACCAATAATTTTTTATTTCTCATTTGAGACTCTAGTGAATTTCTCACACACATGCAAGATTATAATTTCACTAAATAACTCAGTTTTGAATTTCTGATGCTTTTTTTTAGAAGTTTCTATTAGTTTCAGCAATTTTGAGGCCATGTATTTCCACTACCACTGAGTGACTTGAGAAATACAGTTGTAATATCAACAAATCATATTCCACAACACAAAAATCTGTGCTGTATAGTTTTGTCATGAAGTTTCTGAATGTAGGGTTTGAATATAGGAGAAAGACAACTCACAAGGTTAAGTATTCACGTATTATAACGAGAGAGTTTGCTATTACTTCCAATATCTTAGCTGTAGAGTTAAAAAAGCTATTCAATTTAGTGTGCAAGTTACTTCAATTTCCTTGGAAAACTGAAGCGATGTATTTCTCTTTTCTCTTTAAAAAAGTAAATTTGAGAACATAGGCCAGTGAAAAATAAAAAGATTTCCATAATTTTGCAACAAGAACTAAAATAGGCTTGAAGATATGTTCATTAAGGTTGGAAAGATTTACAGGCTTCCATTCCCTTTCAAGCTTTAAGTAGGCAAATATGCAGAGTTCTGTCTACCATTAAGTCCTTTAAATGTGCTATGTGGTACAAACACGTGTATACATTCATGATTATTTTTTTGTTGTTGTTCATCATTTGTGTTGCATTTAGTTCACAAAATAAAGTATTTTATACATTGATATATGAATTTCATTTTCTTTTGATCTTTTCCAAGATGTTTTTTTTTCTCTCTTATTGAAAGAAAGCAGAATAATGTATTTCCATCTATAATATTTTCTGTTGTTGAAATTTCCGTAGAAATTATGGTAAATAAAAGTAAAGTGAACAATGTATTATCCATGGTGTTCCTATCAATTAAAAGGCATTATTATGCCTTAATTATATATATGTATGCATACTCAAGCGTCACTGCATCTAAAGCAACTACTGGAAGTTTACGAAACCTTACTTTTTTCCAATATTAAAGATAGAACAGAGTGGCTTATGTATGAAGGGCCTTTAAAAGCCAACCAGCTTCAACCCACTACCATGGGCAGGGTTGCCAACCACTAAATCAGGCTGCCCAGTGTTCTTTAAGATTACTGATAAGCATTATATTTCAGGGTTAAGTCAATAAACAGTGTAAACAACTGCAGGTCAACCACTACCTTCTCTATGTTTCAGTACCTGACCCCACAACTGAGATTACAATTTGACTATACATTTTCCTTCACTGTATGCAGAGAGCTGACAACTTAGAGCTGCAGTTCAAAGTAACCTAGAGCCAAACAAAGAGTTGTTTAAAGCTTAATAATAGTTGAAATAATAATAATAATAGTTGAAATAAAAGTTGAAAACTTAGTAATAGAAGCAACATTCCTCTACAAACACAATCAGCTATTTTATGAGTAACAACCTGCAGCTTGTTCAAAGTCTGCTCAAGGCTCCTGGGATAAAATAAAGATGTGTTCCTCATCTTTGGTTGGGATCTGGATCAACAATCAAAAGATAACAATGTTTTCCATTTGTTTTCCTGACATTCTCTCTTTCACATTTTCTTCAGCAGGAAAATTTCCATATATAACAAGGAACTTTCTCTTGCACACTCTCCAGGAGAGCAGAAGAAACTGAAATCTCACAAAAGACTCCTACAGAAGTAGGCCTACTTTTAAATATAGCATAAACTCTGGTGCATGTAGATTGGTAACCTGGAAGTATATTAGCCAAATTCCAAGGCAGCTAAAAGTCTCACCATTCATGGGGACACTGATGAATAACTGTGTCACAGGTTTCTGACTTCTGGCAAAAGATGAAGGGATGGGAGTGAAGATAGCTGGACCACTCAGAACAGATCTGGATGCAGAGAAACAAAATTCAGAGAAAGCCTTACAGGAAAATAGGAATTATCTGCATAAGGCTGTCAGAGCAGTTCTTAAAAAACACTGTTTTAGGTGCATGAATCTACGATCTCATTCCATTTAAGACTACCTCCCCCCTCATCAGAACTCTGACATATCTTTTTGACATAAATTTCTGTCTTGGATATGAGCCAAAGACTGAAAGTTTTCTCAGAAAGGCGAAGACTTTTTGAGGAAAAGACCAGGAGAATCAAAAGTGGAGATGCCTGATCCAGAAACAAAACAAAACAAAACAAAAAAGACTTAGAAAATGAGTTCTTCAGCTTACATACTATTTTAATACTTTATTATTGTTGAGATAATGGAACTTCAAATATACTTAACTGTGATAAAACTGCTTTGCTAAAACCTTCTTAATACCAACAAAACTTCTAATTCATGAACCAGTTTATGACATCGCAAATATTTGTAAGTTTGAAATAAAACATCAGTGGCATGTTTTATATTGTAAAACTCGGATTTTTACCTTGGTAACTTCAGAGCTAACAAAAGTTTTTAGCATGCTTGGTCATTTTTAGTAATAGAACTGTTCATGTGATCTCAGTTTAAACTAAGAACTGTTTGTCTCAGAAAATGCACTGTATCAGCGTCAGATACCTACATGTTTGTTAGAGAAATATGAAAACTACTGAGTGGTACTTCAGATACTTTGATAATAGTAAAACAATAAAAACTATATAAATCATCCATTCCTGCCCCAAAATCTTTTAGAGGAATATTATTTTTCTAGAAGATGGAATGTATTTTAATGGTCTCCATCTACACTCTAACTATATTGCTATGTTATTTTACATTGCATTACATTATATATTTTACAGAGAAAGTACTCAAGGTTTGAAAGTTCAGGATATGAAGTCTCCTAATATTCCTTCCACACAAGAAAAACATTAATATATATACATATCTTCCAAGAAGCTTGAATACCACTTCTATGTCAGCTCTGCACATTCTGATGATTTTTACTCCCAGAAGCAAAGTACTTACTTGTTTCTCAATCTTACTAATATCAACATGTTTTTGTTACTACTAATATAAATAATCAAGGCTTATTTTGGTTTCACAGGTAATTTGCTTCCAGCTCATTTAATAATTTAGAATAATCAGTAGTGTTTAAAATCTTAGCAATTTTGAAGTTGTCTTACAATCAAAAGGCATTTATATTACATACAATTCAACCTTACAAATCACCAGCCAATCAGCACCCCCGATGTTGTGGAGCACTCTTATTTTGCTTTAAGTGTTATCTCGTGCTGCTCTTAACACATCTGAAAACTAAGAACAGTGACTGCCTTTGGTGCCTGCCTCTATTCAATGTGTTCAATGCTGGAGACTTCATTGCTGTTCAGTTCAATTTGGTATGGCATTTTAGCTGTTGCTATCTATTCAACAGTCCTTTTTAATTAATTAATTGATTAAATAAATAAATAAAGTAGATTTAATCACATATTACAGAGAAATAAATTATGAAATGAATACATTTTGAAATGCATGAATCAACTTTGTGTCTCTTTGACTTCAAGGAAATTATGAACATCAGGATAGTTTTAAATCTCTTTCAGTTTCAGAATTGACCACAGCACTGCCTGAGAAGTTGGGAAATGCCTGTTACCTGCTTTCTTCATTCTGGAGTAAGCATGGAAAGAGCAGAAATGAATTTGTCAGCCTAGAGAATGACTGTTGCCTTTCAGTTTATGAACCTCGGAAGATATGGAGGAGGAGACCTTGTTCATGTGCCTTCAGCAAGCTTTGAGTCAATGGTATAAAAGAATGATCTCTTACAGGAACACTTTGGATGAACTCACTGAATAAATTAGTGAATTAAAATTGTCAAAATTTCAAACGAAATTCTAACCCTTCTCTAAAGTAAATCTGGTTAGTGCATATGTTCTCCATTTAACATTATTTGGATTTGTTTATTTCTTTATTTACTTACTCGTAGCTTAGCAACATGTCCTCAGTATTTTCTGTTCTATTTATTGTGAAACCTTAAAAAATGTTAAATAAATCAATTTCTGTACTTAACAATTTGTTTCTATTGAAGGGGTAGTATTAATATTTTGCAACTTGAATGCTAAGCAGACTACCCACACTAAATACAACTAAGAAGTTAATATTGGCTTGTGCAAATACAGAAGCACAGAATGCACAAGTCTGCAGATATTCTATTTGGACTTGTATGATAGCAGTGATAGCAAATATCTCTAGATTGTTCTGTGTAGTGCTGTGGAATTCAGTTTTAGTTATATTTTTTCTTTCTCTAGTTTATTGCTAATTCTATGTATCTCACCCATGTAGATAAAGTTTCTTTTTATCTAGCTCTTGAACTATTGAACAACTCACATCCAAATCTTGATCTCTGCCACGTATCTTCTGTCTTTCTGAGCTCATCTCAATTATGTGTCTTCTCATGACTCTTGTCTAAGTCACCTTATCCAAACTGCAGCACCTGAGAAAACCCCTTCCCAGTTCTCTCTCCTCTGTTTATCTAGTTCATCAGCCACTTAAAACCTCCATTCTTATACTTTACTGTCAGCCTTCTCTATAGTGGCTACCAGTCCTTCTACACCCTAGCAATCTCTATTGGTCCAGGCACAGTTTATTTCCAAGCTCCAATGTCCTATGCAACAGTGTTGGAAAAGCTTACTCTAGGCACTTTACAATGTTTAGATGAGAATGGAAGATCACTGACAGCATTTGAAGCACAGTCTTTCTGTGTTTGTAGATCAGGCACCAGGATCTTAGACTCATCACAGAGCTTGAAAGTCCCATGCATCCTTAAGATGGGACATGCTTACCACATAGAGAATTCAAGATTTCCAGCTAATAAAACATTTTCACCAATCATTTACAAACTATGCTATTTTAAAGGCTTGCTATCTAATTAAATTCAGGCAGATAATCACAAAGATGGTAAAATACACATCTTCAGTGAACTTCAAGATTCTGCTTCAGGGATTTTTACTGCTTCAACTTGTTAAAGAGTTTTACAATATATTAAAAAAAAAGAAGAAGAAGAAAGAAAAAAAGCAAGAAAGAACAACAACAACAACAAAAAAATCAGTATACTAGTCTTTCTACTTAGTTGTTGGAAAGGAAATACATTTTAGTTAAAATAAAACCTGTCAAACTAAAGCACACAGTTGAAATAGCAAATTTCATCTTTGGTTGAATTTTGGTAGAACTAAAAGCAACTGAAGCAATGCTTATATTGGGAACTTGTACAATTCTGACAACTATGTGTGTGTGCTTGAAATGTATGCAGATATACTTGTATATATGTACTCAATTCACATCTGATGTGGTATAATGTGGCGTGATGTAATTTCTGCCATAACGTGTTTCCCATAAACTTAAAAGTACTCTTCCCATATAATCTCTTTACAAGAAAAAATAAGTTAAAGCTGTCAGAAGACAAATCTCTCAGAGTTACGTAAAACAGATTAAAAGACCATGCAAGATTCTTCTAGTGTAAAAACCTAATTTAAGATAAGTTCTGAAGATGAACATATTATTTCTGCTGTGTGGATCACTCTTGCTGCGCATGCGATTTTATTAGCTACTCAGTTAAACATAGTAGCAGCTGTCTTCTTTTACACCTCTGGGGAGAAAAAAAATCAGAATGGATTATTCAAAAGATTTAAATTCCTCTGAGACATAGCCCTTTAAGCAATACTATAAATTCTTTTTCACTCCAAGGTTAGATGCTATTTTGGCCTTGATTTAAAACTCAGGATTCTGTAAAAAATGGCAATGATATCCAACTCTGACAAATTGAATTGGTCTCAATGTATTGAAGGATGACTAATAAATCTGAGACTTGGTTCTGAAACTTTTCTAAACATGTGAAGTGTCTTTTTCTTCTTGAGACATTTAAGATACTGTCAAATGTGAAAATCATGTCATAACAGTGATCTATTTAATTGTCTTAATCCACATCTGCTATTTTCCTTTGGGGCAGAACTGGAAACTTTAATGAAGTTTGAGTGAATGTATCTTACACATTTGTTAGTAGCAACCACAGTTTGCTTCGGGTCAACACTACTGAACATGCTAGATTGCTGACCTATCTCTAATGTCAGAGAACTACTTGATTTTAAAAGAATCTGCTTATATTCAGAATCCAAAACAGAATCACTTAAACTGACTGAAAAAAAAAATTGTATGAGTTCTATTTTGCCATCATACGTAGATTGCAGACTTTTCTATTAGTGTAAGTTGGTTATCCTTCATGCTTTGTAAGCCATCAGAAAGAGGCATACCATAACGAGCTGATTTTGCTATGACGTGAAGATACCTAGATTGAAATTATTTGTGGGTTTAAACTTGGTACTTCCTAAAATGCCATATTTTCATTTTCCATTTTTAATTTGATTTTACAGTGGACTTTCCTTAAAGAGACTCCTTACTTTCCTTAAGATCACTCCTTTGATCAAATAATGTATAGGAACTACTGTACTAATTGCGTGTGCTGGAGAATATCCAACGATGGAGAAATAATTGCACAGCAATCACGAGTTTTCCTGTCTGTCAACACAAAAATTGAACATATATTTTAGTAAATAATGAAAAGTCAGTTAAAAAGATTTTTCCTATCTACTTAGTCCTGTTAACCACAAAACAAACAAATAAACAAAAACAAGAAAACAAAACAAATGCCAATGATCCTCCCAAGTCTTATTGTCCTCCAAATGCAGCTCAGCTTATTTCCAGAGAATATTTGTATAAATAAAACAAAGGGAATAATTTATTGACTTAAGCAAATGTTGTTATTTATCAAACCAGAAATAAAATTCATTGTTAGAATAAAATGAGAATTACTTTAGTTTTGTTAACTTGTCTCAGACTATGCAACATGTCAATCAGGTCAACAGCTTTGTTAAAGAAATTCAAGCACTGGAACGGGCTGCCCAGGGAAGTAATTGAGTCACTGTCCCTGGAGGTGTTCAAGAAATGTTTAGATGTTGTACTGAGGGACATGTTTTAATGGGGAAATATTGGTGGTAAGAGGATGGGTTGGACTGGATGACCTTGGAGATCTTTTCCAAACTTGGTGTTTCTGTGATTTCTGGGATTATGTTTAGCTTATTTAGTCTGCTAACATTAGTGGTATTGCTTGTTCTTTGCTTGGTAAATTGGAGAAAGTCATATAAAACACAAAATAACTGATTGGCAATATTAATATACTCTGTTACTAACAACCAAATAGATTCTTTTGAGATGAATGCATGGTAATAGAGAAATTCATAATTGTTGCAAGATCACCCCAGCATTTTCTAGTCAGAATATGCTGCTCTCTATTTCAAAGCCCTCAGCAAATGTCTGGTGTGGATTGCTACCAGTACTGTTCTTGGTACAGTATCTTGATGTCGATTCAGCTGTGACTGATATTGGAGGTAACACAAACAAGCAAACAAATAAAATTAGGTGTTGTGTCAAGATTAAACATGACAAATTTCATCAGAGAATGTCATCACTCTAAAATAAATTTATACCCACCTCCTGTTTCAAGCTCAGTTACATTAAGGAGAATTAGTTTAAAGAGGTTAAGAGTGGAGGCAGCCTGAGCTGTAGTAACCATGCCGTGGTCAAGTTTGTGATTTCAAGGAATGTGGGAAAACTTCCAGCTGTTTAAAGTATTATTGCATGAGATCAGCTGGGAAACTGTACTTAGGGACACAGAAAATAACAGAGCTGGCAGCACTTTAAGGAAACCTTTCAGAAGTCAAATCCTCCTGCAAAGAAATCAAGCAGAGGAGGTAGGAAACCAGCATGGCTGAGCAAGGTCCTCCTGGTCAAACTGAGAGAAAAGGAAGAAAAGTGTATGCGTGAATACAGGAATGAGTAGCCTGGAAAGAATATAAGGGTGCTGTCTGGACATGCAGAGATAGCACAAGGAAAGCCAAGGTGAAGGTGGAACCAAACTTAGCAAGGGATGTTAAGGTTTCTTCTAACTTAATCCACTCTATGATTCTATGATTCTATGAATCAAAATATGTGCAAATCTCTTTCTAATGCAACTGATACCATGAAATTGGAACAGCTCCAGCAGACTGATTTGTAGTTCTAGAATAGTCATTGGACAGCTAGTTAAAGCATGTATATAAATGTTTGAGGCTCATGTTTATCTAAATTTTACAAAGGAAGAATTTATATTCCTACTTCCCAGTTATTCCTCAGATAGAATAAGATAAAAAAGACAAAACTGTCATAAATATTGTTAAGAAAGGAAAAAGGTTTTTCAAAAACTTATTTATTCTATTGAATGAACATATTAGTCTAGGAGATCCAGTAAAATATCGCACTGTTAATTGCAAAACCTGTACTATTCTGCACATCTCAGAAACTTCTGTTTTCCTGCTTTCCTTTGCAAACCTCTGTCTGATCATGTGTTCTGAATTTTGAAACAGTTTGCTATATTACATATAGCATACATATATATTACATATATATTACAGGATCAGAATTGTTGTTTAACCCAGCAGGCAGCTAAAAGCAACACAGCTGTTCACTCACTCCTCACACAATGGAATGAGTAAGAAGAATCAGAAAAACTTGTGGGTTGAGATAAAGAAAACTTTTAATAGGATAGAAAAGGAAATGAAAATGATATTATTAATAATATACATATATACAGAACATAGGTGATTCGTAGTGTGATTGCTCATTATCTGCCAACCCATGCCCATCTGCTCCCTGAGAACTAGCTTGCTCCCAATACTGTACCCAGATCCCCAAGTTTAATTGTTCAGCTCAATAACATATGGTATGGAATATTCCTTTGGATATCCAGCTTGGGTCAGGTGATCTGGTTTTGTCCTTCCATGTTCATATGCACCCAGGGCTCCCTGTTGGCAGGGTATTACCAAAAACTGGAAAGTCCTCGTCTCTGTATAAGCACTTCTCAGCAATAGATAAAATATTGGTACTATTAACAGTGTTTTTCTTCTAAATCCAAAATATGGCATCATACCACTATCAAGAGACCTCAACTGAAAGCATAAAGTCTGTTTGGTTAAAGATTTGCATGTGACAAATTCAAAAATGATTCATTAGAACAAACACTTCAGAGAATTTCAACTCATAGTAGTAGTAAGTGGAAACTTTCCCTTCCTGCCATCCCCAAAGATCTAAAGATTTCACAGAACTTCAGAACATTCCCCTCTAGGTCTCCTATCCCCTGTACACACTAATGAAAAAGCAGTAAATACTCCAACATAAAAGATTTTTAATCATCCAAAGTAGTGGCTCTGTAGTACAAATCAAGGAATTAGCAGAGACCAGTTTTACATAGGAGATAGAAGTGCCTTGGGGCAAATCAAAAGACAATCTGCATTTCTGTAAAAGGATGAGTTTCATTCAGGAATCAGCCTAAACATGCTTTTCTCAGTAATTCCACGTGCAACACTATTTTTTTTTTAATTTTTATTTTTTTAATTTTTGAGTTAAAGTAAATAAAAATGTATATATTATCATTAAGTCTTATGAAAGGCTATACTCACCATGCCTTTCTTTTCCTTCTTCCTATGTTGTATAGATATGGTATCAAAAAGCATCTGCTTTGATAGGAATTCAAGGAAAGACTGGATGTTGTGTTGAGGGACATGGTTTAGTGGAAGCTATTACTAATAGGTGAACAGTTGGACTGGATGATCTTTTAGGTGATTCTATGATTCTATGAATGATTTTTTTGTATTCTTTCAAGTGATCCTTTTTCTATCAAGTATAAACACTGAAACACTGAACATACTGTTTTTCTATTACATGTGAGTTCTGCTGGAGCTCAGGAGATGTGCTTAGGGACAGCTATAATTTGGGGAGGGAAGAGAAAGAGGGAAAGAAAAAGATCCTGAAACATACAAATATTGTACAGGGTTGTTTATAGTTACTATGGAAAAGAAAAAAAACAGAACAAAACAACAAAACAAAACAAAAAAAACAAACACATTTATATCTATTTCATGACCCTTAGTCACAATGGGCAATAATACAAACTGATTTTCAGAAATGAAGACATTTTAAAAGTTTGATTTTGAGTACGAAATTACAGTATCAAGGAATAAAAATCTGTAATGTGTCTTTTGTCATCATATATATAGAGAGAATGTATGAGGCCGAATGGTTAAGAAAGATTTTGATTCATTATTGCATTGGAACTGCAGTACTGTTGAGACTTTTCAGTGAAATAACATATGAAATATTTTGCTTATTCGAAGCATCTAAAAAGTATTTCATCCTATATTTTTTTTAATGCTTGGAACTTTTGTGATATGCAGTCTGTTGTTGGGTAGACTTTTATGATGCAGTTTCTCATCAGCATGATCATCTCACCAATTTGATCCTAAATTACAACATTTTGATTTTAAATTAAAACTCCTTCTAAATGTAAGGAAGAAATTAATACAGATAGCAGTGTGATGTGCAGCAAGTATTACAGTGTCCACGGTGAACATGAGACTGTGTTATATTTACTTGAACTATGATGTGAGTCACCTGCTATATGAATGGGTACATTTTTTTGCGTTTCTCATCCTTTTTCTTATAGCAGCAATGTCTATCCTAGGCAAATTAAACCTCTCTAGATTGTTCTAGCAGGATTTGCAATCTGAATGTGAACACTGGCTAAATTAAAACTCACTATAATCATGATGTCAGTAGTTTTAGAGAGCGTACTTCTCTGGTCAAAAGGGATTTTGAGGTCAGTGAAAATCAGATCCAGTTCCTTTAAAGATGCAGTCACATCTAGCTGGTGTGTTCACAAGCTGACATTGAAAAAATGTAAATCGATATTTACCCAATAGAACAAAAAGATAAATGAGCATGCAAGATCTACATATACAAATACTTGTACCTGCAAATACTATGGGCTGTTATTTAGAAGCACTCTCAGAGCAACGTATGATTCAGGAACTAGTGTCTGGAGTTAAAACACATCATTTTATGGAAACAAAATCTCAATAGTAGTAAAAACAGCAACAATATCAGTTCTGTGATCTGGTAGGAAATGACAAAATTATCGATTTAAGAATCCATGATACACCTTTATTTCAATGAAATGAAAAAATCTGTTTATGCCATTCCAGGAACTGTGTGGTATAGTTAGTAAAGATGCAGACAGAAATAATGACAAAGAACACAGAAATTATTTTGCCTGTGGAATAAACTGAAAATGTTTAACCTGGAGAAGAGGCAACTCAGAGAGAACGTCACAGCATCTGTAATTGTGGGTGTCACGGGGAGTAATTATTCACAATACAAAACACATTCAGTGAAATTATTTATTTTTTCTCTAACATTCAGTATAGTAGTTTCAGTTTGATTCTTCACTTCATGTGATAGCAAACATTGGAAATACCCATAAATAATTACTTCAAAATAATCAGAGTAAACAGAGCATTGACAAGTGATTAAGGTGAATTAAATTTCCTTGTATGCTGCAGTCCTAAACAAATTTCATATCCACCTGAGTTTGTTTCACAGCAAATCAATGATACTAAAGACTTTATTTGAACAGACAACAAGAATTTTCCTATTCCTGATTAGTGAGCATATGAAACTATCTACTTCATTTAATGAAACTTTTTTCAGAAACATTGATGTATGGAAGCTGTTTCTTTTCTGTTGGTGACTTTGCTATCACACATCTGACATCAAATAAAGATTTTGAATTTCAAGAGGCATTGTGCAGCATCTGAGAAAGGTGAAGTGTGTCCTTTCATGGCTTTTAGTGGTATTTAAGGCAAATATTCAATGATTCAGTATAAACGAAGAGGATGGATTATTCAATGGATAAAGAACTAGTTGGATAGTTGCAGCCAGAGAGTTGTGGTCAATGGATCTATGTCCACATGGAGGCCAGTAATTAATTGTGTCGCCCAGGGGTCTATCTTGGGACCTGTGCTCTTCAACGTTTTGATCAATGACATAGTGAGACTGAGGGCAGTTCAAATGAGTAGATATTGATAAGACAAGGGGTAATAGTTTCAAATGAAAAGAGGGAACATTTAGATTTGATGACATGGGAAATTTTTCATTGTGAATGTGGTGATGCGCTAGCACAGATTGCTCAAGAGCAGCTGCACATGCTCCACCTCTGGAAGTGTTCAAGACCAGGTAGGGTGGGGCCTTGGACAGCCCGATCTAGTGCCTGACATAGTGGTTGGCAAGTTTATACTAGATGATCTTCGAGACCTCTTCCAGTGCAAGTCATTCTATTGTTTTATGATTAATTCTATGATTTTATGACTGCTGTTTTTTTGTGTTATGGCTCTTGATTGGAAAAGAAATGCCAACATTTTAAAAACTGAAGTAATGTAAAATCTACCAAAAAATCAGTTTCAATATTTAGTCAACATTTCAGAATTATTTTTTTTTTTAAATTTCTTAGATATTCAGCTGTTTCTGTCCACATTTGAAAATCTATAGTGAAAAAGTATTGCTGTCAGCTTTTTTAAAAGAGGTCATGTTGTTTTTTTCTTTGTTTGTTTGTTTGTTTTTTTAATATATCAAGTTTATACAAAAATAAAAAATAAAAAAAATATATACATATTCAAGCCATAGATGTAGAAGCCATATCAGATATGGATTTTTACAGGCTCGGATAAATAAAAAAAACTGTATATAACCAGAATGAAATTTCACTGGGGTGGATGTACTGAAAGACTGAGTAGAAAAAAAAATGAAAATATATATATATATATATATTTATAACAAGCTAAGTTTGCTTTAAGGTATTTGATTATAAAAAATTATGTACTGTTTTTGTCTTTTATATTCTAAGTCTCTTGTCACAGGGTAAATATGGTAAAAATTGGACAGCTAGGCTAACTAAAGATGACAACAAGGGAAAGGACAAAGAAAAAGTCTGTTGTAATTTAATTTTAAGAGGTACCATAATTTATTTTCAGTTGGCATTCAATTTTCAACACACTCATTTTAAAATGTATTACTGTTTAGTTTTGAGTCTTATGGTAATTTGGAAATTGACTTTGCTTTTCTCAGAGTTACAGATATGAGGCACATTAATGAACACAAGCTTCAGAAGACAAATGACGCTTGAAATTCTCATGTCTTTTAATTCATTTTTGATGAGAACATGGATGTTTTCTGAAATATAGATGGCATTTGCCAGACAAAATGGTCATCTGATTTCAACATACAATGTGATGCTTCAGTGAAGTTTGAACTTTAGACTGATTTAAAATTCATTGGTAATAGTGCTATAAAGGCTACATTCACTGGCTCAGAATGCAATAAACTGTAGGATAGTGTCTCCTTTTCATCCACTCTGAACCTTCATTTATGGATTTTTTTTAATTTTTTTTTTTTTTAAATGAATGAATGCTAGGCTAACCTATGAATTTGAACCATGCTTACATTGTTAGAAACAGGTGCTGAGGCATAAGAATTTTTATTGAGGGAAGGAAAGTCAGTGGCATAAACTGAATTGCATTTGTTTAGAACACAATATATTTACTCCAAGTTCTTAAAAGAAAAAACAACTAATACATGCAGACTAAAAGGAATTCTGGGGAAGAGAAATTCATTTTACTATATATTTGCAAACCCAGTATTATGGTTAAAAAGCTGAAAAAGGGAATCAATTAACATGAAATGGTTGAAAACAAAACAGAAAAAAACTAAATTTCATATTCAGTTTTTCTTCTTACTTACGTAGGAAAAGATCAAAATTAAAAATATTTCCAAATTCTCAACATTTGCAGAATTCATAATCAAAGGATCTTAAGTGATAGTTCCATCTCTCTCTCTTTTTTTTCTTCATTTTTTCTTTTCTTTTTTTTTTTTTCTTTTTTCTTTTTTTCTTTTTTCCAGACAAGCAGAGAATTTTATAATCATAGAATTGTAAGATCATAGAATCACAGAATGTTTCTCTAGGCTAAGCAGTATCATTGATAAAGATGTTAAAGATGATAGGTTCTGAGATGGGCCCCTGGGGAACACCAGATGTTACTGAGCCCCATGTGGACATAGCACCACTGACCAAAATCCTCTGAATGCAACCTTCCAACCAATACCATATTCATTGAATAATCCACCTTTTGTCTCAAATTTAGAGATGAGAATGTGGTGCAGGGTCATACTAAATGCTTTGCAGAAGTCCAAGTAGACATCTTCAGTTGTTCTTATGTCTCTCAAATTTCTGATCTTCAATAATACAGGTTTTCATTCACAGTCCTTTAAGTGAATCTTTAAATGATGAAGATGCAGAGAAATACTATTCCAATTACTAAAGTTAATAAATTAACCTCATTATTTTTTTACTAATTTTTGGCGAAGGGCTTAGCTACTGCCTAGAACAGTCTGATGTCCAAGCAAAACCTTTTGTATTCTAGGGAGTTCATATTGAAGATAAGAAAAGATAAAAAGCAACATAGAACAAAAAATACAAGTCCAGTGGAATATCATCCTGCTTGAAATGATTTTTTTTAAATTTTTTTTAATTTTTTTGTAAAAATCCCAGCATAAATTAGGGCTGATGTAGACAATAAATCGTTGCATTTGCAAGCTGAGCTCAGTATGGACTGGTAAGGAAAGCTCAAATATGTGTCAATTCTTTGCTAAATCTCACAGTATAATGTCTTAGACTTCATGAGGATATTTGCATATTTAAGTATATTAATTATCTTCTGAAGTGGTGTTTATTTGTTGGTTTATTTAGTAATTTGTTTTGGTTATTATCATTATTTTTTAATAGTAATCATCTATATCTGCTAACAAGTAGACAATATTTTCACTTCTAAGCATAATAGACTCTTAGGTCTATCACATAGGTGGAAAAGCATTACTGGGGAGGCCAGCACAACATTATTTCAGCTCTTAAACACACACTGCTACAGAAGAATTTCACTGGATTGAAGAGATAATTTTGTCTTGGACTTTTTCTGTTTCAGCTTTCAAACTTCACCAGTATTATCTTGTTAGTTTCCAGCACTGTCAATTAAATTACAAATATAACATTTTTGTCTTATGTAACTCCAGTTGTTTAAAAATTAGGAATAATCCTTACACTGGTCACTGTGCTCCAGCTATCATTACAGAAAAAGGCAGGAACTCTGCCAATGATTCTTTCGATATTTCCTTGAAGAAAAGAGATCTCCTTACTGATGCTAACTCTATTTCTCCATTAAAAGTGAGAGAACCTAGATTTCAAGTGAAGATCAAATAAGCAATTTTAAGCTATTTCCATGCAAGAAACAAAGGCTTAAATAGTTTCTTTGACACATCTAAAGAGTTTTCCTTGTGATATAGCAAATCCACTCTGATTCTCAACTGAGAAAATAAAATAATTCATTAGTATCCATTCTCAGAATGACCTTTTAGCTTAATCTTTTCTTCTTTCTAATTGTGGTTAACAAACACATATCTTCTTTTTTTTAAGTGCTTCTCTGCAGTTGCTTTTGGTTATGCTGTTTCAAGTGAATACAATTAAAACAATGCTCATTTTTCTTTCAGAAAGTTAACAAAGATGAACTTCAGATAAAATAAAACCATACCTCACAAAAAATATAGCAGCTGCATCTTATGGAGTGCTTTCTGTGTCTTCAAGATGACAAGCAACTGGAACAGAAATCTTAAAAAAAAAAAAGAATGTTGTGACTGATTCACAAGCCTATGCTGAATGTAAGTGGTGAAACATTTCAAAATCCAAGGGCAAACTAATTCTATTACAATATTAGTTGTAGTCTAAAAAATATCAAAGAAAATGTCAGAAGAAAATGCAAACACTTTCATTTTTAATATTTGCTTCGATGCCACTAAACTTGCTAGTTAACACATTCCAAAGTATTGGTCTGTAATGCAACATAGGAGAATAAAATCAGACAACAATTTAAAACTCTTTGTTACAAGGAAATCCCAGCCTTCCAAATGTAAATCTTGCTTCTTTTTCAAACTTTATGCATATAAATGTCAAATTTAATGTTTAATTTTGGATAATTTTGTGGACAAGTAATATTCATTATTCAGCTATTGAAGATGTTCACTTAAGTAGGTAATCAGAATAATTAAATTACATTCCCAGAAGTACTAGACTATGTTTAACAGTATTCACTTAGGTCGTATTATCTGCATGAGTATCAACGACAATATCTCTGGAAGTATCTTTTTTAATCAAAAAGAGACATCAATTGGTTTCAAATTGCAATGCCTGTGAAAACTTACATAGCTATCATGTGATGGATATTCACTTAGCTGCAGATATGGCCTAGAAATGAATGTAGCAGGTAGATTCTTTTATATGAAATCTGCTGTGCATGAAAGGTGGCAGTCTCTTGATGGTGCAGTTACAGTGCCTGCTTGAATGATGATTTTCTGTTCTACGTGTAGATTTTATTCCAAACCAACTTGAAAGAAGAGATTATCAGAAAAATATGGCTTGAAAAAGACAGAAATACATGTGGTGATAGCAATGCCAGCAGTGTGGATACTTAGAAGTGCTGGTCAAGAGTCCCAGTTTATTCTATATAAGAAGAGCAAAATTAAACAGCTTGAAAATGTAATATAAATCAAGAACTGAAAACAAATTTCCCAGATCTAAGCCTTACATGGTCAGAAAATAGTTTTTCTTTTTGCAATGCCTTAAAACCTATGTTTTCACTTATAATACTGCTGCTGATTTCATCTGTTTTACAGGACTTCTGTAGAGAGCACTAGGATTTAAATTTCAAGATGCAGCCTATATACCCATGCCCTGGTTTTATAAGTATTCCACATCATGATATCATATGGACAGACTGGAGCACAGAGCACTGTGGAGCTGCACTTCCTAGGTCATGTGTTTCTGGCTGTCTCAGCTATTCCCTTGTGTGTTCCAGCTCTCCAAGTGGAAGCTATACTGAGAAGGGACAGACTACAGTTTTCAGGAGTCTCCAGTACTCCCTATTAACTTTACAAAATTAAGTAGAATTTTTCAAATTATTATGAGCTTTTAAACCATTTCACTCTTATGTTTGTGTTAATTTGCATTTTTTTACAATTGGTAATATTATTAAAACTATTATCAGGTGTTTTACAGTTCAGTGTACACCATATCTGAGTGTAATGGTTACCAGCATTATAGGGATACCAATTTATCATATTTAATTGCCTGTTTGGATTAAAACCAAGTCAATTTCCCTACCAACCTGACAAAAAAAGCATGTTGGCCTTGAACATTTGATTCTCAGTATTCAGCATATGAAGGAAACCTACTGTCGGTTGAAGAAATCATCAGAAAAACCTTGTAAAGTACATGAAAAAATGGTATTAGAGTTGACTGATTTTATATTTTAAATACAAAAACTATATACAAATATATCACAGATAAGTATATTGTGTTTTCAGAAAATTAGATTTTAATTTCAGGTATGAACAAACTTACTTTAGTTTTAGGAGTTAAAAAAAATCATAATTCAATTAATATTAATAATAAACAAGATAGAAGTCCTAAATCAGAACCTAAATGAGTATATTTATGGAAGGAGGAGCAAGATATATAGTCCTAATCATGATCTCCTAAAAGGAAGGGAAAACAATGAAAAAGAAAATCTAAGAAAACAAAACATTTGCTTCATAAACTCTCTGAAAGCTACCTGAGAAGAGCAGGAATAAACCTTAAGATATTATCCTTTAAGAAACTGAATGATCATATCCACATCAAAAGAAATACTGACAAGCAAAAACTAAAGAAATATGCTACATTAGATCTTTGAATGTCCACATCATAGTTACCTGTGATAAAGATCGTATTTTACAATTCAGTGGTGTTTTCCAGACTGCCTCATGTTTTAAAGGAATGTCATATCAATGCACCAGGTGGCTTCCAGATTGTGTGCTTTCAGCCACTTATGTCTGAAAACTAGAAAGATGAAAAAACAAAACAAAACAAACAAACAAACAAAACAAAAACAAAAAAATCGTAAAAAAAAACCAAAACATTAACACTGATTTTTCTAGTACTGAAAGATACTAGTCTCATTAACATGATAACAATAACTTGAAAAAGATTAATTATAAAAACTCTTCATATAAATGATTTTTAAAAGCATTTGAAAAAATTTATGCTATAGAAAACTGTTGCTCCTGCATGATCTACCTTCTGAAAAGGTGACATGAAGTAGGATATATAAAGACAGCATATGCTCACTAAAATAACTTTCAGTAGTGCAGTATTGACAGAATATCTTTGGAAACCATGGCTACCAGGCTAACGGAAGATAAGCAACAAAAGATGAATTGAAATTGTTTGAAAATAGTAGTGTTTTGACTTCAAAATGAATTGCAAACTTCTATAGTGGTCATTGCCAGTGCATCACCTTATATCTGTCTACTCCATGTCCATGCCTCATTTAGTCCCTGAAGGAATAAAAGAAACCTGAGGATGCAAGAATAGATTATCAAAAAACCAAAATTTTATGTTGAAGGGTGGTAACCCTTCTCTCTCTTTCCGTGTTCTCCTTACAGTTAATACAACCTTTAACTTGTTTCCTCATTCTCATTTTATCTTGAGTCTGGAGTGTTGCAAAGAATTCTTTTTAGAAAAGGATATGCCAGCAACTTAATTTATATCTTCATTTTTTGTGTGTGTGTGTGGGGGGGGGGAAGGTAAGGGGGGTGGGAGGGAGGGAGGGTTGTTTTGGTTGTTGTTTTTTTTTATTTATTTTACGTGTGTTTGAGCTTGCAGATAGTTAAATGTTTTCTCTCTTATTTTTTTTTTTTCTCTTCACTACCAGATTCATTATTCTGCATTAAGCTGCACTGAACTACATTTGTCATCTATTAGTCCTGTTACTGTCCACATTGTTCCTCATTATTTACTGTTCCTCCTAATTTAGAATCACATGGAAATCTTGCTTTCAAAAGCATTATCCAATTTATATGAATAAAAATAGTAGAGGACAAAGCACTAGTGCTTGCAATACCAGCATCTCACTAATAACTTCTGATTTAGCAAAGAACAGCTTCTACTTCTCCTTTTGTCCTCTTGCAGAACTTCCCATTACTGAGTTTTTGTGCTGTATTTCTATTATGTTTTAGAGGTTAGCCTTTAAAAAATAAATTTTACAATTGTGTCCTAAACCAGATTTTTTTTTTTTTTTTTTTTTTTTTCTTTCTCATATCTACCTGGAGAACTATATCCTTTTACTGCTACTGGAAAAGCAGAATTTTTAGAATCTTGGTTAACCACAGTGTACACACTGAAATAAACAGGAAACAAATTCCAGAGATTTAGAGAACAGAAAAATCATGATTCCTTTGGTACTATACAGTTCATTCATAACATCAAACATTGTCCTTGTTTGATGAAACAGTCAGCATTTTCTACTGGTTACTCTTACTAGCTTTACCTGTACTAACAGTATGAAATGACCATTTTTGTTCATGGGAATCCTACAAGCTGTGCCTGTGTTAGATGAACAGTGTAACAATTTCTGAGCAGTTTATTTATATATTATATTGTATTATGTGGACCTGTAAATCTCCCACATAACAAATTTCCCAAGCCAAAATTACACTGACTTGCTTCGCAGAATTTGAATTCCAATGAACTTTGATCCTCATTTCCTTTAGTGCAATGCTGTTTTAATTTACTCAGTCACCAAGACCCTTCTGTTTTTTTTTGTTTTGTTTTGTTTTGTTTTGTTTTTTGTTTGTTTTTGGTTTTTTTTTGTTGTTGTTGATTTGTTTGTTTTACAGTGAGATAGAGGTTTATTTGATAAATTTTAAGATTCAGGAGTCTTTTAACTAGCTTTAGCTCTTACCTTCCGTGTGAAATAGTGAGGGAATACACTGTAAAATAGGACGAGGTTCTGGCTCAGAGTATGTTAAAGGATCCTGATATATGCTATGAAATTAAATTTTAAATATAAACATAATTAAATATTCTGTATTGTCTGACAAATATCATAAATTTTAAAGAACTTGTTTGTTGGTGGTTTCTGTTGGACTTCTAGCTTGAGGTGACCAACAAATATATACATATATATATATATATATATGCATATATAGAAGACTAAAAGCTGCTTTGCTTTCTAGGAATTTTTAATTTGCAAACTCTTTTGTTAAATTTTAAGAGGTTAAAAATATCCTTGTCTGCTAACCCAGAGGTTAGGAAATTCCCAAAGGAATTGTGTACATCGTTTCTTTACCCATATGAAACTCATACTAACAGTTTTATTGTGTTTTTTTGTGTTTCATTTATTTTGTTTGTTTGTTTGTTTGTTTGTTTTGTTCATTAGTTTTGTTGATTGGTTCGTTGGTTAGTTTTTCACAGTTATTACCTACTGCAGACATTGCAGGTTTGGGTTTTTTTTTGTTTTTGCCTTTTTTTTTTTTTTGTCTTGTTTTGTTTTTGTTTTTTGTTTTCCCTGGGATTTGTTTTATTAAGAAACAACATAGAGAACAGGTGTAGCACATTCCATTTATTGAAAAGTTGTTACATAACGTACGCTTACAAATACATTTGTGACACATGGTTGATAGGAAAGTGAGCAGGAATAACTAAGTCAGTCAACAAAGTCAAAAGAGATATCTGATAAATGAAAACTATGTATGTGAACTGAGCAACAATTCCTGTAGTCAAAAAAGATAAATTTTAACACTATAACAATTATTTAAACACCAAAACCAATTAAACAATCAACCAATATGGATTTAACAGAAATTGTACTGTAAAAATTTGACTAGGCACAATTTTCTCCATGAGGTCTTTTAAGTTATTCCAAATCCAGTCTTTAAAACCAGTTAGAATTCAGGTTATATTAGAAAGTGTCAGGATAAACAAACAAACAAACAAAAATCAAGCAATCAAACAAACAAAAATAATGTAGATTTCAAAGCTAGGCCTTGATCTTTGTTTTTAGTGAACACATTTACAAACCAGCAAACTGAGGTCTTTGTTCTCCTTAATTTTTATTTTCAAACAATGCTGTGAGTGGGTAACGTAAACAAACAAGATTTATACACACAAGCATTTAAACATAAATAACAAACTAACAGAAAAGAAGAAAAGCAGAATGTCGGATAAACAAGAAAAACACATTTGCAATCTAACAGTAAATTGGCAATTATGGATATAATACATAGATCACTACTTCATTCATATTTTTCCCCTTTGAGCTAAAAGACATGCTAATCCAATCTAAAGACAAAATTCTCTCTTGGTGATGGTTAATCATAGAAAATTTCCATAAACATAACTGTTTCCCAATACAATTCCCAAATTATGGGGAAAATCTCTATTAAGAGGATAGATCTTTCTACAAAGGTGTCAGCAAATAGTGAACTTTGCCTTTGAAGACAAATAACAGAATGTAAAGGAGACCTGACTGAAGTTGCAAGATACAGAAGGGGGAAAAGGAACAAAGGCTAGAAATGACTCTTTTTTTTCAGCTCTAGATAGCAGCAAAAGTGAAACCCATGAGAGGTTTTACACAGACTTTGCCTCTGAAGAATTAGTAACCACACTAGTGGCTTCTCTGTGGCTCAGGTTCCCTGCTGCAAAATGGGAATAAAGCATCTCTCTAAGAATGTTGTAAAAATGATACTCTTTTTTCCCCTGCTTTTAGAACAGTAAGGATTGTGGATTGTCCTGATTCTGAGGTCAAATCTCTCCTTACCTGAAATTCCTGGCATCATGAAGAACATAGTTTTCAAAGATGGTTAATATGCCACACATTATAGAAGTTCATTCACATTAAATTATATATTTTGTCAGTATCTCAGCTGCTTTATTGTCAGACAGTTCCAATATTAAAACTATTTATTCTCTTCTCTCCTTGCTTCAGTTTCTGACAGCCGCATTCTTATTACCTGAAAAGATGAAGTAGGAAGGGATTTTTCCAGTGTTGTGGCTAGATGGGTACAAAGAAATTATCAGGCTTCAGCTTGACAGTATCCTTATCAGATGTAACACCATACTCCATTCTCTGCTGTTGGACCAATAAAGAAAATAGCTGGTGACTGGATTCACCCAGATAGTCCCTTTCCAGAATTTAAAGGGGTGTCCCTAGAGAACCTATGCTGCCTGCAAGAATTTCAACCTATTGGCCCTCAGATATTTAATTCTCTATTGCATACAGAAATTAGAATCAAACACATATTACTTATGAGTGATATAATGAAATGAACAACCTTTCATTTCTATGGGCAAATAATACTCTCTCCCATTCCCGACCTAAATCAAACTGCAGAGTTACTAATAAAACTAAGGCATGACTCACAAAGTTAAGTTCTTTTGCATTAATCTTAGAGATATTGGAGTCTCACATCATAAAAACTAATGTCAGTGGTATCGTTCGCAGTAACGATTAAATTTGCAGGAAGAAACATTACTTTATGACCACAATAAAGAGAAAAATATGTAGATACTGTTTACATTGAACTGCAGAGGCAAATAATGGTTTACTGGGATACTTTTCTTGCTATAGGAAATCCATTCTCTGAATATTCACTGTTCTTACTTTGTTTGTTTGTTAGTTTGTAAATAGTAACATTAGATCATAAAATAATACTGACTTTCTTATACATTTTTTGGGGGGGAGCAATGTGTAGTGCCAAATAATTCTGCAGAAGGCCAAATTATATTTAAAACATCTTTCTATGTAGACTTCCTGTGTTTTTACTCATTTTATTACCACTGCTTGTAGCAGATAATAAATATTGCATATATTAATTTAACAGCATACAGCATATTTAATGGTGTACCACCAGACTGACCTGAATAAAATGGAGCTAAATTACAGCGAGTGTGAAATCTGTCCCAGTTATATCACCAAAGTACAGGTAACAAAGTATTATCCAAACATTTACTATATCTCCGGGACTACAATCCTAAAAAATGTAAAAAAAAATCCATCCAAAAAACATACTCATCCCATCAACTGAAATCATTGTAGGGAAGGTTGCCAAAGAATCTTTCAGAAATGTTAGAATCGGGGTATCCATAATTATTCTTTCAGTATAATAATTAGAAAAATTTTTAAATTAATAATGGGGAAATAAATCTTTCCTTTTTGTGTAAAAATTAGCAAAGCATTTTCCACTCAAATTCCTCATGTATGTCATACCTTACTTTCAGTATGTCCACACTGTCTGACTAGTAGCTACTATTCTGAGAGGACTTTGGTCTCTCTTTGGTCCTAAAGTCTCACTGAAGAGGTAAGAGGGAATAGTAAGAAAAAGCTGATTTGTTTTTGTGTTAATTACAATGTCTCAGCACTCAGCATGCTGCAGCTGAGCTGTTAGATCTATAAATTTGTTAGATTTATACATTTTTACAAAACCAATATCGCCTTTAATGTCCCTTTCAACCCAAACTATTCTATGACTCTGTATAAAAGTGAATAAAAAACATTTGGGGTAACAATTTAAGTAAAGGTTTTAATATTTATTAGTAAATATTTTTTCAGCTAATGTTATTTTATTTTGATACAAAAATCATTCAAACAGATAAGCAGAATTATCCATGAAAACTTTCTATACACCTTGTATTGACTCCAAGGAAAACAGGATTAGTTTTTAAGAGGACTTTAGGGTAGGAAAGTGATTTTAGCTAAAGTAAGACAACCTGTTATTTCTATAATGTAATGTATCTTTACTAATCAGACCTTTCATTTTTATTTCTGTAGAAGCAAAGAGGGAAATGTAGCCTTCCAGATAAGTTCTTTACATTTGTTTTCTAATGCTTAAAGCAAGTATCATACTGTAAACCGTGGAGAATCTGTGTGCACATATATATGTATATTTCTAGAAACTGTTTATAAGTAGCATATATAATGAATGCTAAAAGCTTGACAAAATATTTTTCTTAATCAAATACATATGTTCCATCTAGGGAAACTAATGCTTTAAAGATTTGATTCAATTTAACTGTACAATCGGGAGCAGTTATTCTTTTATGAGTATGAGTGAGAGTAGAAACAAATCAACGATCTCCTTTAAAGAGGTCTTTATATTACATTGGTATCAGAATGACTAGAAAACTAGAAAACAACTCCTCTGTGTTTTTAGCTTTGTCACTGTTGAAAAAGAAACTTCCACTAAAATGGCAATGATCTATGGAAGAATGCTGCACAAAGCAGTGTGTCACTGATGAGAACACTTAGGAATAGATAAGAGAATTCACTTCTCATTTAACTTTCCTCTTTGAGGCCAAAATATTATTGCTATCCTCAAAAAAGAAAAAGGAAAAAGAAAAGAATGAATTCTTTGAGCTGTTTACTTTTACTGAAAAGTTGCCATTATTGTAATTGCTCTAGGAGATAAAATATTATTTCTGCTCGTAGGACTCCTTATGTGTGTCTGTTTGAATTAAATTTATGCACATTCTTTTAGGAGCCTATCACCACTGCTGCCATACTTACTTCATATCACATAAAAATATAATTATATTTTTCTAATTTTCTAATAATGAAGTACTCCCAAAAATGTGAGCCTTAAATTTTTGAAGCAGGTGATAGTCTTAGGTGCAATGAGGCTAAGGTTATTTAGGAATATGGTAAAATACATGGTAGATATTACTTTTAATTTACTAATTTTTTGATTCCCTGTAAATATGGACTCAGCTAGGTATAGAATGTATTGCTTTCCTATATTCAAAAGATGAACATTCCTATCAACTAAAGTTTCAAAATGATATCTCGGCTAGTAGTTATGAATGTAAATGCCGAGGTCACCCAGAACAATCTAAAATTTTAGCACAGGTCACGAGGTTAGATACTGTTATAGTTGTTATGCTTTTATATGATGGTTACAATCAAGGAGAAAGTGAAAGGAGTCCAACGTTGTACTTGGCTTTATAAGCCCCTCTACAAAACTAACAGTTCAAAAATCCTACCTTTTTCTTATTCCTTGTCTCATAGATCATGCAAACACACTTTAATTTGTCTCAGTAGGGTACTACTTGTTTTAAAATGGAAAAATCTTCAGGATGATTTCATAATAAGTGAATTAAATATTTCATTAAATATTTTAAAGGTTTCCATAAAGCTATTCTAAATTTAGTTAGACTTAAGTAGATACTAAGTCAAATACATTTGCTTAAGTTAAAGAGAAATAGGAAGTATCCTGGATTTCAGTGATTTCTATAAATACAGTCAAGAATTATATTTTGTTTTTAAGAAAGCATTCTATAAACTTCTATAGTTGTACAAAAGATAAAATTAATTAATTTCTAAATTAAAGCAGAGAAATAAAGAATTATTCAGAACATTAATTTTTCCAATCATTTAATGGAAACTTACATTAATAATCACCTGTTTGCTGGGAAACAAACTTCAAAGAGCTAAAGGACAGGAAAATACAAGTCCTATCGTACTGCATTTTATTGAGCTTAAAGTAATCTAAAAGTATGGAGTGTGAAGCAGTGACAGCATTTGGTACTAGTTGACAATGACATGCAGAGCATCCTAAGCAGTAGTGTTTATCTCACAGAGCATCTGAAATATTCATAGATTCCAACAGTAGAATAAATTTATTGTCTGCTGTAAGAGATATAAGAGGTTGATAAACTGCTTTTCTGACCTTGGAGAACTTTGTTGGCACATTAAGGGACTTTGATACATAGCAAGGTGCAGACATTCACTATGATTTGTTAAGTGCATTCTGCTGGTACTGCACTATTAGATGAATTGAAAACAAAAGACTTCTTTCCAGAAAGTAACTTAAAAAAAAAAAAAAAAAAAAAAAAAAAAAGCAGTTTCTCTGCTACTGTCCCCTGTGGCAACCATCATCAAAAATCCCAAAGGGGGAACAATGTTAAATAACTTTTCTTTATAACAGTAATATTTGGAGATGGGGAGATATGTTTTGTGCTTCAGTTTTCTGCTTTTCATAGAATATCCAAAGTTGAAAGAGACCCACAAGGATGATCTATTCCAACTCTTGGCTTAACCCAGGGCCACACAGATCATTCTGAAATCAGTATCCAAATTCTTCTTGAACCATCTTGGTGTAGTTCAAGAAGTCGACGCCATGACTTCTATGATTCTATGATTCTATGACTTCCCTGGAGAGCCTGTTCCAGCCTGTGACCACAGTCTTGGAGAAAAACTTTTTCCTAACATCCAATATGAACCTCTATTTCTGTTCCCACCGGAGACAAGAGATCAACACCTGCCCTTCTTCTCTTGTGAGGAAGATATGGGCTGCCATAAGCCTCTTTTTAATTTTTTCTCTTGGCTGAACAAAGCAAGATACTTCAGCTGCTTCTCACACCTTTTGCCCTTTACAACATTCACCATCTGTGTAGCCCTCCTTTGGATTCTCTTTAATAGTTTTATGTTCTTCCTATATTGTAATGCCAAAAAATGCACACAGAGTTCAAGGTGAGGTCACACAGCACTGAGCAGAGTGGGGCAATCTCTTCCCTCAGACACATAACACTGTTGGGTCTGTCGTACCTTAAGGTTCATCAGGTAAGGCCCCTTTGACTGCCAGGGCACACTGCCTCAGCTTGTTGACAACTTGCTGTTCAAGTACTTGCACTCTGGCAATAAAGCATCTGACCTAGGATGCTTTGCTTACCAGGTACTGTTCTATACTGAATAGTGGGGCTCTACTTACTTGCAGATGGGGTGAAAGATGCTATAGATGTGGAAGCAAGGACTTAATCTTCTTCTATGTTACGAAAACTCTTCACATGTGGAGAACTGGAAAAACATGGTGAAGGAAAAAACATGTCACATCTTCAAAGTGTAGTTCAGTGGATACGGAGAAAGATTGACACTATAGGGATGTTTAAATTTTTTATTTCTATGTTGTAGATGCTAACGAGGCTGAACCTTGTAGTATTTGGAGGGGGGGAGACGTTGTAGGCGTGTAGGCAGTAGCGGGGCTTTTCGGGATGTGACGCGGCAGTAGGCCCCCTCTTCCATCCCCTACCTTGTGATGTGCCTTGGGCGTGCATTTCAAACGTGCACCCTAGGGGGCGTAGACGAAGTAATTAAAGTATATAAGATGTTGATTACTCCTAATAAACGCCATTTTGCCACCTTTCTTGATGAGTCACGGTGGTCTTTTTGGCCCTAGCAGGGGTTTCGCTAGAACCTGGGCAAGGGGGGGCGTTTGAACACGGCAACATTTCTAGGAGGATATTATTCCACACCTGGAGGATCTGAATATGAAAATAAATATTTTTGTTTCATATCAACAGCTTATGGCTTAGAAAGGCATTCTTTAATCAGTAATATATGTTCTTTTTACCTAAGCTTCTACCCAGTAACCTCCAATTTTATGATGATTCATAAATGCAAACAAAGAAGGCCAGAAGTAAATTCAAAGAAACAGAAGATAAAGGACTCTGAAGACTACGATTAACATGATGATCTTCTACAAAAGCAGAATTCAGGGGGAATAATTTAGCTCTAGATATGGAACGTTCCTTGTTTCCACTGAGATTCAGAAATCTGTCTGAAAATTGCTGAATACAAAGGCATAGGTGGCTTCATGCTGCAATGCATATGGGGCCTAGGTCAGCTTGTGCAACACCCTTTGGGAGGTCCTATCTGTTACTAGCCATGTTGGAGGCTGCTGAAAAAGCCAACAGCGTCATCACTGAGAACTTCACATTCTGGTGACTGTCACATTTCTGGACAGCTTTTAGAGCATTCTCTAAAAACTCTTGAGAGTGATATGTTGATGGTAAGGGCTGGAAAGCTGTTCCACCTGCCAGAGAAGGCTTTTTGGTAATTTCTTAGAGCAGTTCACTGAGGACAGGCATCATAACACAGATTATTTAAGAGCATATATCTTGATATCCTTTCTTCTTTCTCTGTGGATTCGGATTACCTTATCATCAGAATCTTCTCATTCTCTCATGTCTTGATAGACCAATATAGGTTATAGAATTGGTTAAATTACCTGTTTTTCTCAACCTCAAAAACTCAAGATTTGTAACTACAGAGGCAGTGGCATCAGCACACAGGGCCTCCAGAGATCAGCAGTTTGCTTCACAAAATTGCCATCTGTAACTCTGAATAATTAAATATAACTGATAATCAATCAGAAGCATATGGTTAGCATAACAGAAATTGAACTGTCGCTGAAGTCAGGGAAAAAGCTGCTTCACTGAGGATTAAGAAGATTGGATTTTAGTTACCTGCTCACTGCACTGCATGTGAATAAAAAGAGGATTTTAGTTTCCAGGATAAGTAGTCTATTAATTCTAATAAATGCAACCATCTTTTCTACAGAAACATTTAACATGAGTTTAGTGCTTTTTCCTCACTCTAATATTCCTGTCATAAAATAACATGCATAAAAACTATCTTACAAAAAGCTACAGGGCTATCTTGTATATGTTCTTGAGAAAGACTTATTGTTTTCAGCTTGAAAATAGCAAGAAAATACATAAGAAGGATAAGGGCTGAACTGTGTTCACTAACTCAAGCAAACAAAAGCAAAACAGGAAAAATGATTCTGCTTCCATGGTTTATGAGAGACTGAGTACATATGAGCAAGACAACACTATTTCTGTTAAGACAATATATTTTAAATAAGCAGCATATATTTACTCCAGGACATGGCATACCAGATAGTTACTGCAAACAGAAAAAACTAATTGCTACCAAGGGTCACGATCCCATCCCTCCTTTTCAAGATGCTTGTATTTCTAGACGTCATTGATTTCTAATGAAATGCTTACATTTTGGTGCTACCAACACATTGAGGCACAGATTTATATAAATCATGCTTCCATTTTCCTGCTTTCTCCAGGATGATTGTACTTTAGTACTGAAAGAAGCCAGCTGGTCTTTCAGCCTACAACTGATTCTACCTATAGGAGTGCATGGTCAAATAACACATTCTAAACAATTAACTTTTCAGCTGGCAGATCTGGTTAGGCCTACAGGCAGAAAATAAGGACAGCATGTTATTAGTGTGTGAATATACATATACAGTATTACACAAAATTAGGGTTTATTCACTTAATGTGTACACAGGCGCTGCCCTGTTAACACTGCATGCTTGAGCCCAAAGCAAATGACAGTGCCAAAGGGCTCATTATGAATGCTTCTGACAAAGAATAATCAGCAAGGGATTGACAGTAAGCATAGGTAATTTTGATTGAATAGACACTCTAGGTTCACATGGACAATTCAGAAGCCCATTATACTTGTTTAATGAACATGAGTAGAGTAATAGAGATCATTCATTAATTCACTACATTAATTGAAGGCAGATTTGTTACCTTTCGTCTTTGTTTAATTCTGCCATTATCTGACCCAGCTTAATATTGTTGATATACTTAATACTCTGTGAACTATTTTGTGTTGACTTTTCAATATATTATAAAAAATTCAATACAATTTCATTAAGAGCAAGACTGAAGTGGGATAAACACTAACTCCAGTGTTAGTGCTATCTATACTTTAATTTTCAGTGTAAAATATTCTGTTTGACCTTTTAGAAAGCTCTATTATACTAAATTAGAATGCTCTATTACAATTGGTCTATGCTCATATTGATATTTCTAATAAATCTTGGAAAAGGAAAATATTTATGATTTAAGCTTGTCCATCACCATATTCATGCAGCAATAGCAGGCATATTATGTAAAAATATATATATCCTTCATGTTCAAGCAAGAAAAAATGGCACACCTATCTGTACAGCCTTTCATGAAAGTTTTGTTTGTTTGTTTGTTTGTTTGTTTTGCTTTGTTTTGTTTTTTTGAGCCATTAAGATCTTTTATAGATTTCTTTCTTCCTCTGATAGTTTTGGTTACAAACCTGAATTTTGGTGACTATTGGGATAGCATGTGAACTTGCTCATTTACTCATTTTTTGATAGTTTAGATTCCTGTCTTTGCTTTAGCTGAAAAGACTGATGGCATGTTAACACTTCTGAGGTTACTTGTTCTTAAGTACATCTTCTAGGTTATATGTCATAATGACAAGCAGCCAGCATTGCAGGTGGTGGAAACATTACAGCCCTGTTGCAGGGTTACAGTTCATAGACTAAATCAGCTCAGAAGATGTATGGGTGGTCCAATGATTGCTGAGTGCTCGGTCCAAGAGTTTAAAAGAGAGAATCAATGAGCCACAACCGTGTAAAATAGGGGTCAAATATGTACAGCTGAGGCTCCACATATATCAGATAAGACAATGTTTTATTTTCTGTTTTGTAACATTTGTTACAGAAACATGGATCCGAAGCACTTCATTAGAAGTAGATTGGTATTAATTAATTCAGATAATTGTTTGCTCTAGCAGACAGGATAGCTGTACAGTTCTGAGCCACCTTTTGTGTATTGTGATCTATATCAAAATTCAAGTATCAACTCAAAATTGCCAAGCAGATATTCAATCAAAGCTCTCTCCTACACTGACTGCCCTTTGGTTTTGTATCAGTGATTTTCTAGCAAGCACAATCTGCTCCTCCAGTCATGACTTCCTTACTTTTTCATCTATCTGACTTTCTATTTTGTGTTCCTCTGGACTGTCAAATCTATTTCAGGTCTTTATAAAATATTTCTGGATGTATAAATAATATTCTCTCTACAATTTTGAGTCACTTTCTTTGACATGAAAGGAAGCACTGAACTAACTTAGCCAAAATCTCAAATTCAAGTGAACCAGGGAAAATTCAGAGAACCTCACTGGCTCAGGAGACCTAACTTACCTCCAACATTGGATAGAGCACATTTCTAGAAACACAGAAGTCAGTTAAGACCACTGGACACTTTAATTCTGACTCTCTGACAATTTACCTCTTTTCATTCAAGTCTGCAAGGATTCTTACAGTGAAAGTCTGTGTGCTTCCTCACTCCATGTCTAGAAAAATTTAATCTACTGCAATATTCCTAAAACTGAGTTGCTGTTTTCTCTGCCCCAAGTTGGAGGTGATTTCACGAAAGGAATTTCATTTCAGACCTATGTTCAACATACAAAATCCACAGCCCATAGTGTTAGTACATTTTTAAGGCAGAATGCAGATTCCCTGAGAGAGTTCTATGGAATGGATCTGCTGGTGGTGATGATGGTGAGATAGGTGCTTTGAGGATTCAAAGCTGCTGTATTAAGGAAGGTAGAGCATGTCTGATCCTCACATTCATGAAAGGAAGACTCTTACTGCTGTTCCTCCGAGCATTTATAAAGTTGAGGTTTCTGAAGTGACATTTGGGAAAATGAGATAAGAAGAAACTTAAATTATGAGCTGAATAAAAAGGAATTGTGAGTGCTTAGTATGCTAGATACATCAGGTTATATCAGGAAAAGAAATCTGAGTGAATGCAAATACAGAATTAAATAAAGCACTACCATCTATCTAGGAAAACAACAGCTAGAAAGTATTGATACATTGGTATAAATATACTGATAAGATTAATAGTAGAGGTAGACAATGTACTTTTGATAAGATTATCTTTGATCTTGTAAGGAAATTGGATATGACCATTAAAACCGTTGTTATGAAAATATACTGATCAAGTAATTTTGCAAAAAGATAGTAGTGAAAGTTTCTTAACTGACTTTAGGAAAGACCTGGCTAATATCATAAAAATAATTATGACTATGGTTAATATAAAAAGGAATAGATGTCAACATCCATTCTAGCCCTATTTGTAATACTTTAAAAGAAATCTTTTTTTTTTTTTTTTTTTTTTTTTTTTTATTCGGCATATTAAAGAAAATTTTATGTTTAATTTTCTCCTGTGTTTTTTATAAAAAGGTTTTTTAATCAGTCAAAAACACAGATGTTCTGTTGAAGATCTCTGTATTCAATTTTGTCTTCTGTTCTATTAAATCAAATTAAATGAGCTGTTGATATCTGAATTTTAAAGAACTCAATATTTTTTAAGATTTTCATTATAATAGCTATTTTATTATAATGACAGACTTATGTAAGTGGACCAGTTTTTGTTTTGTTTCTTTCAGACAAACAAGCAATAAATCTGATATACTATAATGTAAAGCAATACAAATGAAAATAATAGAATCTGGTTTTGTCCTATGCCCTAAAAAAATATCATTAAAATAAATAAATAAATGAATGAAAGAAAAGCCCTCCTGGTCTTTCAAAACAATATCTGTTTTATATATCTTCTACAGTCTGTTTTAAGACTGTACACCTTGCTTTCATTAGTGGTATTAGTACTCTCCTCAGTTCTTAAGAGCTGTATTCCTATTTACAGCAGTGGCAGAATGAGTAGTATTAAAAGCACCTTTTCACCTACAGTTAAACTCAGCTTTTTTAGAGTGAGAACTCCATTAAACTGAGTCTACAAAATAATTCTTAAGTATTGAAATGAATTTTATTTTTTATACAGACCTTGGGATCTGAGAAAAGTGGATAGATAACAATTCTGCTGTTTTAGTACTCCAGCTACTAATGGCAGTTTATTAATATGTAGCTTTCAGCATAACATACTCAACTACACATTTAAATATGAGGTAAACAGACTTTCAGATTAAAAAAAAAAAAAAAAAAAAAAAAAAAAAAAAAAAAAACAAACCCTTCTTTTATTAAGCCAGATAAGTCTGCCAAACAGGTCACTGAATGTCAGTATCCTAACGTTATTTCAACAAGTTTGTGCTTGATATGAAAAAAGAATGAAGTGTTCCATAAAGTGAGTGGGGGATAAGGCTCTGATCCTTAAAAACTTATTTTCCTTCCACTGGTGTGTCTCAGAAATTTAATATGCTGCATGAGGTCTTCTCTCACTGATTAAAACATTTACTGAGATGAACCTTAAATATTTTGTGAGATTTATATGTACTGCTCCAACTCCACAAATGGGTTTTCGGACAGAGATAGTCCAATTTGCCACATGTAGCTGACTGCTGAATCACGGAATCACAGAATCGCAGGGGTTGGAAGGGAGCTCCAGAAGGGAGAAGGTTGGAAGGAAGTCCAACCCCCCTAATAGTTAAAATAGAATAAAATAGTTAAGCACAGAACCTAAGATAATCATTCAGGCTTCTTTTGTATCAAATCAAAATAAAAATATATTCCTCCCAGAGAACAGTATATTTTGTTATTCTAAAGAAACATTTTAGGATCGAGTTTCTGAAAGTGCTTTCCTCTCTCTTAGTAGACTAGGAGAAGCATAAATCTAAACTAGCCAGTTCAGATCAGATGTCTGACAAGATGAGTAACAGGAGATGAATCTCACCCAGAGAAACTAAAGCCAAGAGCTTTCGAGGTATTTAAAACCCATTAATGAATTACAATAGGATGAAAGGAACTGTGATCATTTCTAGACAACAGACCCTGGCTTATACCAGCAGTGAAAATAGAAAAGTAGTTAGGTAAATTGAAGTGGATGTTTCCAGAACAGAATTAGTAATCTACTAGCGACATTATTTTTACTGTAGATACTGTAATAGGAATCGCACATAATTATATATGGAAAAAAATAGTTACAATATTTCATTATTTTTTTTTCACCTGATTATGAAAAATGACTAAATTGAAAAAAACAAAAACAAAAACAAAAACACACTAAATCAAAACCTAGACCTCTCTCCAGAAAATCACCTGAATACATCATGATATTTAAGAATATGTGCATGAAGATCAGTATGTTGCTGTTCTTTCCCTGAGTATGGATCACACTAAGATGCACTTGAATTAACCCTAATAATGGGCTAGTCTTATGCATAGGATGTTGAAAGTAGGGTACAAGAGATGTACTCTGAGGAAAATCTACATAGGTAAAAGTTTGACACACTGAACTACTGCATTTTCACTACAGAGAATCAACTAATTATATTTAATTAAATAAGAGATTAAATGCAGTTTATTTATTTCATGTGTTAAAAAGAAGCCATCATTTCTGCCTTTAACTATAGCTGCCTTGTTTTACTTTTAACAGTTATTCAGCCCTGTTCCCAGTTGAATCAATTATTTCAGCATGGGACTGAGCCCAGATGCTTAAATTCCTGCCATTTTCACTTGATCTTAACTCTGACAAATTTCTAGTGCTGCAATTTAGAAGTGCTCTATTGATTAAAATATTTTGAACAAAATCTTTGAAAAGGTCCTTGGAAACTGGCTCAAGGATATTTGAGCTTAATACAAGGCACTCAGCCCAACAGGCCAAAAGTTAAATGAAAGAGTCTAATTTTCATATAAACTAACAAATGAAAAGGATTATTTTCAGATCCAAAGCAAAGATACTCTTTTTAAATGAGCCTGCTTTTCTGATAACTCACAGAACACATGAAACTCATTGGAATCTATTCTTTTCCAGAAACGTTGTAAATTAAATTGCTATTATTCAGGTTAAATATCAAATCAAATTTTTTGCTTAGCAGAAGTTTGAACTTGATCACAACAGCTTACTTAGTTTAAAAGTGATGAGAAAGAGAGACAAGCTCTAATGCTCTAAAATGTTTTACATCATGGTCCAATTTAAAAGATTCAGAATCAGTACTTTGGCTAAAGATTAAGTTTTATGTGACAAAGGAATTTCTTTATGCATGTGAATAGCAGTGAGTAAAGACCATTGAACTCCACATTTCTTTTTATAGTGGCCCTAAAAATCCACCTCAGGGCTGTAAACATGCTTTCTTGATCATGCACACTTAAGGTAAAATTCACATCTCTGATGTACAAGAATGTGGAGGACTTGAAATTATTCCCACAGTTATTCAGAGGGAGGGAAATCTAATGCCAGAGTCAGTTCAGATTAAAGACACAAAGACTTAGGTAGGTCTGAAGAGTGTAATGGAGAGAAAGGCTGTTCTCTGGATGCTTGCAGTTAGAGCTGCTCTATCAGAGTCCCTATATCTTGAGTGTCTCTGCAGATCCAGAGACCCACTCCTCTCAGGGAGACGGCCCTTGAATTTGTGTAAATCCACTATCTGTGCTTCAGTGCACATCTTTGTGAGCTGCGTTTTGTAACACATGATCATCATGTACAACATCAGTTCCTTTGAATACCTTAATTTGCTCTGCTGCAATTATTTTGTTTACAAATGTATGTTCTAGTATACTATACAGGAGACACAGATTTTATCATGCAGACTTATACAAATGTTAAGAGCATTGACAATCAGGCAGGTATTCACAAAAACACAACACAAAGTGAAAGAAATGAGCTACATTCAATACATGGAATTAAGGAATCACTAGTGCAGTGTTCCAAGGGGGATTCACAAAGGTATTCCTGGTATTCATTTTCTGAAGCTGAAGGGACAAGTCATTTCTAATCCCTCCATTGACTGCCATCTAGGGGCCCTAAGAATTTTATAGTGCATTATCTTTTTATGCTGTCAGCAGTACTCTTTTGTGCATGGAAGATAGAGACAGGAAATTTTCCTTTTCTGTGATCCTAATGGTCACTTTTCCAACAGATGTCTGAGCTAGAAACCTTGAAATTTTAAAACTAACCATGGCAAATAAAAACAAAGGATGCTGAAAGACTTATTTAAGATCTCTTCTTTGTTACATGTGCAGCACGTATAAATGTAGAATAAGTGTGATCATTATTACTGATCATGTTTTAAATAGCAAATTAATAGTATTGATAGTAAATCTGTACTACTGGAGCATTAGTAATCAAAGAAAAGGTTGGATTTTTCCAGACTCTGAATACTTTGAGCTCCACCTGGCTTAGCCAAAAGTTCTGGATAGCTGCCTCCCCAGATGATCCTGGTTAGCATTCACTAGACACTCACTTGCCTCCACGTCCGACAAAAGCAAAAAACAACCACAAAGAATCTATGAGGCTGGACTATCCTTTTGCACTTTCCACAGTGATACTGTTTTGTTTTGAGAACTGGCCTCTTCTGGAAAATTAGCAATGTTGCCACTTGTTTTCTGAAGACGATTGTGTAGGAAGAATCACAACTCACTGAGTTACTGCTGAAGTAATTTCCCTAGACACAGAAAAGGGTGTACACTGCTGTCAGTTTTAGTCAACACCAAAGGAAATGCTTTGTATTTTCTTCTGTGTGATATATATATGTCCACTCACATATTTATGTATCTTGTATGTAGTATTCTTTCTCTTAGGGAAAGGTCTGTCTATCTGTCATGAGCTATGAACTTCAAGTTAGCAGAAAATGATGGAAGTTACACTTTAAAAATGGGAAATTAAAAATGTCAGATTAGCCTTTCACGCACTCAGAGAGCCAAAACAAATTTGACACACAACCATTGTTTTTATACAAAAAATCCAGATTACAATGGTGGAATCCTCGTTAGATCTATTTGTCTGACTATTTTTTCCTTTTAGATATTTTATTCCTTAGAGGGTATACAGCATTACTTTTAATTGCTGATTACATTGCAATTCTAATGTGGCCACACAGAAATCTCTGTAAATAACGTTACATCACATTGTTATTCCCGTTTCAGCCAGCAAATGCAATTTAATGGAGTCTGTTCATTTATTTTATTTCATTTTGAAGAAAAATTGAATGGAAAGAAAAAGAAGACAACAGTGATAGTGATTTAAAGATCTCCTTAAAAAACAAGAAACTCTATTTTACTCACCTCTCTGACACAGGAGACAACATATTTTAAGCAAAGGTCTCATCATTATGTTTCTGATAAATCAGTGCTCCAATTCACCATTCCCAGAATTAGAGTGGCCCAAAGACATTGAGATTAATTCTATTTCTTTTGATCTTCAATCTTAAAGGATGCAAAACCACGTTAGAAATAGTGTAATATTTCACAGAACAAAATGAAAATTCACTGTAACTGAGGATGACAGAATCTGGCTTTCATAATGAGGTGAGTGCTTGTAAACAGGGTCGTACATGGCATAACACACTGCTTGAAGATTGTTTCAGAGATCTCTCAATATGAGTGCTAAGTGATGCAAAGGATTTGCAAAGAGATAACCAGGAATGAGGACATGGAAAATTTAAGGCACATCGCACAGAAATTCTGCTCTCCAATATTTTAGGCACACATTATGCACAAATGTTTATTGCTGACATTAGAATAAAAGGAAGTTACTTGTAATTTTAAATTAATTTCTGAGTGACTACTAACTTTTTTATGTGGCTTCAGATTAATACCTAAAGTGAACTATTATCTCACAACAGTATAAGGAAAGAGCAATCTTTCACTGCAGTATTAAACTGCAACTAAAATGATGATGTCCCTGCAGGGCTACAACTTCTGGTGTTGATTTAGGTGAGACACTGAAGGTTCTATCTTCGGCTAACCACTATAAAATTGATCTAATCATACTTTTTTGTAATACCTCATTTTCTTTCTGACTTTTCAAGAGCAGGAACCATTCTATATTGTATATCGGTACTTGACTGAGTGAAATTCAGTGTATTACTTGGAACACATAAATGTTACAGTATTAAGCACAATGGTATTGAAAAGCTGTTGTGTATAAATTTCATTCAAAAGAGTGCAAAATTAAACAACGAAAATAACAGAATACTTCACTTACTACTTCACATACTTCTACGTTCTATGGACTAGAGATATCTTTAGGTTAGCTATTACAACAAAGACTGCTATCCCATACCAAATCTACCCTTGACCATAATTATTTTGGCACATTGTATAAGCAACTTTGTGTTTTTGTGTATGTGCCTGTTGGCATGTGTGAGAAGGAAGAATTACCTACTCAAGGCAAAATTCAATTATTCAAGCTAAGTGAAAATGCAGTGCTCTTCCTCTGGCAAGTTGGACAAGCAACAAATGGCCTGTCCCCTGAGGACCTGCTGACAAGCTGCACTCTGTTTGCTTTTCTGGGCTATTTCACTTAAATAAAACTTTAAGCAGGTGATTTAGTTCCTTAAGTGAGTCTCAGAGTGAGATTATTCTGGCAGGTGGTCCTCATTGCCAGCATGCTTGATTGGTACAGTAAGCCAGTTCACTTATACTTGAGAATAGCTTTCCAGTCTCATTCTCCCTAGAGTTCTGATCTTTCAAGCACCACTTTTACACCCTCTTATCCAGATAACAATAAGGTGGCTAGGACTCCTTCTGCATTCTTGTATTTAATTTGGACTGCAGTGTAAATATGTGAACAATATCACACACAATGATGAAGGCAAATATTCCGTTCTCAGCAGAAGTGTTCTTCACCAGCATCAAAAGACCGCAGAGGGGCCTGTTTGGTCATTCTAAGGAGAGGGAGAAAGGGGCAGATATTTTGTTATGTTTTATCCTGAATGCTTCTTGAGCATAGAGGTCTAAGCTAAGATTACTTCAGATTTCTGCTTCCAGAAATCTGTTTGCGAGGAAATATTCTCACATATGTAATGTTTCCTTTCCAATACTATATTTCTAGATGAGTCCTTGCACTGTTCTATAGTTTATGTTTCAAATATTAGGAGAAATGTCTTGTGTGTAGTTTGTTAAGCACTTAAAATCTTCTGGGATATTCTGTGCTGGCCACAACAGTTTTCTTCAGATCATTGCAATCTGATCCACAGTTACATGTATATAAAAAACTTGTGGCTCAACTTGAGAGAGAGGAACAGACATCTCTTAGAGCAATTGATCAAGTACTGCTGCCCAAAAGCTGGCAAATATTCAGCATTATTGTCAATTTTGCTCCTTGATAACTGATATTTGGTTTGTACGGTGATAGTAATATTAACTTTTGTAGCATATGAAAATTTCTGTTGGGAATTTCTATTAGATAAAACCATAAAACTACTGCAGTTTTGCTTGCTGTTGCAGCAGACACGTGGATAAAAGTAAGACACTATTTCTCCATCAGTGAAAACACTAGCTGGTCTGTGTTATGCTATTCCATGTATTTTATCTTGATTGTGGAGGTACTCAAACATAGAATCACTTTTTTGTCCGCTGCACTCCATTTTCTTGAACAGTCATAAAGATCAAAAGCTAAATAAGTAGTAACAGAAAAATAGGGGTACCTATCTGTCTGCTTAACCTCTAAATATGTATTTAACTCATTGCCAGATTCTGAAGGAGCTAGAAGAAGTTAGATATCTCAGCTTGGGTGCTGTTTATCCACCATTTTCCACCATGTTTTTGCACAGTGTTTGTGTTATTATAATGTAAATTTTCTGTCTGGACTTATGCTGTAAAAAAAACCTTGAGAAACTACAAATCGCAGCAAAAGCCCCTTGTGCTGGAGCTGGTAATTGCTTTCTTGCCACTTTCTCTATAGAAATGTCACCATCATATTCATGATCCATTCTTTTTCTTGCTGACTTGAAAGGGAGGAAGACTTATTCTCCATTCACATGTGATCAGAATGCCTTGAGCCTGGAGATCAAAGATAGGAGAATAGAATCAAGAGATATAAAGAAAGGAAGATATAGGAAGATCATGAGGTCATGACTGAAAAAATGTAGTTTTTTTCTATGAGATTATTTGACTTTAAATTTATAATTGAGAAAAAAAGGTTATATTCTAAAGTAACTTTCTACAGCTTCTTTTTTAACAAGAAAAATGAACTATCAGTAATTTTTCTCTACAGTGTGGGATTAATTTCTACAAGAAGGTATTTCTACAAGAAGAATGAACCTCTGCATGGCAAAAAAAAAATAAAATAAAATAAAATAAAATCAGTTACATGCCACATGCACACTGTATGTCCTATGTATCCTGTACTTCTTCTGCTCCAAGTTATTCCCATCTGTTGAAATATCAACTATTATTACTACTGTAGATTTCTCAGGGATTTGCCCAGTGTCAGACAGGAGATATGCAGCAGACCCAGCATGAGAAGGCAATTTTCCCAGTGTCAAGTTCAGTAACTTTGTCTTTTTCTTCCTGTTTTCACCATCAGCTTTTCTACTGGCAATCCACACCTGCCTCTGCATTACTTTTAAATGGAGAACCACGATTTCAGGTATCTTTGCCCACACTCTTACAAAGATTTAACATTGAGTGTTGCTCCAAAATGCCTCTGATTTTATTATGATGAAAAGTTGTGCCACTGAATTCCTCCATGAGGAAAAGATGGCAACCATTAACATTCATGGACACTTGCTGTACATTATGGAGACCAAACAGTGGATGTGGGCATGGTGAGGCATAAGGTGTTGCACTTCTGTGGTGGCAACAGAGACAGTGGGTCACCTTCACTAGTGAAGTTTTTTACTAATGCAGCATGCAGGTTTTTGCTCATCGCTAGCAAAAATGCACTGGCAACGTAATTCCTATGCTGAGAAATAATGTTTTGTAACTGAGAATTTGCTCTGTCAGTACAGTTATTATGCTCTTTGTTTATTTTTATATATTTTTATCATATATACATATATATAATAACATATATATATATAATAACACACATATATAATAACACATATAAATATATAATTTATTATGTTATATAATGTATTATATATTGTATATATTATATATATTATATTACATTAATATATGATTAATTATTATATATAATATATTGCTTTCGGGGCAACCTAAATACATTTTGTGGTACTCAAATTGATTACTTTTATCCTTTAGTCTGGTCAGTTTTCAACAATTTCTTATTCATCATACAGAGTGTAATCTGCTCCCTAGAAGCGGATGAATGCCCTTCTTGAGGTATGTTTCTCATTGGTATAGCAGTGTGTGCTGAATAATAGCCAACACAGATCCTCTAAACTGCACCAGTCAAGCCATAGCTACTTACTATGCAATCAGGCAAAAAAAACCCACAAAAAACAACAACCACCAGACAAAACTGTTTGTTCTTCCAAAGCGCTCTTTCTCTCTCTCTCTCATGCCTCATCTCCTCAGTTGCTTAATGTACTCCATCTTTATGCTTTGTGGTTCTTTTACTAACGCTCCATGGATATTGTTTAAATGGGTTCAGTAAGCCATTGTTTTCACAGATCTACCTCTGTTCCCTCAGCTGACACCATTTCTACAAAAGCTGCAGACTGCACTGATGCTGCTGTTGGTTGAATTTGAGAAGCAATTTCACAGTGAAGATTTGCTTCTTTTTCTCTACAGGCTGTTTGACAGTGATGCATGAGAAGGCTCCTATGACCAAGTACTGGCCTCCTTTCTTTCCCTCCTGACACAGCCATTGCTTTGAGCTTTGACACAGCTTACAGAAGACCACACTGGAATTGAGGATTTTGCTCTGGTCACCAGTTTCTCTCTGACACTCTGCTGTAAATGGAATCATTGAACCCTACCTTCCTGCAGTAGCATTATGGATTTCTTTAAGTTGTCTTGCAAATAACTGTTCAATCTTCTGCTTGGATGGTTTTGTACGTGAGGTCTAAATACATAGATATGGAGGAAATACTGAAACATGAGAATCTTACCCTGATATTCAGAGAACAGCCTGTCCTACAGCTATTTAGACTATGTCGTGATGAGTACTATCAGCTTTTAACCTGTAGCTAGGCAGTAAATAGGACTCTAAAAAAAATAAAAATAAAAATCTCATATTTACTTCTATTCAGTTTTCACACCTATGATGTACGTAAATAAATGCAAGCTCTTGCCTTCTTTATACAGCAACTTTTTCTTTAAAATGCAAATCTAATATAATGACTACTATGCATTTTTACTGCCATCTATTTATGTTAACATCCAATAAATAACTACTGCTAATAATAAAAGTAGAACTGAAATGGAAGCAAATGCTATTCCTACTGAAATATAAATGATGTGTTTATGAGAAAAACGTGATGCCCTATGGGACAAGTTATTGTATGCAGTACACTGGAGAGTAAGAACATAAGCTCCTTGGGGAAAAGTGACACTGGCTTGAAGATTTGAAAAGCATGGAATGGAAATATTTTGCCAGAACTCGTTATTAGTATGTTTATTTTGCAAGTGCTTCTTCAGATTTTCTTTTCTTCCAAGACCCATTTGTATGTTCTCTGTTGGGCTTCTTTAAATATATATTCTTTTCTTTCTTTATTTGTTTACACATAGTTGTAGGAATCTGAGAGTTCAACTCACCAAAGTGTGTGATCACTATTCCAACAAATTAGTAAAAGAATGGATTCTGAATTTAAAAATACTCAAGATGACTAATCTCTTGCAAAGTAAGTATCACATCCAGATTTATAAGTCTGTACTTATAATTTCCATTTTTTTTTTTTTTGTCCATGTTTAAATTAAGTCTCTCATAGAATTTCACAACAAAATTTGAGAAGCAGTTCAGAGCAGAGGAAATGCTGCTGTTACCTTTGTGGGACACATTACCAAATTGTTGGGCTAAGTGTCTTTTTTTTCCCAAGAAGTTTCATCTCTGTTCAAGTAACAGTTTACCTTTTGTCTGGATTACTCATTCTGCCAAACAGCTGTAAGATTCTGACATTAATGGGGATAATGGCATATACAAATAATTTTTATACCTGAAATAATCAAGCATTAGCTACTGTTGATATATTTGTAAATATATTCTTATTTTAATGAACAGAAGTGATTTTCCCTAGTATAAATCTAAAGAACAGAATTATTTTTTCTTTTTTGGGGGGCCTGAATATAAATGTATGATAATAAAAAAGAAAAATAAGAATTAAATATTTAGTTCTCTTTTAAAAACTGTAATCCTATGACATCTTACAAAAATATATAATTTAAACATTAATCTGTATAGTTCATTGAATGGAATGACAAAGTAGAAGCATACATAAAATGCAATAATATTACGCACTGTGAACTGAAATAAGTATATTTTTGTCTTGATTTAAGAATGTGATTTTTTTTTTTATTTTTTTTTTTCATTTATTTCATTTTCTACTGTGGAATATTTGTGTGAAATGAATAAGATCTTATGTGTTCAATTAATACTGTATTTATTTAATATTCCTAAAAGTTAAAATAAAATATACCTAATAGGCACAGTGTGTGAGTTAAAATATTCTCATTCAAAATATTAAGAAATTCAGAAGTACACAGCACACTGAACTATTTCTCTAATATCGTGTTCCATAGCTGAATGACTGCAAAAGGACCATGTGATAAAACTGCAGTTTCCATGGTAACCTTGATTGTTTTTAATAGCAAAGAACTAAGAAACATAAAACATTACTTGATTGGCAGCTGCCCTTAGACTGCATCAACTCATCTAACAACCAAAATACATTTTACTAAGTAACAAGCTATCTTCTCGTTGTTGATGTTGTTGCTGGTGATGATTGCCACTACTAGATTTTGAATATCTAGTGTTCTGTGATAATGTCTAACAACAGTACTGGTGTTTCATACAGCAAAACTCTTCCGAGTTATAAAAGAACTCTTCTGAGGTATAAAAGTAGAAACGTTAATAGCTTATGTCTTTGTTTGATCAAGAATAACAAAACGTGTGCTGGTATTCTTTCTATGATATTAATTACACTTTTCTCACTCAAGATTCACCAGCTTCAACATCTTTAGGCACAGGAGAAAATTTTTGTCCACTTTGCAGCACAACAATAACTTATGCTCATCATTTCTTGCTAGTCATTCTCTTTTTTTCTGCTTGATCCTAATTTCTCTGTTGCCCATATGGTCCTACTTGATTACAATTTCTTCTCCATTCACATCAGAGACAAATCAGTTTCTTTAACAATTATCAGTTAAGACTGCCTTACTAAGAAGTCTGTTTGCTGCAGTCTTCAGCAACAGTATATACAGAAGGAATGCTATCTGTCCACATAAATAAAAAAGGACACAGGAGTTATCAGTGACTAAGTTCATCTATATACAATCTATTGAGTTAAAAGTGTTCCTTGTATAATATTTTTAGATAATTGCACTATATTTATGCTCTTTCTGGATGTCTTGATTCTGAGAGTCAACATCTCTAAACATTCCCAAAAGTGCTATTGTTATGCTGAAATGAAATTTATTCCTTGTTGGAGTCAATACTTACTTAAACATCAGTACTTACATTAATTTTGCTAAGTCTTGTTTGCATATCCTTCAGTGTGAATAATAATTTCCCTTTTTTCTCTGTAGATGCAGAAGAATGCTCTGGCTGTTGGAGTCCTCCCCATGGGGTCTAAATATATACGTACACCATCTGGTTGTGATCCAAAAACTCCTAGTCTGAGATTTAGATATAAAAACATATAATGGATTGTATTAGCCAAACTCCAAAACTAAACCAAACCAAACCAAAACAAAAATGCAAAACAGTGAATTTAAGAAAACTTGATCAAGGTTACTGGTCAATACACAATTACAAAAATAGTACAAAAGTATTTTGGCTGATTAAAATGTTACTTTATTATTGACAAAGTAGTCTCTCTGTCTTGACATTTACTTTGCACTATATTATAATAATAAACTGCAGTTAAATGAGAGCTCTGTTTGATGTCTGGGAAGTGCGTACCGTCTAGACATTCTAAACAAAACTAGCCTGCAGCTGAAGAGCCAAAGGCTGAGAAAGTGCATTTCTTTGACATCTGTTGTTAGTAAGGTGCTGAGGATTACACATGTCTTTTCAGAACAGTACAATACATATATATATATATATGCTATGCATATGCACTATATAAATAAGTTTGTAAGTATATCTGACTGTGTGTGCATACTTGTATAACATACCAATACCATTTAGAAGTGCAGACTGACAAGACCAGTAATAATTCCAAAGTCCCAGTGGCTTAACCTGTTCCCTTCAGGCAAGATCATTTTGGAGAAATTAACACTGAAATAAGAAAACACAGATTTAAACTTTATTCCTAAAGGCTGTTACAGATCTGGAAAAACTGGTGAATGCACTCTTGTTGTTCCTATCACCATTATGAGCACTGGCTGAAGATCTTTATGCTTGGTACTTTAGACAGACAACTTGATGTCTCTACTGACTACTGTATCATGGTCTTTCTAGCTTTCTGAAGGGGGAATTTCTGTTCCCTAGTTCTCGTAACCCCCAGATTCTGAGTAGAGCCATCCAGACTCAGAACTCTGTTAGTGGCAAAAAACTGTTTCAATAAATTTCATTCAGGTGGTCCCTGTGAGCTCAGACACAGCTATTCAAATGCAGGCAGAACACTAAGTGTTCTTTTTCCACCTGCTGAGGAAGTTAAAAGCCGCACCAACCTCAACTGCATGTTATTAACTCATGCAAAGATATTCCTAGCGAATGGATAATCCCAAGAGAAATGGATACTTATTTTTTATTCTTCTTTTTCACACTCAAAAAGTAGACTTTCACTGACAGTATCTGATTGATGTTAATAGAAAAATAAATTAGGGAAGGAGAGACAGGAGAGAAAGGGGAAAAAAAAGACATCAAATCAAAACAAATTCAAATTCTTTCATTTTCATAGAATCATAGAATGTCCAGGGTTGAAAAGGACCTCAAAGATCATCTAGGTTTACAGAATTATAACAGGATTTATGCTAGAATAAATCTCTGAAGATCATCTATACCCTAGGTGGCCTGCTGCTCAAACCATATGACTTTGAAGTCATATCAGTTTGCTCAGGATGATATACAGTTGAGTCCTGAACATTTGATGGTAGTTGTGCAATTAGCAAGACTGATTTCTCATACAAGGCTCACCATTCCATTCCTCCATTTTAGCACACCTAAAGAATCCATAATACCCTCCTTTGATAAAAAGAAGCACAAGAAAAAAAAAACAAACACAAAAAAACTAGAGATTGGTTTCTCATTATGGGCCACTGTTTGTTTATACACTAAAATGCATATAGCATTTGGGTCATATGATATTAATATTAGGCTACTCAGTGTGCCATTGACCTGGCTATAGGCCATCAGACAGATAATTAATGAAACAAACAAAACAAAAACAAAATAAAACAAAACAAAAAAAAAAACACAGAGAAGAACCCTCAGCATAAATTTCTTCAAAAGTTTTCTGAGGATGTTTGAAAATGCCCTTTTATATAAGAGGCTCAAACTATTAAAAAAATATATATCCGTTAATAGAAGACAGACACTGAACTTAACTTTATATACACTATGATTTTTTCCTGGGCTTACTCTGCTACACTGCACTATGTTAGTATAGTACTACATGATACTATATTAAAATGTACCCAGAGACAGGACTAAGACATATATTCTTTGTAAAGGGAATACATATTAAAAAAAGAATCTGCAATTGTATTTTTAGTTTTTGGTCACATGTTGGATTCTCACAGAACTTCAATAGTCCCTCAGTATTTCAAAAACTTCAAATTGTCCTCACAAGGATTTTTTTGGCTCCTCCCATGCTTTTTCTTTTTAAGAGAGCTCCTGACCATTGCAGGAATCAGAGAAACTTGGAGCTGTTTCATACTTTTCAGGAAATAAAAAACACTGAGTTAGGTCATAAATATAGCTTCAGATCCATCCTCATAATGTCTTTTTGAGGTCTCTTCCCAAAGTACTGTCTCAAATATTTCTCCTTCCATGTGTCTTTGACTACTAAGGACTTATCTATATATAGAACAAAACAAAACTGAGAAGTTTCTTTGCCAAGGCTATCATCTTCCTCACAGGAAGTAAAAACTATACTATGAAAAGAATTTTATTTGTTATGAGAACTGATCATATACCGGATGCAGACAACAGAAGAATGAGTTCTTTCCTTCAACAAATCAAAAAGGGAATACAACAGTACAAAGATGTTTTTGTCCTAAAACCAAAATCTGAACTGTTTAAAACATTATTGTTCTCTAAAATACTGCATTTCTACTGTTTTGTATTTTTTTTCATTCATCGTATTTTTATAGTTGTAATAAGTAGTAGGTCTACACACTGTAAGTATTTTGTAAGTATTGTCTAGTCACTGAGAGTCTTACTGTGGTTTTGTTTAAATGTGTCTAAACATCCACAGCTAAATTGCAGAAGTACTGGAAAGCTCTGAGTAATATGGGATACAGAGTTTATCACAGGCTGTCTTTCATACATCAGTAACTCAGCCTGCAGAATATCACAGCATACATTTTTAATGCATTTAATTTATATTAATACATTAGTAATGTTTTGTTATTGATTATTAATTAACCTATTTTTTTGTTGTTATTAATGTGATTGGGTGCTATACAATCACTTTTACATCTGAATGATTGATTGTCTTTCGTTTTTATGTAGGCTGCTTTATTTTTGGCCAGGTTCGAAAACTGAATTTCATTGAATAAACCCTGGTCTGTTTTCTAAACTACCTTTTCCTTCCTTCCTTCCTTCCTTCCTTCCTTCCTTCCTTCCTTCCTTCCTTCCTTCCTTCCTTCCTTCCTTCCTTCCTTCCTTCCTTCCTTCCTTCCTTCCTTCCTTCCTTCCTTCCTTCCTTCCTTCCTTCCTTCCTTCCTTCCTTCCTTCCTTCCTTCCTTCCTTCCTTCCTTCCTTCCTTCCTTCCTTCCTTCCTTCCTTCCTTCCTTCCTTCCTTCCTTCCTTCCTTCCTTCCTTCCTTCCTTCCTTCCTTCCTTCCTTCCTTCCTTCCTTCCTTCCTTCCTTCCTTCCTTCCTTCTTCTTTGATCTAGTGTGTTGATTTTTATTATTATTATTATTATTATTTTATTTTATTTTATTTTATTTTTTTCAGTGACAAATACTCATCTTTTGGTAATGAAACAGGCCTTTAATTTCTCAGCCTATGAAACTATTTACCTGATAAACTGAAATAAACAGAAATACTTATTAAAACCATTGATGACAAGTATTTTCCATTTATGAGTAAAAAAACTCATGAGAAATTACATTGCAGATAAACGTCATTATCTTTAAATGCAAGTAAAAATATTTTAGGGTGAGCAACTTGTCTCAGCAGATTGTTAATTAGTTTTTGTTTGTGTACACTATACTTGTATATGTGCATGAACTCAAATTTAGAGATGATTAGAGGATTTTTTAGAGATGTTAAGAGGATTTTTTAGATAGGATCATTTTAAAATGTAACTGAAATTCTAGTTGGATTGCACTCACTGATAAAGATTTTGTTGAGAAATACCTTGTCAGATAATCAAAAATCTTCCAATCTTCTCTGGGAGAATTCTAGAACAATAGAATCATAGAAACACAGAGTAGGAAGGGAACTCAGAATTCAGCATTCCCTACAGGAGGTTGAGAAGGAAAGTGTTCATGTAGGTCTTGAATATATTCAGCTAAGGAGACTTGTCAGTCTCTCTGGGCATCTAGTTTCAGTGTTCTGTCAACCCTCACAGTAAAAAATTTCATTCATAGAAAGGGAAGGAGGTAAAATAACAAAAGGCACAAGTACAGAATGTTCTCCTCCATACTTCAAAATTAATTTTTTTTAGCGCTGAATATTTAAAACAAATACAGAGGAAAGGACAAGACTTTAAAAAAAAGATCCCACCTTTCCAGTCACCATATCATTCTGACTTGCTCATTCAGGTTCTTGAAAGATGGTCTCATCAATTTGTTGCAGCCTTTATAAACCTTGCCCAATTAATTGAGTAATATAATCTTTTTATTATATACAATTTAATAATATTCAGACCACAGATGGTACCAAAGAAAAAAGAAGTAGTAGTTAAAACACAAAACCAACACATATATCTGAAAAATGGAAGAGCCTGACATTTTTCTTTTTAAATAAATACCATATTTTAATTGCTGCAGCCCCAAGGTAACTATAAAGCCATATACTGACAGCTCATGCGGATTTTATGAGGTTGTTTACTCTGTTCATGAAAAAAAAATTGTAAAGCAACTGCTGAAGCTCATGATGCTTACATCACAAGTAAGGTGGTAAGTATCTTCTTAAATAAGGAAAACAGAAAGTTTTTATCTGCAATTAAAGCCTAAGAAAGGTTTTAGTCAAGTATCCACCCAAAACTAAAAGGTGGAGATGGCTTCAGTATGAATTGTTGCCTGGGTGTACCAGTCATTCTAATTTCTGATGTTATTTTACTTCCATTTAGAAAATTGTGACATTCTTCCTGACTACAGAGATGGAGTAGGTAAACAATTTCCTCTTTTAATTTCAAATTCCCTCCTTCTAAAATTGCAGTGGTACTCCCAAGTTCTCTTTTACTAGCTTTTCAGCTTTGCAAAGGTTGGTGTAAACAGTAATGATGCCTTGCAACATTGTTCAAGAAAAATCTAAATAAGTCACAAGGAGTAATGTTGGTTACGTTATATTTGTATTACATTAAAAGATAAATAGAACAAGTTAAAACTTGCCTCTAAGTAACATTTAATATTATTCTGATCCCCAGTGTAAGTTAACCATCCATACTTCTACTCCTTTAATATTTATTTAAAGTTATTATATATTGCTTCTTTACAAATCATAAAAGGATTGAAACTGTGACGAAGTGACTTGGTAATCTTGCAGGCAAATTTCTGCCCTTTTTGAAGTCAATTATTACCTTTTGCAAAATCCACAGTCATTATTAAAAAGCAAAAGGTTTGTTATTTCTTTATTGTTCCATTACAGAATCACAGAATCACACATTTAATACTAGACCAGGATGCCCAGGGCCCCATTCAACCTGGTTTTGAACACCTCCAGGGACAGAGCATCCACAACCTCTATGGGCAGCCTGTCCCCGCCTTCATAGTAAAGAACTTCCCCTGATATCCAACCTAAATCTTCCCTCCTTCAACTTAAAAACATTTCCCCTTGTCCTGCTGTTATCTACCCTTCCAAAGAGTTGATTCCCCTCTGGTTTATAGGCTTCCTTTAGGCACTGAAAGGCTGCAATTAGGTCACCCTCCAACCTTCTTTTCTTCAGGCTGAATAAGTCCAGCTCCTGCAGCCTGTCTTCATAGGGAAGATGCTCCAGCCCTCTACTTATCTTAGTGGCCCTCCTCTGGACACTTTCCAACAGCTCCCTCTCTTTCTTGTACTGGGGGCCCTAGACCTGGACACAGTACTCCTGATGGGGCATCACAAGGGCAATGTAGAGAGGGACAATCACTTCCCTGCCCCTGCTGGTCACCTGTCTTCTGATGAAAACTTGAAAGGAAATCATATGGCTATTCATTTGTGATTTCCTAAAGTACAGTCACAGCAAGGGTGGGAAAGAGGGCATTGTACAGCAGTAGCTGCAGACATAGAACACAGAAACTCTTGGTTTCTGGTAAAAGAAAAAAAAAAAAAAAAAAAAAAAAAAAAAAGACTCAAGAAATTGAGTTTTAAAAAAGCTCTGCTTTCTGCTTTTCAAAAGCATTAAAAATTTTGTACTTTTCTATAAATGGACAACTGTTCTATAAGCTATACCTCAAAAAGATGACAATGGTTGTCATGTCAAATCTCAACAGGCCACCTTTACTCATGTTCTCCTCAGTTAAGAAATGCCTCTATAGCAAAATGAAACATAACCTTTAATATTGCATGTAAGAAATCCCTTCCTCTCAGTGGATTTGGTTTAAGTCAGCCTCTCTCCTTTACAGCTACTGTCAGATGGGAGTTCTTCCAAGATGAAAGAGATGGCATTTTGTGTTCTTCTTTCAATCTCTCTCAGATGAACAAAGATAAAATTGGATTAATACACCTACCTGTTTATTCTGATCTTGTAGAATGATACACCTACTGTAATAAATTTTGAATTATACTTAATATTCTTGGCTCAAATACAAGCATGCATATGTTTTGTATACATTATGCAGTGGCTATTCCTTGAATCTCTCAGCTTGTATTACCCATAGAATTTCTGCAGAAGTCTTGGTTACAATTCAGGAAACACAAATCTGCTTATTTACCTCAAAGATCACTGCAAACTGTGTACAGAATTAAGTTGATAAACACCTCAGTTTTATGGTCTAGTTGTTTAACAAACTGTATTTTTCTTTGCATAGATTCTGATATTCTGTTTCTGAAAATGTTGGCAAAAACAGTTAAACTTTTAATAGTTTGAAAAACAGTTTCAGCCTATTTGGTATCACCATCTCACTTTTCTGTTCTTTCTTGTAGCTATGATAGCTCTTATTACTTGACAGAGATTTGTGTGGATCACAGGAAAAAAAAAATGTAATTGATGACTGTTGAACAAAACAGCGCTACAGATATGCCTAGCCTTCCCAAAGATCAGCTTTTGCTAACAAAATATTACACGTCCCCAGAACATATGCTTTAAACCTTCTGGGCTACAAAGAACAGATTTGTTCTCTTTCTTCTATGATTACAACTACTACAGAAATTAAAGAGAAGGTGAAGAACTGGTCAAGCAATTCAACTAACTTTTCTATTTAAAAAGAACTCTTTCTTTCTTTCTTTTTTTTTTTTTTTTTCTTTTTCTTTTTTCACTTTCTGTTTTGTATTCAAGACTGTATTTTCCAAAGAATAGAAGTAGTAGATTTTCACAACTCCTGGTCAGTGAAGTTCAGATGGCCCCTATTCATATTTCTCATTGATTAGCCATTTTCACACACACACACACGCGCGCACACACACACACACAAAAGAAAAAAAAAAAAAAAAAAAGGACCACCCATGATATGCAAATCCTAACTCTGGGTACCCTGTTACAGATGTAAACAGTAGAACAGTAGGATGCAACCCAGGAACTGTGTAACTGTGTCACCCTCTATGCACTACAGAACAGCTTCATTCAGTCATGCGCACAGCAGGTATATTCAGCAGCATGCACATGAGACAAGTTGTTGCCCTATCTGCTCAGCATGTTCTGTGTGCAATAAAATGGATGGTTTTCCTTTTTCAGGAGAAATCGAAGTGATCAGTTTTTTACTTTTTTAATTTTTATTTTTATTTTACTCCCCCCCCCCCCTTTTTTTTTAATTTCCCCTCCCCCCCCCCAACAAGGATTTATAAATAGCATATAGAATTCACATGGCATGAATTGCAAATGTAATCACCAGCATGAAGAAAGGTTAAAAAGATCAGAAATTTTGGAATCTGCTACTTTGGCAAACAGAGACTGCATTGTTCAGTGAGCAAGAAAGCAAAGCAAAGGGTTTTTTTACACTAAGGGAAAGTGCTGTTCATTCCTTAAACTGATGGTAATGCCAAGAGCTGTATCAAAGAAACCAGTGGTCTTTTGGTAGTATATATTTAAATACGAATGAAAGAGTCTCTTCTATCCGTCTCGTCATTACATATGCTTAATTCTTTATTTCAGCAGGTAGTTACTGATTGGCATTTGAGGTTAAATTGGTACCTAGTATGTAGCTAGAACATAAGGTCTCCCTTCATATAATATATTGTTTATTGTGCTCAGGAGAAACATTCTTGTAATTTACTGGGCACTTCTGGGAAGTTAAACCATTGTAATTGTCACAGAAAAGACACGTGCAAACAGGTTTCCGTTTATTTAATTTACTGTGTGACAGACAGACATCTCAATACATTTGTAACTGAGTTAGACAATGCAAAAGGAGAATCTGAAGCTGTGCAGTTCATATTTTAATGGTAACATAAATCAATGTCACTCTGCTGATGTTAATGTATTCTCATCAATCCGCATGAGCTAAGAATCTGTCCCACAAGCTGTCACAACCAATTCTTTGAAAATCCAGTGGATATTTGACACTGAATGTCCAGTTGGCTTTAAATTATATTTGAAGACATTAATTCATCTTTTTCAGACCAAAGATTTACTGAAACTGAGACCAAGTTGTAATGACTCTCAGAGGACTATTCTTTTCAGCATTTCAGATAATTTTCATTATGATGAATGCTTGATTCAGAAGGCAAATAAAAGAATATGCTTCAGTTGATCAAACTTCTTCACTCAAAACTCATTAGAAGGGAAAAAATATTGTGTGTTTTCCACATTGTTTGTTTAAATTCTTTAAAAAACTGTGTTTAAGTAAAATTTCAAAATGTTCACATAAAATTAAAAGGTCAAAAACCATATTACATATAAATTTTGCTTTCCCTATTGTTATCTGTTATTTTTTCTCCTTTACCATAAAATCATGTTTCAAACAAAGTTCAGTCCATACACATTTGAAACTAGCTGATAGTTTTACTTATAACTGATTTTTCATACTTTTTATTGTAGAGAAAAGAATATTTTCAAACAAATGTATGTATATTTACAGTGTTGTATGGATAGAAGTCCTAAACTCTTTAAGATCTGAGTTCTTTTGACAACACAATTTAAAAATTAAAAACCATGCAATTTTATTTATGTTATGACTAAAAATATTTATACTTTTTGATACAATATTGCTTATGCAGGCATCTGTAAATAGAATCTTCTAATAATTTTAATTAACAGTATGAAAATTCATAAACATCAGAAACTATTTATTTGAAACACATTCCGTCTCTTTTTTCTTCTCTTCTCTTCTCGTCTCTTCACAGAATCACAGAATCACAGAATTGTAGGGGTTGGAAGGGACCTCTAGAGATCATCGAGTCCAACCCCCCTGCCAAAGCAGGCTCCCTACACCACGTCGCACAGGTAGGCGTCCAGGCGGGTCTTGAATATCTCCAGAGAAGGAGACTCCACCACCTCCCTGGGCAGCCTGTTCCAGTGCTCCGTCACCCTCACCGTAAAGAAGTTCTTGCGCACATTCGTGCGGAACTTCCTATGCTGGAGTTTCAGCCCATTGCCCCTAGTCCTGTCCCCACGCACTACTGAAAACAGACCAGCCTCGCCACTATAGCTCCCACACCTCAGGTATTTATAAACCTGGATCAAGTCCCCTCTCAGCCTTCTTTTCTCAAGGCTAAACAGACCCAGTTCCCTAAGTCTCTCCTCATAGGGGAGATGGTCCAGGCCCTTCACCATCTTTGTGGCCCTCCGCTGGACTCTTTCCAAGAGATCCCTGTCTTTTTTGTACTGGGGAGCCCAGAACTGGACACAGTATTCCAGATGAGGCCTCACCAGGGCAGAGTAGAGGAGGAGGATCACCTCCCTTGACCTGCTGGCTACGCTCTTTTTAATGCACCCCAGTATGCCATTGGCCTTTTTGGCTACAAGGGCACACTGCTGGCTCATGGCCAACCTGTCGTCCACCAGGACGCCCAGGTCCCTCTCAGCGGAGCTCCTCTCCAGCAGGTCTTCCCCCAACCTGTACTGGTGTATGCAATTATTTCTACCTAGATGCAAGACTCTACACTTGCTTATGTTAAACCTCATCCGGTTTCTTACTGCCCAGCTCTCCAGCCTGTCCAGGTCTCTCTGAATGGCCGCACAGCCTTCAGGCGTGTCAGCCAATCCTCCCAGCTTCGTGTCATCAGCAAACTTGCTGAGGGTGGCCACTATCCCCTCATCAAGGTCGTTGATGAAGATGTTGAACAAGACTGGACCCAGCACAGACCCCTGGGGGACACCACTAGTCACAGGCCTCCAGCCAGACACCGCACCGCCAACAACAACCCTCTGCACTCTGCCAGTCAGCCAATTCTCGATCCACTTCACCGTCCACTCATCTATCCCATACTTCCTCAGCTTTTTTATAAGGATGTCATGGGGGACCGTATCAAAAGCCTTACTGAAATCAAGGTAGACTCCATCTACCGCTCTCCCCCCATCCACCCAGCCAGTGACATCTTCATAAAAGGCCACCAGGTTGGTCGAGCACGACCTCCCCTTGGTGAACCCATGCTGAGTACTCCTGATAACCTCCTTTTCTCCCAGTTGTCTGGAGATGGCATCCAGCACAAGCTGTTCCATCACCTTCCCTGGGACAGAGGTGAGGCTGACTGGCCTATAATTACCCGGGTCATCCTTCTTGCCCTTTTTGAAGACTGGGGTGACATTGGCCATCCTCCAGTCTTCAGGCACCTCCCCAGTTCTCCAAGACCTTTGAAAAATTACAGAGAGCGGCTTAGCAATAACCTCCGCCAGCTCTCTCAGCACCCGCGAGTGCACCCCATCAGGTCCCATGGATTTATGGACATTAATGTTTCCTAAGCACTCACAGACCACCTCTTCCCTGACTAAAGGGAAATCTCCCATTCCCCAGATTCTCTCATCAACCACCGGGGACTGGGATTCCTGGGGGAGAGCCCTTTCACTAAAGACAGAGGCAAAGAAGGCGTTCAGTATTTCCGCCTTCTCAGCATCCCCCGTTACCAGAACACCCCCCTCACTTAGTATGGGGCCCACATTCTCCCTAGCCTTCCTTTTGCTGTTAATGTACTTAAAAAACCCTTTTTTATTATCCTTTATCTCCTTAGCTAGATTCAGCTCCAGGTGGGCTTTAGCCTTCCTGGTCGCATCTCGGCAGTCCCTGACTACATTCTTATATTGTTCCCAAGTGGCCAGACCCTTTTTCCACATATCGTGTACTTTCTTCTTTCTGCGGAGCTTGCACATGAGTTCCTTACTCATCCACGCAGGTCTCCTGGCACCTTTTCCTGACTTCTTAGTTACAGGGATGCACCGATCCTGAGCCTGGAAGAGGAGCCGTTTGAATGCTAGCCAGCTCTCACAGGCCCCCTTGCCTTCTAGCACCCTGGCCCACGGGATGGCCCCAAGTAAGTCCCGGAGGAGATCAAAGTTGGCTCTCCTGAAGTCCAGGGTAGCAATCCTACTTTTTGTTTTGCTTCCTCCGCTCAGGATCTCGAACTCCACCATCTCATGGTCGCTACAACCCAAGTTACCCCCGACTTTTACTTCCTTAACGAGTCCTTCCTTGTTGGTGAGAATAAGGTCCAGCAGCACCCCGCCCCGCGTCGGTACCTCGACCATCTGCATTAGAAAGTTATCTTCAATACACTGCAAGAATTGTCTGGACCGCGCATGCTTGGCCATATTGGTCGTCCAGCAAATATCTGGATAATTGAAATCCCCCAAAAGTACCAACGCCCGGGAGCGTGATGCTACTTCCAGTTGGCTACGGAAGGCCTCATCAACCTCCTCTTCCTGATCAGGAGGCCTGTAGTACACACCCACTACAGTGTCCCCCTTACCAGCCTGGCCCTTGATTCTCACCCACAAGCTCTCGACTGCTACATCACTCTCCCCCAGGTGGAGTTCAATACATTCTAGCTGCTCTCTCACATAAAGAGCAACTCCACCACCCCGCCTTGCTAGCCTCTTCTCTTCTCTTCTCTTCTCTTCTCTTCTCTTCTCTTCTCTTCTCTTCTCTTCTCTTCTCTTCTCTTCTTTGGAATTTTTAGGAATTTTCTTAGGAATCTTTTTTTCTTAGGAATCTGATATTCAGGTTGTCACAGGCATCGTAGGTACTCATCCTCTATCAGTCACTAAGAGACAAAAGTCAGTGATGAGAAAGGAAAAAAATAATACCTCTGTTTATTCATAGTGATGAACATCTCAGTTGAACAAACTACAAGAATCATACCCTGGAAGAAGATGTAAGATAAACTACATGTTGTGAGTCTATGACTCCTAAAAGTTGGTTTGAAGGACCTTGACCTGGTCAAAGATATCTCAAGGTACTACAAGAACATTACATTTTCAGAAGACAACATTGTCTCAACACTGTGGCATATGCAGAGATAACTGGAAAGGCCATTTATCACTAAAGTAGGAATAAAGCAACAAATTGTGACCAGAATGTAATTAAGGGAATTACTGCTTGTGAGGTGTTTTTCAATTGTGTCTGGGCCACAGTGAGTTAGGTATTGTTGATTCAGTCATGCTTGACACACTACAAACTCTGAAAACAGCAGTCATTACACTCCACTCACATTTACCCATTTGCTCTCAGGAATGTTGCGCCTAACCAACCTGATTACATAATGATTAAAAGGTCATCAAGCCCACTGAAGAATCTGTGCGGTGATAACGGATGAAGAAAAATGAAGGAAAACAGACAGAAATGGCAAAAGATTGTTTACTATCAATATAAATGGAGAAATAGTATAGAAATTGAAACTGAAGAAAATAATACAATTTTCTGTCAGCTAACACTGCCTTCCAGGAGATAAACAACAAACACCAAAAGTCTGTTCTCATGTAGACAACAGGGTGATGGGAGAGAAACTGCTTGTAGTTAAGAAATTGAAGAAATTATGTTGATACAGAAAAAAAGTCTATAAGCCATTAGAAAGCTTAGGGTTTTCATACATCATTTCAGTTCTTAAAAAGAGAACTCAGATCAACATAACTAGCAGAAACAATTAGAACATAACTAGCAGAAACTTCTCCAAATGAACTTTTATTTTTAAATATGAAACCAGTGGTAGGAGAAAAACACACCACAACAAAAAGTAAACAAACAAACCAAAACCGAAACAAAATTTTGGGCTTGAAATTAAGCTTTATTCAATTTGGGCTTTATTTTAGGGAGTTTGCAAGCTACAGGCAAAAACAAACAAACAAACAAACAACCCTATAATACAGTGCAGCTAAGCTTAGTTGTTGTGAGTATTTAAAAATACTTTAAAAACCCTTAAGACGAGCATAAGGTAAATGACTGGCATTGCATGAAGAGCACTAAATATTCCAGGTATCACTAGTCCGGTTCTGTCCAAACTCCACTTTCTACAAATTAGATTTCTAGTGCCAAATTCAAATCAGCAAAAGGTGAGAGAGGGGGGTCATGCAGCTGGGATGACTGACTGCTTATTTAGAAGGAACTGGGAATGTCAGCAATTTGCCTGCTTCCCAAGACAGTAAATCTTTGAATTTACCATGTTCATGTGAACTGTATTGAAAGAACAGCCCCATTTCTTGTCAGCCACTTTAGCAAAATGAAGTGCGAGAATAAATAAATAAATAAATAAATAAGAGCAAAAAAATAAATTAAAAAAAAAAAAAAAAAAAAGAAGATAAAAGATAAAAGGTTAATAAGGCAGAAAGAGCTGATCAGGCATTTGGACTTTATTGCATACAAAATTAAAACACTGAAAAAAATTTATTCAGTCAAAAGCAAACCAAACTGTTCAGAGTAATCTCTGATCAGCAACAGAGATAATGACATTACTTCATATAAATATCTAATGACTTCAGTATGAGGAACAAACTGTAATGAGTTGTCATCTTAAAATACAAGAAACACTGCTGGTAGATGCAGCTGCAATCCAATCTCTACCTTTCCGTTTTATGTGAAGCTAGAGGTTTTGGGATTATGAATGGTACAAAAGTATCTTAATACAGGACAATTCTCATAAATAAGATTGTGTCTGTCTTTTTAAAGTGTGAAAAGTGAAGAGGAAAAATTGTCAGTGTTATTTAGAAAACTCCAATGCCTAAAGAATCCTTTTAAATTTAGGTAAACACTAAAAAAGCATGAAGTATCTTCTAATATAAAAAACTAAGGTCTTCCAAATCTTCCAAAGCAACACATAGAGAGACTAAAAATATTTTCAAAGTTTATCTTTAGGTTTTGGGTTTGTTTGCTTGTTCTTTTTTTTTTTTTTTTTTTTTTTTTTTTTTTTTTTTTTTTAAATAACCACAGATGACTGTTTCAACTCTGCCTCATATTCAAATGTTGCTGAATGGAACAAGGACTCTCAGGGCTATAATATAAATATCAGCTAAAGAAAAAGAAATCACAGCATAGTACTGTAACATGCATACAGATGTCATTTGAAGCGCACATGAAGCAAATGTGTGTGTTAAACAGCTATAGTGACAAGACAGTAGAGATGATCAAGAAATTTATGAAAATATAACTAAATTACTTGATCACAATCTTATTGTCATTAAAAAAAATAAATGTTTGCCTTAAGGCAATAGGAAAGTTAATACATGGATCAGCTCTTCAGAAGTTTTAAAGTCATTAGGTTTCACTGATGTAATTACTCATTTAAAACTTTATTCTAGGGGGAAAAAATAAATAAAATTACCTCCTTCCTATAGTAACAGGTTAGAATTACCCAGGTAGGAACTGAAAATCACATAATTCACTTGACAAAGTATCATAAATCTCAAATTCAACATACCTTCACATGACATAGTTAAAGATATGGAAAAGCTGATGTACAATGGCTGAAGAACAATGAAAGGATAAAGGAGCTGCACCAATACTAGCATATTTTCTCCCTTAGAAACTGCTTATCCTGAAGGCTTGAACATCAAAAATGTCTCATCAGGGAGAAAGAAGAGGCCTAGCCTTCCTATTATGTACTGCTTCTTACTCTATTCTAGCATGAGAAATAATCTCCTTGTCTGAGACTACTTGTACTGTACTGCCGCTATCACCAGAACACCTAGAGTGTGATGAGGTGCTGTCTAAGATGGCAACATTAACAGAACTGATGTCCTGGTTTTAGTTGAAACAATGTTAATAGACACTCAGTGTTTTGCTTACTGCTGAATGATGATGACAAACCTAAAACCAAATCAGTAGCTAAGAGCACATGACTTTAAGTTGCAGCATCTTGGAGTGGAATGGAGCCAATACAGCTGGCCTGAATTAGGCAGGAGGTTATTCCATACCACACGACATAATGAAAAAAACTGATAAAGCTGTGAGAAGTTGGCTAGGAGATAGACCACAGCCTGGGGGATTGGCTGGGCATTGGTTGATGGGTGCTGAGATACTGTGTTGCCAGTAGGGTGTGGGTCAACAAGCAAGTCCTTTTTTTAGCTGGGTAATGATTGATGGTGAGTAATTACATCATGGAAATATGGGGGCTGCTTTGGAAGCAATGCTCCTATTTTATTATACTGGCCTGCAACATCAGAGGCAAATGTAGGAGGCATGACAGTAGCGGCTGGGCCTTCCTACTGAAATTGTATGGTGCTTTGTTGTCATATAAAAGATGGCAGCAGAGGGGCAATCTGACAAAACAGTCTTGTTATCTTACCCCATATGATCTCAAGTAATAAGATGCCGTTTAGGAAGACTATGTGTATGCATTATCCTTGAGATGAAATTCCAAGAACTGGAACAGCTAATGAAAGATAGTCAGATTTCCCGGCATCCATACAAAGATTTACTTTTCATATCAATATGACATGAAAGCTATACTCTGACCTTCATTCATGTAATTCAGTTAAAGTACATCAATCATATTTTCTTTTCTTGGTTGAGTGGAGATCATATTGTTTCATTTTGGGAACAATTTGCCCACGGTGTATTAAGTACCACATTATACCTCTATGCAAGTGATATTGTGAAGAAATAGGAACAGCAGCAGGAAATGTAGCTTGTTTAAAAAAAAAAAAAAAAAAAAAAAAAAAAAAAAAAAAAAAGCTATAAATGATCTTGTCTGTGCTCTGAAAGTTGATTGTCTTTGCACCCAAAGACAGTATCAGACAATCAGGGTTTACACTGATTTTTATGTCTCTCCACTCCAAGAAGAAAGAAACACAGATCAGTTTAAGAATGATGTGTTAGATTAAAAGGAAAAATCAAACGTCAAAGGCAAAACTGAGGAAGATTGAACCGCCTAAATCAGAAAATGAAATCTAAAATCTCCAGTACAGTGTCTGCTTGGTTTTACTAGGCATTACTCTTTTGCGTTATGTTCATGCTCGTGTATTAGCAACTAGAGTCCCAACAATGCTGTACTGTTTTTTGAGATTTAAAAAATAAGATGGAGAGATACCTATTCTACTTAAAGTCACTGATCCTTTTAAACAACATTAATGTCTTATTAATCAGTACCTTCCACTGCTACCTAGTTATGCATGGTAGCCAACAACAGAGAAAAATTTTCTCCTCAGAGGAAGAGGATTCAAGACCATATTTCTTATCTACTAGGTGAAGGCTCTATCAGCAAGGCAACAGATAAGAGTGTGTGCCCAGGTCTCTGCATGTGTGCAGAGACACATATAAATATTAGCCTTATTCCCTGTCTGACTCTCCTCTGCCCCTACCTGCAGTGACTTTAGGTTGAATTCTAGATTGTATTGGAGGTAATTGTTTTACCAAATAATTTATAACCAGATGTGATTATATTGTTAATCTGTAGAGAAACAGCAAAAAATCCTCTCTAGCAGTACAAATCCTTTGCATGGACTCAGACAAATGTAGCTGTTCATCTTCTAGACCAACATAAAGACAAATAACAGAGAAACTGTAATGCTAGATACCCTGCCATGCCAAACTATCCTGTATGGAGAATGACCAATACCCATGCCTCTGCAGTAATCTCCAGTGGGAATGCTTCACTGTGTATACTGGTGTTGAACTGATTTCAGACAATAGGACGCAGCAGACTATAAAGGAGATAGTCACACACAAAGCTTTTTTAAAAAATTTTGCTTGTTTTTATGTTCTCTACTCAGCACATAGTTCCTTATCATTTTTGTCTGTAAAGACTGCCACAGTAAGCTTTCAAACTTTATCCATCTTTGTTATCCCTAATGGAGTTCATGCTTGGTGTGCATAGCTGATAAGCACATGGAGCTGGAATCTCCACAAAGGTTTCTATCTTAATCCTATGCAGAGTAGAGTACATGGCAATCTTTCACAAAGCAAGCACACCTCAAACACTAGTGCAGTCATTTATACGCAGTCACCAAACACTCTAAAGTTTCTGATTGATTAATCTATTTTAACTTTCATAGGCATGCATGTTATGGGGCTGGAAGATTTGAGATTTGGGAGAGGATAGGTGCTTTCTCATTATAATTCTTATAATTCCATCTCCATGATGATGGGTGTGATTTTTAACGTGCAATTAGGTGTTAATGGACCAGAAGATCACTTTACGAGGTACCTTCTGATCCTTTCCTGTTGACACAAGAGACTTTCCACCACTTTTTTTTTTTTTTTTTTTTTTTTTTTTTTTTTAAATACATGTGGCACAACTGCTTACTTCTGCATTTGATTTTTGTATATCTAGTGTTTATACTTTCTTATCCTTGGTGATCTACTGTTATCTTTACTAGAATATATACTAAAATTAATATATTTTCCTAAGCTTTTCTGTGAGAAATGAATATGGCTTAAAGAATACATGTATCAGGCTATTATTTAACAGTTTTGCATGGTATGCATCTTTTCTCAGAAGTTCTTTAATGTACAAGGTGTAATGTTTTTTGCTAAGGAAAGATACCCTTCAATTGTGTTTTATGCTTCTTGAGATTTTCAAGAAATAAATTTGACGAATCATAGACAATAATTCAAAAATAAACAGTAAGAATTGTAATAGCTTATTAAAAAATAAAAAATAAAAGTTTTACATTTCTCTAGCTGGGCATATTCTCCCTCATTTAAGACAATACAGTTAATACTTTTACTGATTTGGTAAGATACACTGCTAGTTTTTATCCGTTTTTCTTACTACATTTTAAGAGCTTATTATTACCACCTTTGATTCCAATAAACGTGTCAATGCTCATTAAATACATTAATGCTGTATCCAGACCCTTATGGTGTTTCTCCCTCTCCTGTGTGCTGTAAATTTTGCTCAGAATGTCTGCATGGAGGTATGAAATAGCCCAGAAGGGGGATATCTATTCTAATTATATCCTTGTAGCCCATACTTGTGAGATATTTAAAATACAGTGCCAAAGGCAGTTAAAAGATTGGCACTAGTCTTTTCGTAGAGAACTAACCTATGTTAACAGGTAGTGCATCTAACCTTCCCACCTAACCTACTTTCAATATTGAAATGTTTGTATGCACACAGTGGCGTTTGTCACCTATGAGTGGAAAAAACTCTCAACAAAAGATTTGACATAGAATAATAGAAGCAATCTGACATAATGAAATAATCCACCTATTCAAACTCTGGCACAGACACAGAAACAATATGGGGGTGTTGTGCATTTTTCTTCCACCTAAAACCAGCAAAATGTTCCCCTTTCCTGTTTCCTTATGTGATAATCATCACAAGCTTTGAATAACACTGCAAATGTTTTAGGAGTAGCTGAAATAATCTATGACAGTAACAAAATCTTTTAAAGAGCTTACTCTGTTACTCATTATTCTACATGACCATATGTTGTTCTTTGTCCAACAATGTAGGAATCTGCAAAAGAGGTGCTTTGGTAATAGGTAAAATATGTTGATATCTTAGAGTCAGAAAACCATTAGGAACTGACAGGTACATGTTAAATGTCACAAATAAAAAACAAAAACAAAAAACAAAGCAAACAAAAACCACAATGCCTGTTATTACAGAGAAACATATTACATTTGTATTACATACAACGTGCATTTTTAATAAGCACCTATGTTTTATTGGATCAGGATCATCAAGATATGCGAATTCTAAAGCAACACAGAAAATCTTCTAGTAGTTTGGAACTGTTGCTCATTTACTTAATGTACTTTTTAAACAAATGTCACTAAAATAAAAGCAAGAAAGAAAAAAAGTAAGTTTCTTACAGTGTTATTTATGCAGTAAGAAAAAACACCTGTTTTAAATTGTCAGTGACTGCTCTGAACATTGTAGATGATTTCTAAGCTCTTGACAAATATTCTGGGAACTTAAAGGATATTAAAACTAGCCAGTAGTAAGAGATAAGATCGGACACTGAATCCTCTGTTACACAGATTTAGTGGTTATGGACTTTAACAGAAGGGCAGATCAGTTTACTCTGGGAAAGTCTAACTGAATAACAAAAGTCAGTTCCATATAAGATAAACTTTTATTTTGCTGTGAATGAAAAGCTGTGTCACTGTGAATTGAGTAACTTTCTCTGTAAGGATGAATATGTTCCCTGATACATTTCTTGCTATTTCTTTGGTACTACTTCATTGCCATGGTGAAAGTGAGAAACTTCACTGTTTTTGCTTATTACTTGCACATACATTTCCCCTTTCTCTTGGGTATTATTTGTTATTATAATGTATATGTTCTTTACACATTTTGTGTATACATATATACACATGCTGTAATCACACCAACCATTCTTTCTGGAAACTGGGACTGTAGATTTGAGATTGATAAATTCTGCTAACTTCGTGCTCTGAAATTTTCTTCTGAAAGTAACTGTTGCCATTGACTGGTTACATAGAATGGAAGAGTTATCACGTATCTTACAGCTGTTTCATTCTCCCTGCACATGTCTTTGAGCTGTTCACATTCAACTCACTGCTGAACTTCATACATAAAATGTTTAGAGATTTATTTTCTTTCAAATAAGAACTGAGAATACCAGAGAAACAGATAATAGCTTCAGGGAGGTGAGGAAATCATCTGTCAGTAAGTACTGTCAAGAAATAAACTGCTGTTGCAACTGAAAGGCATATACAATTTACCTAAATGGTACTCTACACTAGGTCTCTGCTGACTAAAATGAGAACTTAAACATATCTGAAATGCAGTCAACTTATTTGAAGATGTGTAAAGCAAGAACCAGAAAGCTGTAGGAGTTCTTTCATTGTGTTCACCTAACCCTTTCACCTACATCATCTACAGTAATACTGACATATGTTGCTCTGAACATAATGCCTCCTATTTGTTTCCATGGAATTTACAAAATATAAAAAGAGCACAATAACACTTATTGATAGAGAAAAATTCTCAGTTACAAAACGCTATTTTTCAATGTAATCGTCACCATTAGCTATGCACTTTTTGCCAGTGGTGAACAAGAGCCTGCATGTTACACTCATAAAAATCTGCATGGCTCTCTGGAGCATGGTTTGTTTTTTATGTTGCTGTCACGAATGCTGAAATGCACCACCCACTGCCTCACTGTGCTCACACCCTCTACTTGGACTCCATAAACATATATCAAGTACTAATGAATGTGAATGGATGTCAGTTTTTCTGCATGGAAGACTTCCACACCTTTGTATTATACTCACTTCCATGTCAGATGACATTTTGTCAGTCTGCTCCTCTGCCATATGAAAACAAAACATAATGAAATATTGGGGGGGAGGCTCAACGTCTACTGCCATACCACTACCACCTGCATCTGACATCAAGGCCAACATAATAAAATTGGAACATTACTTTTGGATCTGCTCTGTTATAATAGATGCTTTGGGGAAAGTATAGAAACAGAGCTTAAATGCAGTTATAGTTCCTGAGAATACTCTCCCTGTCATCAGTCATGTGTAGTTATTAACATTATTCTATGCCCCAAATTTTCTAGTTATTTTCATAATACATCACCAATAAATAGTGCCTTGCTCTACTCCTGCCAACAGTTAGACCAACAAGCAGTCCCACTAGAAGTAAAATAACAGGAAATAGATGTTATAACTCCCACAGATTCCTCTTGTTATTAAGCCATATCATCAAAGGTGGTGGGGTCTCCTTTTTTGTTGTTGGTGGTGTTGCTTTTTTTGTTTTGTTTTGTTTCTGTTTGTTTTGTTTGTTTGTTGTTTCTTTGTTTTTTTGTTAGTTTGTTGGTGTATTGTTTTGTTTGAATTTTCTGTTTGTTGCAAGTAATTTGCAAGGGTTCACCACAGACATTCATTTTCAACAGAAGTAAAAAAGAGAAAATATTCCCATTTCTTACTCTTCCACACTTGGACACTTGTGTTATGGCAATTCTTTCATTCCACAGTTACATACAGAGTTAATCCAACCAACTATATTAAACTAAATAGCTATAGAATTGGGTAACATGTTTTTGTTTTTGTTTTGTTTTGTTTTGTTTTGTTTTGTTTTGTTTTTTTTGGTCAGTGCAATAAAATATTTCCTAGGATTCATGAGTTAAACAAGGATCATAGAGCATAACTCCTATACATTTTACCTCTTCTACAAAATACTTCACCCTGAACTGAATAATTCCTGCATTTTTTAGTTTTATGTCACATTCCTGGAGTTACAAGAAAAAACGAGGCTGTAAAGTTTGAATTCTTTTGCATTAGTAATCTTACTGTGATGCAAATCAGCATTTGCAAATGAAAAATATCTGAATCATTATTTGAAGGCAAAAATTTTCTGCAGTGTTTGCTTTCACTGTTATTTTAAATAAATGAATTAACTTCCTGCAAATCAACAATATAACATAATATCAGAAAACAGTGTGGATGAAACAACATATTTTATGGATTCTGACATCCTAAATCACAAGTGTGTGATTGTGCAACTTTAGGGAAAAAAAAAAAAAAAAAAAAAAAAAAAGAAAGGTAATATACCTGGGAAAGTCTGTTAGTAAAGTAGTAAAGTCAGGCTAGAAAGAAACACATTTATGCTCTAAACAAGGCAGGTATTAAGACATCTGGAGCATGGATAATTATATGAGTGTAAATATCACTCTCTACTTAGTTTTAATTAAGCATTATATAATTTTGTATATGCTATATTGCAAGTACCATACTAACTGCATATAATGAGAATGTATTCACATGCCATTGCTTAACCTTTGATAAAATTTTATTGGAAAACTGAACATTAAAACTTCAATTTCTTGGAATGTAATTTCAAGTAACAGCATATAGTCTTTAGTCTTTTTTTTTTTTTTTTTTTTTTTTTTTTTTTTTAATGTTAAATTAGAGATTGCCTTGTAAAATGTAACCGCTTTTTAAAGTATAATAATAAATTAAATATGTGAAATATTTTGTCTGAATGTTTAAAATAGAAAACTAATGAAGTATAGCTGTTGAAAGTTAGCAAAGAAAAAAAAGTAGCAAAATTGCCTTGGCTCTGAATTTCTAGTGAATCTGTTACAGAACAGCATTGTCTATCTAAAATTTGAAATGAAAGTGACTAGATATTGCCACTCAATCATCACAAGATTTTTTCATTTTCATTAATGTTACAATGTAATGTAATAATTAGTAGAATTCTTGTTGGTTTTGTATTCTTTTGTTTTAAATCAATAAAATAACATAAAAATAACTATGCTGTCTAAAAAATGAATACTCAGAAGAATGTGACATTTTCAGGACTACTAATCATACACATGAAATACAGTTCCGACTTCATCCAGTAATCTTTGCAAACTTGCTGAAATTTTCTGATTTAGTTTTTAAAAAACTGTCACTGGTCTGGCAGCAAATGAAAGTGCTGTGTACTTTTTCTGACTGTCTCTCCTATGGAGGATGCTTTAGTGTAAGTGAAATGGACCTTAATATGTATGCAAAGTTTGTAATGACATCTATAGCACTGGTAAGAAAATTTCAGATTCCATAGATGGAATTATTTAGTGTGCAATTTTATTTATTTATTTATTTATTTATTTATTTTTTGTGTGTGTCTATTTGTACCAGATTAATAATTAGGAAAAAAACAGAGGCAATTATCTGAGTAGAAACAAACTAATTTTACTAAATATAGTATCGGAATGCAAAATAATTAGAGTTGAAGCCAATAATCAGGTATTATGAGAGAGTATCTGAAAGCTATAGGCCTTACAGTAATTGCGCAGTCAGGACAAGCAGCAGCAAAGCAGAAGAGTGGTGAAGAGCAAAGCTGAAGGGAAGCAAGAGAGAGTCAGATGACCCTACACCACCTTGTATGTTTTACCCCTGTGCGGGGATGATATCAGCACAGCAAACAGTCTTCTGGGGAACTTAGTTTCTTCTCTTTGCTGTGTGTACCTGAGGCATTAACACTTTAGTCCCCAGTACACTATATGATGTGATGATGAAGAATACTGGTGATCATAAAACCATGACAAAGGTGAACAGAGAAATTTTCTATCTCATAAAATCAGCTGTATTTATTTACTTCTTTGTTATAACAAATATCCAAATCTCATCAAATGCAACAAATAATAAGAAATAATTTAATGATGTATGTACTAACTCTGAAATGTGCATAAATGGAGCACTAACAAGTTTGACAAAGTGTCATGGCATAATTATTTGCTAATTAGCTAGTGTAGTCAAACATGTAGGATTTATTTTTCATTTTAGGACTCAGAAAAGAAAATGATGACTACATGCAAAGAAAATTCTTTCTTAATTTGTTTATCTGTTTAGGCAATTTCAAAATTACATTGTACTCTGAAGTTCCTCATGCTTAGTGTTGTCTTTTATTTCATTTTGAAATCTCACCAGGGTATAAAGCAAAAAATGACAAAGACACTAAATTGAGTAATAACTTTTTGTTGCATCTCTGTGTTACTATGTGCTAGGCCAAGATACTAATACCAAATCTTTATTGTAAATCACTTTGATTTATAATTACTATGAACTGACTGTTTTTTGTATTCACAGAGTATCTGAAAGAAATTGCTTGCATCACTCATCATTAGTATCAAACATATGGTATGGAAAAATAATTTTACAAGGAGATGCTGTAACCTGAAGAGATAATTCTGAGTTCTCACAGAGCTTTTGTTACTTATAAGCAAAGATTATAAATGTTATTCCATGTTCTTTGATGAAAGAAAATATTCGTAAAAACATCAGTAAAAAATAAAACTTCTTAGAAGATTTCTTTGAACTCTGGGGATCAGTGATCTGATGAATTGTATTTTTCTGCTCCCGTAACAATGCCTACAATTTCAACTCAGCCAATTGGTAGGGGTCAATCAGGTGAAACAATGGCATTTTGAAACCTGTATGTATTCCAAAACTAATACAGTACACAAATATGTTGCGTGAATAATACATTCAAATGCTATTATAACTTTATGATGGATATCAGAAAAGTGTTTTTACCAACAAGAAAGTTTTAAATTTCTCCTAGTATAGGAGAAAGGAACATGTAGAAGAGATTTCACCACAATTGTTTACCTCTGTTTTCTGCAGCTCACAATAACATGCTGGCTAAGACAAACAAGACAAAATGCATTTAAAGAATCAAAATAATATAAAAGTAAGCAGGCTGCATGTTTGAGTGGGATTTGTTTAATATGATAACAACCTGACTTTACACATCTGTAATATCTCCACTTCAACAGTACCTCTCCTTTTAGTGTATACGAACACTATCACATTTAATCAGACTACCCTCTGTTAAGGAGGAGGAGAGAACATTATTAGTGTACGAATATGTACGAATACATATTGCTGAGAAATGCTAATTTTTCTGGGAGTTGTCAATTAAAATGTGCTGTTCAAGTTATTATCATTTCTGTTTTTCCTTTTTCATATTTTCAAAGCAGACATAGTGGATAGAGTAAATAAAGCACAGACAATTTTCCCTAGTTAATAAAAATAATTAAAAATAGTTTAAAATATGTAAGAAAGGTGTTGAGATTGAATCATTCTTATTTCTCTACTCAAGTTTAGAAAAATATATGCAAGCTCATGCATACAACTTTAGAAAAAGTGAAGAAGAATATGGGAATAATTACATTTCCTTCTGTGATTTTTCCATGATGGAAGCTGTCTCTTTATTACTGAAATAACTGTTGCACAAGCATGTAGTGAACAATGACTCAGGCCAGCATTCCTCACTGAACAGTACTGAAAATAAGTCAAGAAGACTTAGAGAACTCATCCAGAAGAATTTTCATCATGCCCACTCCTGTTGCTTAGTAAGCCAGAGACTTGAGTTCAGTGATCAACTGAGTAAATTCAGGGATGAACAGTATTTATAAGTGGTGTTCATGCACTTTGAACTTTTCCTCTAAATATTTAGCATGTGTAAGGAGGGACTTCAGTTTCATGAAGCGGAACGATCAGCTTCTCTTCTAAGCAGCTCACAAAAATTTTGGTAGTAAGACTCATCTTTGGAAATGGATGCCTTTTATTTCTTTTGGTCTACTCTTTGTACAGCATGGCCTTGTTCTCAGAGGCACATAGTATTTACAGCTGAGTGAAGGGTATGAAAATTATAGTACAAGATGTTACTTACAGTAGTAGAAAACCTATTGTTTGTTTAGAGTATGGTAAAAGTCTCTGTAGAAATTATCAATTTAGGGAAAAAATGTTGCATGACTCTTTTAAATCAGTCATTCATCAGTTCCTGTATCTATGAAAATAACTATTTTCTTTCTAGTTTTACTTCTTTGTATTTTTTTTTTTTTTCAATTTAGTAAATCCAGACCAAATTATTTATTAAAACAATAATATAGTACCCATTTCTTATACAGTGTTAGAGAATCACAGAATCATAGAATTCCTCAGCTTGGAAAAGACCTTAAAGATCATTAAGTTCAACCACAACCTAACCAACTCACCCTAACTCTAACAACCCACCACTAAATCATGTCCCTGAGCAACACATCCAAAGAGAGTTTAAATGCATTCCGGGACAGTGACTGAGCCACCTCCTTGGGGAGCCTATTCCAGTGCTTAACAACTCTTTCTGTAAACAAGTTTTTCCTGATATCCAACCTAAACTTACCCTGGAGTAACTTGAAGCCCTTTCCCCTTGTTCTGTAGCCCATCACCAGTGAGAAGAAACTAACCCTGCTATTGCTGTAAGCACCAATCAGATATTGGAAGAGAGCAATAAGGTCTTCCCTCAGCCTCCTTTTCCCCAGTTCCCTCAACCTCTCCTCACAGAGCATATTCTCCAAGCCCTTCACAAGCCTTGTTGTCATTCTCTGGACCTGCTCCAGCACTTCAGTGTCCTTTCTGTACTGAGGTGCTGTAAACCAAACACAGTACTCGAGGCCTCACCCCACCCTAGTCCTGCTCACCACACCATTCCTGATACAAGCCAGGACACCACTGGCCTTCTTGGCCACCTGGGTACACTGCTGGCTCATGTTCAGCCAACTATTCAGCAGCACAAGTTCCCTTTCCATCAGGCAGCTTTTCAGCCTCTCTTACCCAAGCCTGTAGGGTGGCCTGGGGTTGTTGTGACCAAAATGCAGGACTCGACACTTGGTCCTATTGAAACTCATAGTTTACCTTGGCCCATTGATCCAATCTATTCAAGTCCATCTGTTGTGCCCTTTCTACCTTTGGGCAGATCAACACTCCCTCCCAACTTGGTGTCATCTACAGACCTACTAAGGATGCATTCAATTCCCTCATCAGGATTACTCATAAAGATGTTGAATGGGAGTGGTCCCAGTACCAAGCCTAGGGGAACACTACTTGTGACTGACTGCCATCTGAATTTAACTCCATTGACCACAACTCTTTGTGGCAGGCAGGCCATCCAGCCAGTTTTTCACTCAGTAGAGTGTATGTCCACAGGCAGATAGCTTCTCCATGAGGATGTTGTGGGGTACAGTGTCAAAGACTTTACTGAAATCTAAGTAGACCACACTGACAACCTTGCATTCATCCACTAAGTGGGTTAGTTCATCATAGAATGAAATCAGGTTTGTCAAGCAGGATCTACAATTCATGAACCCATGCTGACTGAGCCTGGTATCCTGACTGACATTTAATTATTCCTTGAATTAACCAGGCTCCTGGAATTATCCATTCCATAACTTTCCGTGGCACTCAGGCGACGCTGGTAAGTCTGTAGCTGACAGAATCAACTTTCTGGCCCATTTTGAAAATGGGCATTATACTTGCCAGTCTCTACTCCACAGCGACATCCCTGGTTAGCCATGACTGCTGCCAACTCTCTCATCACTCTAAGGTGCAATCCATGTGGCCCCATCATAACATACTAAAATACTAAAAAAAAAGAAGAGATCTAATTGCATAGATGGAAAAATAAACTCAGCCTAAGTGTATTTTTTTTCTCACCGTGCCTTTCTATTTGTTTCTTCCACAGCATTATATTCCTAATCAAAACTGCATAAAGTCTTTTCCTTTAATTGAAAAGTTTAATACTTCTTCCAAAAGAGATACAATGGCCCCAGCTGATATTACGAATACCACTGTCTCTTGAACGAGCAGATCACAGAATCATAGAATGGTTTTGGTTGGAGGGGACTATTAATATCCCCCTGCTACAGGCAGAGAAACCGCCTTCTAGACCAAGTTGCTCTAAGTCCCATCCATGGCTTTGAATGCTTTCAGGCTGGGGACATCCACAACCTCTCTGGGCAACCTGTTTCAGCATCTCACCACTCTCACAGTAAGGAATTTCTTCCCGATATCTAGTTCAAATTTACCCTCTTCCCCTTTAGAACCATTTCCCCTTGTCCTGTTGCTAGATGCCTTTATACACATACAATAAGTCACTACCCAGCTTTCCTGTATGCCCCCTTCAGGTACTGGAAGGCTGCCTGAAGTTCTCCTTGGAGCCTTCTCTTCTTCAGGCTGAAGAGCACCAGCTCTCACTCAGTTCTCAAAGGGGAGGTGTGCCAACCCTCTGATCATCTTCATGACCCTCCTCTGGACCTGCTCCAACCACTCAGTGTCCTTCTTTTGTTGAGGGCTACAAAACTGGATGCAGTATTCCAGGTGATGTCTCACAAGAGCAGAGTAGAGGGACAGAATCACCTATCTCAACCTGCTGGTGGTTATGCTGCTCTTAATGCAACCCAGGATATGGTTGGTCTTCTGGGCTGCAAGCACACATTGCCATTTTATGTTGAATATGTCGTCAACTGACTCCCTCAAATTCTTCTCCTCAGGGCTGCTCACAAATTATTCTCTGCCCAACCTGTATCTGTGCTTGGAATTACCCCAACCCAGGTGCAGAACTTTGCACTTGGCCTTGTTGAACTTCTTGAGGTTGGCATGTGTCCACTTCTCAAGTCCAGGTCCCTATGGATAACATCCTTTCCCTCTACCACGTCAACTGCACCAATCAGCTTGCTGTAATCTTCAAACTTGCCGAAGATACACTCAATTCCACTGTTCATGTCACCTACAAATATGTTAAATAACACCCATCCCAGCACTGTCCTCTGAGGAATGCTACTCATCACCGGTCTCCTTGAACTGTTGAACTCAACTCTCTGAGTATGACCATCCAGCCAATTCCTTACCTAGTGAGTGGTCCATCCATCAAATCCATCTTTCTCCAGTTTGGCAACCAGGATGTTCCTGAAGGGAACACGTATCTTGACTACATTATCTGTAACAGTTAAAGTAGTTCTTAAATGCAGACAAAATGATTTGCCACACAGCACCATCATGCTGTAGCCAATGTAGAAAATAAATCATCAAAAACTAAAGCTCATGGTAGTTCATTCTGTAAAGATGCTCTCTTTTCCCATAGATGTAAGGACAAGAACACAGACCGAAAGTCTATATATCAGGTACTCATTCTTATATAACGTAAGTCACACTTTTAGTGTCTTGATTTTGAAATGTCTCTTTTAATATTCCTCAAAATTTCCACTAAAAACATATTACTCTATTGCTTCATACTTAATATTTGTATTCCATGGCACTGAACTTAAATACATACCACTTCACTTATAAAACCACAATTTTGAAAGGAAATTGTTTTTATTATAACAAAACCTGGTGAGTCAGTACCAAATTGTTTTGAATGCATGAAACATTATGAAAACTCAGTAATTTTAAAATAATATTTTTAAATACTTTTGAAAGAAGCAATGAAAAATACATTTCCTACTGTAGAGCTGGTCGCCATCCTCACCTTTCTAACCTCTCCAAAATGTAAAGGATAGCTCTTCTATTTAATGTGTTTGCATTTGCCACAGCATGAAAATACATTTTCCTACTTATAAACTCAGGCAATTCTATAAGAGTTGCCATAACCTCCTTGTGCAACTGAAAGCTTATTCCTTCATGCTCACCATGGTGTGACTTATTCCCTGATGCACATGAAAGGACATTGTAAATAACATTTTAACACCCACAGCCCAGCTCATACTGTACAAACACAATGTATGGCTCTGGCCCATGACAAGGAAAAAAAAATAATTTAGCAAACATTAGAAGTATTAGTTACATCTCAAATACTTCTGACGAATATGCTGTCTGCCATGTACAGAAACAACAACCATCATTAGAAAAGAGGTGAGGTAAAAGAATCGATACGACAGGTTTTCCTTTATCCACATTATTGCATGTGTCATGCTAGTTTTACTAACTATAAAAAAAATTACCTTGTTCTTCTTTTCCTTTCTATGCTTCTCACTTCTACTTGTACTACAAAGACAGCACTGTAAGCAACACAATCATTTGACCATAGAGGGCAAGGCACACAATCTGTGGGTTTCGCTTAGCTCTGCTGTGAAACATATGATTTATTATATATGACATTTCATGATATCACTCACAGGTAAATCTAGTAAAGAAATCTGAGTGAAGTTAGAGGAAAAGGAAGTTAGAGGATGGGTCAAATTAACCTCCTCTGTTGCTTAGCATTTCAAGGACAGAGGGGTAAAATTAAAAATTTGTTTTGCAGCACTTGAGTACCAATGCCAGTATTAAACATGGCTTTAGTTATAACTGTTTTAAATTTTTATATTAATGACATAGAAGAAAGCTATCACTTGAATTCATGTTCTTGGTAGCAATTCTCCATGGACATCAGAAATGTCAGTGCCTAAAAGAAATCGCTTGATATTCAGGAGTTGAAGTAAGTATTGGAAGATGAACTTGTACACTGGCCTTGAGCTTGACTCAATTTCCAGGTTTTCTTTTTTTTTTTTTTTTTTTTTTTTTTTTTTTTTTTTTTTTTTTTTTCCTCCAGAGATAATGCTTATTAAATAATTCCTGCTTATGTACTTCCTATCATTGATCAAAATATGAGTGCGAATCATCTCTGGAAAAGCAGCTATGATTATGTTCTAGTAATTTTTTTGTTCCCTTGAACCAAAGTAAATAAAAGTTAGGGTAGCACACTCATTGGTAAGTACTAAGAAAGTATTTTAAAATCTGTCTGGCCTGGGGACAATATAAATTACATACAAAATGCGATTTAAAAAAATAAAAATTAAAGAAAAATTAAATAAAATCATGTCTATTGCATAAGATCTTCTATCCACAAAAGAACTGGCTCTTTACAAAAGAATGTATTTTTTGTATCAAAGCATTTCAATTGCAACCTGCTTTTAATAGATGGTTTTAGTGACTGTATTTGTGATGGTAGAAATCTCAGAGAACACACTGTACCACTGCTGTAGCTCATGAAGAAACAAATGCAGTGTAGTGTATCATGACAGACTGAAATGGAATTCCAGCCATGTGAAGGTAAATTTTCCAGCTGTGCTAGCACAGATTGGAATAACTCACTCATGACTGCTGCAGAATAAAGTGTCAGTCCATATCTCAAACTGTAGCTATTAACCACTTTGTATCGTCAGCAGCAGACAGAGGAAGATTCTAGAGTAACAAGGTGAGATTAATGCATTTCTAGGAAGAAAATTACATTTTATAATATATTTTGCAATGCTTATTTTTTTTTTTTCTTCCAAGAGATTTCACACAAACTTCTGAACATATTTTTTTTAAATTTTTTTTTTTAATTTTTTTTTATGGCCTTAGCACTTCTTGTATGTTACTCATTAATATTTTTTTCCTTAGAAAGGAAATCCTCTTCTTTCTTGTGCTATTCCATGAATGTCAGACATCCTAGTGAAGATGGTTCTACTACCATAATGAATTAACAGCGGTAGTGAGGCTGATGCAAAAGCTAATACTGGGAACAGAACTAAATCAAGAACATTAATATAGGAGGACTCAACAGAATGAGCATAGAGAGGACTGGAGATTTCAAAGTGTGCTTTTGCAAAATGTCAGCTACTGAAGTAATAATGCATTGTTTTCACTTTCAAAACAAAAGGTGAATTTTGTGGAAGAGAACTTGTAGAAGCAACAACACTGATTTCAACTAAGCACAATTTTTTCTTATTCACTAGTATCTGAGCTCAGAATTCTGTGATTAAAATTAATCAGACCTTCAGCGAATTGGCTTGTGATTACAGAAAATGATACTTCTTTGTGGTTTTCCTATCTAATGCAAGCTTCTCTGAGTTTGGAATCCAAGATCAGACAAATACTAGTCTTTGAACTGGAAAATGTACAGAAATATCAACAGAAAATGCATATTACTATCAATGAGCTCAGATAATGCTTCTTTTCTTTTCTTCGTTCCTGGATTTATGGTATTTTACAATTCAAAGAATCTTCTGAAATAAAATCAAGCACAAACATAAACAAAAGAACTGAAGAGAGAAAGGATGAGGAACATAAAAAAATCTACAGGTTCCAAAAACAGAAGTAGAAGCTGTGTTGAGGTACATATTCTACTCTTTTCTCAAGAGCACCAATAGAAACGATTTTCTGAAAAAATAGTTCCATTCACTCAGCTCCATCAATGCAAACCTTTTCTGACTAGATTTTCTAAACTCAGAATGTCTTTGCATATTTCTGATTTCATGCCAGCTCAGAAAAGACTAGCTTAATTTTGTTATCTAGTCTATCCATCACTGATTTCAGCTGCAAAACTCTTCTACTACTCTTATGCAAGAAATGAAACTCAGACAGGATAGACCCCTGTGTCTCACAGCTACTCCTATTTCTCCCCTTACTTTAAGCACATGTATGTTTTATGTAATTTACCTTACATTTACACACTAAAAACGTAGTACCTCAGTGGTTGGTACCATTCATTTTGTCCAAAATTAAAAGAACATAGCTCTTGTGCTTTTTCCAGAATGTGTTTTACACATTACTAGTTCAATAATTTCTGACTACTTGTGTTCACAGCGCTTCTTTCTGTCATTTAAATAGCATCAGCAAAAAACAGCATCCACTCAAGAATGTCACCCATTTCCAAGCCAACCAACCTTTTCAGGCACCTAGAAGAGGCCACTTAAATTAGTAAACACTGAACCTCTAAAAATCTTGAATCCAAACTTATCTTTGCAATAACACATAAAGTCATTGAAATATGTGTTTAAACAACATTTATTTCAGTGAAAATCTTCATTAACGGTTTGGCAAATTCACTAAACTTCTCCCAGCTGCAGGACTGGAAAGAAAATGAACTCTAATTGGACTTTGAGGTAGCAAATTTGACACTCTACAGAAAAAGAACTATCTGAAAAATCTGCAGCTGGGGTTTAAGTTTGTTTTCGTTTGTTTAATTTAGATATTTCTTTCACCACAGATGTCAAAATCTTGTGAAGCTTTGAAACACATGAAAATGATTTATTCCAGACCCAACCAGCTTTTCACCAGCTGTAGAAAAGTCAAACTGGGTGGAAAAGAAGTTACTCATTTTAGTTCTTCTCTACATAAAATTGACTCAAGCACTTATGACAGATATTAGGCTCCATTCAGAGACTATTTATAAAATATAAAAGAAGGAAAATTAAACTAAACTGTCAGAAAGAAGGTGCAAAACTACAGATCTCAAAGCAATAATTTAAGAGTAAGTTACAGCACATAGTGACAGCAAGTGTGGATAACTAACTCCTATTTCACTCCTTTGTACTGCCACTTATAATCAGGAAAAAAAAATGTAAGGTTGAAAGCAATTCTCAAAAGACTCACCACATTGATGAGTTGATGTAATTGCTGTGCAGCCATGTCAAAGTAGCCTTGCAGTCTTTAGAGAAGAAATATTAGGAAACTTAATATTAGATTGCAGATTCCTAATGAGATGCTACAAATCAGCACCTAACATGAAAAATACATGATTGTAGAAGAACCCGTATGTCCAGGAAATGATCTGGATAAAAATATGCATACTTTAACACTAAGTGGGCAGACAATAACAGGAAGCTTTAAATCTATTTATAAAATTCTTGGATCTGATGAATTTCTAGATCTGAAACTTTTTTTTTTTTTTTCCTAAACAACTGATTATTATTGTTGTCCTCTATGTATTGTATTTTTATTTATTTATTTATTTATTTTAAGTTTTATCATGGCATTCTGGAAATGGGAACTTGAGTGGTACACTAAGTATAGTTGGGTATGATGTAAAGAGTAATGCATGCAGTAGTACAAAAATGCTTCCCGCTTTTTCTTTTTTTTTTTCCTTTTCCCAAATTTTATGCTCTCTTCGAATGTATTTCAAAGAACTTCCACAGTGATGCTGTGATTTCTTACACTGAAACAATTTATTTGGTGCACTGTACTGAATATAAATAACACTCTGAAGATAATTACTTTTCACCTGGCCTTAGTTTGGGCCTTCCCTATGGAAGATACTGACATGGTGGAATGAGTCCAGAGATGAGCCACCAAGATGATTAAAGGGTTGAAGCACATGGCATGTAAAAGAAGTTGAGGTAACTGGTTTTATTCATTCTTAGCAAGAGATGAAAAAAGGAGTTCTGATTAATGTCTACAGGCATCTATCTAGTTTGTAAATAGTGAGAAGCTGAAAGATTCATTATGATATGAAAAGAGACAATGGACAGAAGCTCCAAAAAAAATAAATCTAGGCATTCTCAGGGAAATTTTTGGAGAAGGTTACCTGGAGAAGCTCCATCCATTCAGATTTACTCAAAACACTTCTGGACATAGCCCTGAGAAAATCCATCTAATGGCCATGTGTCGTGGGTTAGCCTAAAATCTACCTGCACCCATGACAGGGGGGCAGTCGGCCCGCAGGCCGCTGGCCCAGAAGGAAAAGGAATACAGGGAAAAAAGAAAGAAATACAGCGGCAGCGATCTAAGGAGGCACACAATTTTACTAAATACTATATCGGAATACAGAATAACACAATATAATACAATATAATTGGAATTAAAGCTAACGAATAGAGTAAAATAAGAGAGAGTGAGTCCCGAAACCGAGAGGCCTACTGTAACTCTAGGCGAAACGGCTGGAACGCTCCCACACGGCTCTCCCCCTGGCTGGCAGGATCCAAGAGAGCGAGTCCAGCACTGAAGTGAGATTATATAGTCCTGGTCATATGACTGACCGTGTTGTTCCCTGGGACATGTAGTCTTCTTTCTGTGAGCAGCAGATTCGTCAAAATTATCTATGCTTAACATGATGTTATGATGTGGAATACTGATAGCAAAATTACAAAAATTGCAAAACCATGACACCATGCCCAGAGCAGAAGACTGAAATAAATGGCTCTCAGTCCTCCCCGTGTATTGTTTTAGTCAATGAATTGGGCAACAATAATAATGTGTTAAGCCATTCTGCAGTTCTGGGAGAATATTAATAACTTTGTATTCATCTGATCATAGTATGGAAAAAAATGAAAATGAAAATGAAAATGAAAATGAAAATGAAGGAAGGAAGGAAGGAAGGAAGGAAGGAAGGAAGGAAGGAAGGAAGGAAGGAAGGAAGGAAGGAAGGAAGGAAGGAAGGAAGGAAGGAAGGAAGGAAGGAAGGAAGGAAGGAAGGAAGGAAGGAAGGAAGGAAGGAAGGAAGGAAGGAAGGAAGGAAGGAAGGAAGGAAGGAAGGAAGGAAGGAAGGAAGGATCACATTTTTAAAGATGTCCAAAATCAAGTTATCAGTGCGCTAGCTCTGCCAAAGGGAAAGTACAGGAAGACACATGCAGAGAGGTAATTTAAATCTATTTAGTTAATTATAGCTATTGTTCGAAATGTTAAAATAATTTATTTCTGTTATGAACATTCTGAAATGAAATAACCCGTACTGGAGGCAGTGTGTGCTCTAACACATTCAAAGACAAAGACAGTGCTGTCCATAATATTTTTAAACCACTTTACTTTTTTTTTTTTTTTTTTTTCTTTAAATAAAACCTAGTCATTTATTTTTATTGATTTGACAGTCATTGTACAGTTACTGTAACTTCACTGAACAATCCTTTCTCTTCTCTCCTGGTGTATTTCAGTGAGACACAAAGTATTTACAAGTCTGACTTGCAAATAGTAGCAGGAATTATACAGAAGACATCTATCCTCAGTTTAACTTCGGTATATCTTCCTAGATCATCAGGGACTTTTGGATCAGTATGCAGTTGATGCAAGATTTTGTTCATTTATGTTTAAGCATGCTGTTACTTGAGCACAATACAAACCTTCACTGCCATGTGTTGGACCAATTCCTGCCTGTTCTCAGTGGTTCGGTCTCCCTTCTCAGCCGTCATAACAATGCTTGTGTAGGTGTCTGAAAAGCCAAATCAAGGAAGCTGAAGCCAAATCAAGATAAAAAATAACCATCAGTTTGAAGCCAGATGATTTCCATGAATTGGATCACTGCATAACGTTTTGATGAAAGTTTGGGAAGAAAAAATGAGATGCCCTCACATAATATTACAGTGACTGCATGAGGACAGTTCAGTTAAACCATCATAAATGGAAGTTGCCCTACTAATAGGTTAATATTGACAATGAAATAATGAAAATAACATACATTAGTAATGTCAGAGCCTTACATGATGGACAGGAGAAAATTATTACTACTGTTACTGTATTTGTTGCTTCAGATGGAATAACACTGGTGTTATAATGATCCTTAACAAATATGGTGGAGGAGTTAACTTTTGCAAAATAATCTGACTTTTCTGTGTTGCTCACTCCCTACTTTCCTCCGTTTTTCTTTCCTTTTTTTTTTTTTTGTTTTTTTTTTCTAATGTTTGAAATTTTTTCATGTATTAAGCTTGATTGAACAATCAGCATTCTGACAAATCCCTGTTTCTCTCTTTTCCTTCTCATTTTATTACAATCCATAAATAGAGGCAAGCCAGGAAGGGGAGATAAGTATATATCTATAATTATAACAGTATAAAAACAACTCTTGGAACATATTAATCACTGACTAATCTTCCATACTAATTTATCCCACTTGTCTAACAGCAGCACTTTCCTTCTCTGATCTTTCCTATTCTGAGACTAAGGCTTCATGATCATATTCCTGACTAGATGATGCAGCAAACTGGTATTATCGTTTAGATTACTTCCTGATTCCCATTATCAGACAACTGTTAGATTTGTGTTTAATCTGAAAAATAAATGTCTTCATTTAGGAAGAGGAAGAAGAAGAGATTTTTTCCTAAATGTAGTAAAAATGTCAAAATGAAATTGTTCACTATATTATTATATTCAATGAAAAATGAGAAAGAGATGATAGATAAATGTGATAGGGGGTGAAAAGAAAGACAGTCTTGGACATGAATATTGTCACTTTCAACACAACTAAGAACACAAAAGACAAAATCCTTAAATTCTTATCCAGTTTACTTTTGGCAGATGTGTGGACTCTCTAGGTTAGTAAAATTTAGTGAGTTTCCCTCACAAGGAGATAAAAAATAAATAAGTGCTGACTAACTTCTGCTCCTGCTGAACCTATGAATTTAGGCAAATGAATTAAGATTTTTAGGTGAATGGCAAGTGTCAGTAGAAGATGAAATTCTCTGTTATAGCTGGACCTTAGTTTCTCAGTTTTCTGTCTTTTCCTCATTGCAAATGAGGGAGACACTATGTAGTTTCCACTTGGTAGCTCCAGAAACAAAAGCAAAAATTGGGTGACCCACTGTTCCCTATGATGGCCTGTGAATCAAAAGGATTTGAACCTTCTCCGCTGCTTTTTGTTTTGTTGTTCATTTATGTTGGTTGTCACAGATTTGTATTTATTGAAGTGAAATCTGCTGTTGTTGCTTTTTATTTTGTAAAGGACAAAAGTATTACATCTCCAGACTCTGAGGGGTCAGAGGGGCAGGGAGGGGGACAGCAGGTTAAGGGAGAGAACAAATGCAGGGATTTTTTCCAATCTTTTCCACAAAATAAACTCAACAGTAACAAGAGAAAAAAAAAAAAAAAAAAAAAAAAAAAAACAAAACAAAAAAAAAACCTTTGAAAAATTATCATTAAAATAGTTTAAACTACCAAAAAGATAACACGTTCAATTTGCTAGTATTATGTACTGTAAATACATTAGACTATTAAAATATTGAAGGAAAATGTACTATTGTACCACATTTATTTCAAAGTAAAATATTGCCCTCAATTTACTTATTTACTTCCTTTCTGCATGGATTATTTTTTTTTTTAATATTCAGTTCATTTAAGTTACATTTTAAAGTGGTTCATTAAACAATACTAGTTCCATGGCAGCAACTGGGACTAATGTTCTGGTTCGAATCTTTTAGAAAAAAAGCTATATATGATCACTTTTTGTCGTTTCTTTGTATTTTCAGGAAGAACAAGTATTACTTGTTAGTTCTGAAGAACAATAAAGAAGTTTATCAAAATATTTGCTAGCATTCAAGTTAAGTATATTTCAGTACATATTTTAAACAGTTGGTGGATGTTGGAATTTCATTCAGAAAATACCATGAATTTTTGACACACAGAAAAATATCTTGGTAGTCAGCTGTACAAAGTTAATAGACCAAATTATAGTCTCATTTAAGTTGTTATAAATCTAAAGGCACTGCTAGTAAATTTAAATTTAGACTAAGCTTAATGACAGGAAAATCTGAGTAATACAGCAAGGGGAGATGCAGTTCACATGTTAATCAGTGGAGCAGGTTGATTGTTACAGGCTTCATGAAGAATGTGATATACATAAAAGACACAAGATCCATCAAATCAAGATCAAAAGAATGCTCACACCACCAACTATTGAAACCTTGTCACAGCCTTATGTATTTTGAAGCAGCTCTGTTCATCTGCTCTGGGTATGGGTCGTGAAGTCATCTCCTCTTTCATTCACAATTCCTGTGTTACAATACCTGTGTCAATATTGTCCATCAGTCATAATTTAGACACTGCAGAGCCAGTTTACGACACTATAAATTGAGATTTCCACCTTTTTCCACTAGCTTTATTTATATATCTTCCAGAATTCTAATGGTAGTGGATGATCAGCTAATGAGTGCTTTGAGAGAGGTCAGAGTAGAGCCAAAAGGCAGATAATATTGCTGTGAAATAATGAAGTCAGCAACCACAGCATGGAGATCAGCTCAATTTTAGAATCTTTACCTTATGCTGATATTTTGATTGCCCTGCTAGAAACTCAGTATATGGATTTATATATATCTGACACAATTAATAAATGAAAAATGGCCTTTGGCAGTTGAGAATAAAAACAACTGATGTTCCAAATGACTCCATCAATTCAGAGGAAGAATTTTGATCAGAAGTTTAAGAAATATGGGATTCCTATAAGAATAATCGTGCTAAACATCATGGAAATGAAAATATCACACATTTCCACTGCATAGTGATGATATTAAACAGTACAATTAATCTTAGTTTTTGAAGCAGTTGATTTTATTATTTCATACTGAAATTTCAATCAGATATTTTTTTCTGTAAAAGATGTAAATCATATTTCTATCTCAAACTATTTATATCTGACAAAGATATAAGCATTCATATACACTAATGTTTAAACTGAGTCAAAAAGTATTGTGAATTATGAAAATACTCTTATTGACACAAATAAGCTCTTGAATAACTGGCAACAAATAATTTACAATTATTTTTAATCACAAAATTTGACAAAAATACATACAGTCCCAAATTCAATAGAAGAAACAGTTATGGTAGAACCATGAATGGTATATCTATTAGTTCTTTCATTTTATTTTTTATTTTTTATTTATTTATTTATTTATTTTTTCTCCTCCCCGCTGTTAAGTTGCTAAGTAACACAAAGCCTATTTAGATTTCTTATAAGGTCACATATTTGAGTTCTCAGCTTATATATGTATAACTCTAAGAGTGACAATAATTTTAGAGATAATTGGATAATTGTAGTACACAGATTCTAATTAAAACTGATGATTGCATTTGGACTTTGAGCATAGTTTCATCTTAATCTAACCAAAGGTACTTTTGAATCTGGTCACCCCTCCCTCTCTTCACAAGTGAGAGGTGACATCTTTATTTTGATGTAATCAACTAGATACCCTCAGCGTTGGAAGGTTCAGATTCTACCTCTCAGCTGTACACCAGGAAGGCTATAAGCCAGGAGAGATACAAGGGGCACTGACATTCCACCAAGGCAGAAAAAGCAGGAAGAGTTAGGAAGTGACCTCTCAACTTCATGTTAGAAACATCTGAGAAAAGAATGAGCAGTGGCAAGGCACAGACACCCATGAAATGCTAGTAACTGATTGCTCCACTGTTACTGAGAAGTTGTAAAAGTATAATGCATCTCCTTTTCCACAAGGACAGACTTGGGCTCAGAAAAACTGACATGATCCCAGAGCTGTAACAGAAAGAATTAAAACCCTTGCTATGGAGCAGATAACATGTCTGGGATAGGGGAAAGCCATAGTGTGTGCTGCGTTAAATGTGATACTGATGGCAGCTGAAAATGGTAGGTATTTTAACAGAAGAGTAGATAGGGAAATAGATCCCTACAGGACTTAGTGAAAGTGTTACAAGAACAATTAAATGCAGAACGTAAGACAAATGAGTGTCTTCAGGTGGCTTTGTCTGAGCTACTACACTGGGAAAAAAAAATTAAAAAATCTGCAGTTTAAGATCTCATAAAAGGAACAAGAGATATTTCCTTTACCAAGCCTCTTGATGCCAACCAGGATTTTTGAGTTTGGTTAAATCAACTGATAAACAAAGGCTGGTTTTGGAACTTCTATCCCTCACTAAGGAGTTAGAAATGAGTCAGGAGATACTGAGAATAAGGAAGTGTTGATGAGACCATTGATCAGAACAAAGACCACTGATAATGGCCAAAGTGGAGGGGCCCCACAGAGTGTTACACAAACAGTGCTGTACACATCAGCTGAAAGAGCAAAAATCCAGTGTATTAGGTTAGCTCAAGAGACTGAAATGGAATAGGTGTGGAGAATATCTCTGATCATTTGAGACAGAGTTTCTAGATGAGGCACATCATATTTGGGGCCTGAATTTTTCTTAACTACATATGTGTGCCTCCGGTGGCGCAGCGGTAGAATTCCCGTTTGCAACACCAGGGGGCCCGGGTTCGAATCCCCTCCTGTGGAGCAGGGGGTAGAAGTGCCGCTCTGCTACACAGAGGGCTCGAATCCCGGGAGTTGGACTCGATGATCTCTAAGGTCCCTTCCAACTTGCACAATACTATGATACTATGATACTATGATATGATAAAGGAGATGTCTGTTTCTTAATGTGCTACATGTAGTCTCAAGACCTAAAGCCCTTGAGAAAGGCAGACAGTGTGCACTGAGATCCCAACTGTAAATCGTTTGGCAAAAAGAGTAAAAAAAGTTGTTCATCTCCAGTTGATGATGAATAGACATTTAACCTGGCTACAGCACTGTCTTATGTTAATAGCCAACCCCAATGGAACGATCCCCCCAATCCAGGGTCTGCCAGATATTTTGGAGTTATACATAGTTCAGTTACAAGACCATTTAAGAGATGCACTGTCCCTATGAGCTAGGCAAGGGAGACAGGGAAATCAAAGACAGCCCATGGTTGAGGGAGAAATTACCCAGGAACTGAACAGTGGCAGAAGGATGGGAATCATGAGCAGTAGTATTAAATCTAAGCCTGCCATTAAGAGAGTGAAACAGCAAGGAAATAGTCTTCCTCCCCACTCCCTGGTGGCAAGGACACTATATTATGGACAAAAGGAACTGACAGAGTGTTATCTTGAGATTTGATTAACAGCTCATCTACAGAAGCATTAGAAAAGCTTATCCAAGTATGCCAAGATAAACAGATAGTGCCCACTAGGAATGAGCAGCCCCCTTGAAAAAATAGAAGGGTGAAGCTCTGACTCTGTCATTTTGAACCATCTGTCCTGGTCCACTTGCAACCAAGCTACTCTATATCTGATTGTATTACATGAAATCCAGATGATGCTGTAGCCAAGAACTATCATATGCTGAATTTGTGTTTTTAACAACCATGTTACTATTTTAAATTTTGATAAACCCAGACTTTGATAATATGAAGTTTTGCAATTTACAATGTGGGCTTATTATCTTTAACATTGGTGACTCATTTGGGAACATACACTAGCCTGCATTAACACCTTGGTATGGCTAGTTCAGTGATCAGCTAATTTATCTGCCTTTTGTTTGTCTGGCAAATGTTCAGTTGATGATGTACTAATGCCATATTTTCAAGGAGTGCTTACAGCATTCTCCCTTTTACAAAATTATACCATATTAATAAATGTTGACATTAATTCATCTAAGAGATGGACTTTGTAAATATAGTCACACCTTCCTCCCTTCACAGGCGAGACATGACTCTATCCTTCTATCTAATCTTTAACTTCTCAGTTTCTTTTATGATGCATTTCTCTCAACACATCTCACAGTAGCGATAAGGGATTGAAAAATGAACTTCCTTACTTTGAGAGTAACAGAGCATTGAAATGAGTTGCCCAGAGATGTTGTGGAGTCTCTGCCTCTGGAGATATCCAAGACCTGCCTGCATGCTTTCCTATGAAACCTACTGTAGGTGCTGGGTGTTGGGTAGGTGGTGCCTGCATGCACCAGGGGTGGAATCAGGGAGGTCACAAGTATCTGACAGGGGCGGTCACATGTACCAGTATATAGGGTTTGTTGCGAAGCATTAAATTCATACTTTTGGTGTTATGCACTGTGTGTGAGTTCCGTCCATTCCCCGTGAGTGGAGGCATGGTACTTTCACTCAGCAGCCTTGATTTGTCACCAGATCAGAAGGCGACAGTAGGGAATCTGCTTAGCAGGGTGTTAGACTAGATGACCTGCATGGATTCCTCCCAAACCTACAATTCTGTGTTTCTGTGATTCCTGTACTTCATATCTCATGACACTAAACACACTGAAGATATATTATTATTTTAAAGTTCTGCCATTTCTCTTTTAAACATTTACTTCACAGAAAATAGAAAGCATGAAAATAATCTGCACAAGAGTTGTATGAGACATCTATATTCACAGCCAAACCAAGGAACAGAAGAGAGTGAGACAGCAATGTAAAAATCCCATTTAAGTTGTAAGAACACTGATATTTTTTCATGTGGATTTTATTAATTTCCTATAAAGTTCTTTGTCAGTTCAATAGGCACAATACAAAAACTCATCAATACTTTTTCTGTTCTTTTTAGTCAGGTGAGTTCAACAGACTCATTTTCGAATGGAGCAGGTGGGTGTACATACACTGTGTAAACAACACATTCTTGGCAAGGCTGTGCATTGCCATTATCTTCTCTAGACACCAGACAGAGGGGGAAACCAACTCCTGCTTCTCTTAGTGCCAGACACCTGTTCATTTTTCTTCTATTGCATCTGCTTCACCTTCTGTTGCTCTGTCAGTTGGTTTTGGGCTGTGGCATAATTCTCTTCACTGTGAAACATTCCTAAGAGTGAGGATTTTCTGTGTGTCCCAAGCTTTCTCTACATTTCTGATAAAATGTTTCCATGTCATAAGAACGGTCTTCAAGTAAGAGAACCACAAGATGCCCAGAGAAAAAAAAAAAAAATAATAAATGCTGAATTTTTAAAAACAATGTTGTTCATAGTACAGTCAGAAAATAAAACCCTAAGCCATGTGAAGGACAGAAATTGCTAATGCTAAAAAAAAAAAAAAAAAAAAATAAAAAAAAAAATAAAAATCTCAGTTTTCTAGAAATATTTAGATCTACTCATGAAAAAAAAGATCCTAATTGGAAGGGAAGACCCCAGTCTTAACTGCAGTAATCAATCTGCCTTGTTACTTGCTTATTAATGCAGTACATATTAATCAAAGAACTATGAGTTTAAAGGGATGATAAAAATCATGTAGTTCTAGCCTACTGCTGTGAGCAGGGATACTATAATGCCAGCAATAGTGTCAGCAAGTTCTGTGATTTTGAATTGTTATGTATTACCTTTAATAAAGTAGATATATGTAGGTCACTCCAAAAGTAATGCCTCCTATTTATTTCCATAGAAGCTACAACTGATACAAAGCGCATAATAGCATTACTTGATAGAGCAAATTCTCAGCTTCAGAACACCATTTTCAGCATAGTCATCACTAGCAATACCCTCAGCTCTGCACTGTCACCTGTGATGAAGAAGAGCCTGTTTATAAAAATCTGCACCAGTGGAAGTGACCCATTGTCACTATCACCACTACTGAAACACATCATCCAGCACCTCACTGTGCTCACATCCACTGTTTGGTCTCCATAATTGTCCAGCAAACATCAATGAATGTTAATAGGTGGCATTTTTTCCACATGGAATAATTCAGTTCTACAGCTTGTATTCATACACAATTCCATGTCAGACGCAATTTTGTCAGACAGTCCCTCTGCTGACACCTGTCACTAGCAACAAAATGTAACAGAATATTGGTGGGCCTCTATGGTCATACCTCCAACATCTGCCTCTGACGTCATGGGACGCTATAATGAACTAAGTGGAACACTTTTTGAAACAGCCTTCTGTAATTCATCAGTCTATTGGTAGAGTCCTCAATCTTAGATTAATCATGACAACCCAAAATGTCAAATTTTAAACAGATGTTGACAACTTGTTGATGATATGGTGGTGCTGGAAAAAAGAAAGTTAATATTTCAGTTGTGTTCTTTACAAAAATATAGCTTACCTAATTAAGCACTCACTTAAGTCTTAAGAAAATCATCCCTTCAGGTTGGCATTTATGTATGCTGTTAAAGTGCTGCTTAAGTGGTTCAAAAGGAATTACTTTAATGTGAGATCAAGAGTTCTACTTTATGTTTGCTGATATTTCTTAATATTTCCTTAGTTATGCAAAATATGCAATAAGATTTAGTTTTTTTAACAACTGGTAATATAAGTGATACATTTTCTACCCACAACTAATACACAATTTCTTCACAGTTTAAGTGAAAAGAACTTTCATATAAAACAAAGATTGCCATTTGTGAGATGTCTATTATGAACAAGATTTAAGAACATCTGGTAAGTCATAAGGGTACTAGAAAAAAAAGTAGAAAGCTGGGGATAGATTTGTCTGTTCTCACTCTAACCATGTTTTATGTTTGCCTGCAAGCAATTTAGTGAGTTCAGTAAAATGGTTTGTAAAAAAAGGTTATGCTTGTTTAATAAGTACATCAAAAATAAGTCTGTCTACTTACTCCCCTTTTGCAATAGTACTTGATTTTCTTTCTCTGAAAGCTTTCATATTTGATGTGCTTTAAGCCATTTTAAAACAGTTGTTAACAAATGATTGCATCAACTCTCTGGAGGAAAAAAAACCTATGCAATTTACACTTGACAAAATGGAAATTTTTATCATGTTTGTGGTTTTCCAATGCAATGAAAGAGTCTTTTAAAAGGGATCTATTTTTAATTCTCCTTTCTCATGTGTTCTTGTGGATGTACAGCTGTTAGACTGATAACTCTTCTTTTTTTAAACTGGCTGTTGTTTGATGTTTTCCTTTTCAGAAAAAAAAAAGAAATCTTCCAGATAATATGCCTAAGTGTACTGAAGCCCTACACTGGGGAAAAAAAAAATAGCAAAAAAAGCCATCCTGTACAGACCAACTAACTGGACTCACTCTGTCTTGTGGTATGTGGACCCCAGATGCTGCTGCATCTGCAAGTGCTCACTCTTGTTAGCAGAAGCCACTGCAGCATCTAGTGAAGATGACATTGAAGCATCATAATAAAAGACACAAGATTCATTGCTTTCTTTCCCTCCATCCTTCTGCTCTTTGTTTTCTGTTTGCTCAAAACATGTCTACTCTGCAGTCTAGGCAGGCAGGTGGAAGAAAAAGCTTACTGCTGGTTTTGAGGTCCCAGATACAACACCCAGGATAGTTAGACATAGACTGGGGTGTGAAACAGTGTAACAGTAACATAATTTTTGTTCTTAGACTTGAACCTGGGAGAGGCTGAGTGTTGTGTCAGTGGAAGTAGCTCTCAGTGCCTATTCAGCTCATGGATGTGATAGAAAGCACAATGAACAAGAGATGAGCAGGGCACTTTTTAAAGGAGTAGTCATGCTCTGTACTAGAACACTAGTACAGATGTAACTGGAAGCTATACTAGCATTGTTAGCATGGAATGAAGCCCAGGTAACAGCCTTTACAATCAGCAGGCATTATTAGCACAGGTTCTGGCTCAACACTATGCTAATCACATCTACCTGGCTTCTGGCCAGCAAAAAGTGCAGGCAGAGGTCACTTGCTTCTGCCTAAAATGTACTGTATAAGCATAACATAAATATGCATTTGTCCTTCCTGTGGTACAATTATGTTTATTACAGCATTGACTAAAATTTTTTGCAAGAGTTTAGTGTTGTCTGGAGGATGATGGTCCAATTTTACATCATCTGTAGAAGGTTTAAATGCATTTGTTTTCTTGCAATAAAATGAAATTTGTTTAAACATCTGCTTTGAGCTTGAGAACAGGAGGTAAAATATTTCAGTGTGACAGACTGAGTTAAATCAGGAATATGAATGTCAAAGGTCCCCACTCTCCTGTATGGGAAGCCACCTTGCCAATTAGGCAACAATATTTCTTGGTCTTGATTTTTCTAGTTTTTTATGCAAAACAGACAGCATTTTCTAAGGTTTGTCATTTTTCTTCCTTTACACTGCAGTTTTTTATTTGTTTGTTTGTTTGTTTGTTTTAACTTGAAATAGCAATAAAAACCTTAGTAGATTTAATGAAAGCTATTCTCTGCAGTCCCAAGAACAGACTCAGGTCAGGAAGAGAATGGCTTGTGAGCAGCCCCTAGGAGAAGGATGTGAAGATGTCAACTGATGAAAGATTCAACGTGAGCTGGCAATGTGCACTTCCAGCCCAGAAGGCCAAGCATATCCTGGGTGTGACCAGCAGGTTAAGGGAAGTAATTCTGCTCTTCTGCTTTCATGAGACCCCACCTGAAGTACTGTGTCCAGTACTAAGGCCTTCAACACAAGAAAGATACTGAGCTGTTGGAGGAGGGCCATGAAGATGATCAGAGTGCTGGAGCACCTCCCCTGAGAACAGGCTGAGAGAGATAGGACCCTTCACCCTGGCAAAGAGAAAGCTCTGAGCAGACCTTATAAAGTCATTCCAGTACCTGAAGGGGACCTACAGGAAAGCTGAGGAGAATTTTTTATAAGGGCATATAGAGACAGGACAAGGGGGGAATATTTTTAAATTGGAAGAAGGTAGATTTAGACTAGATAAAGGAAGAAATTCTTTACTATGGGGAAGTTGAGACACTGTAACAGGTTACCCAGTGAGGTTGTGGATGTCCCCTTCCTGGAAGCATTCAAGGCCAGGCTGGGTGGGGCCTTGAGCAACCTGAGTTGTCCCTGCCTACATCAGGGGGTTGGAACTAGATGATCTTAAATGTCCTTTCCAACTGAAACCGTCCTATGATTCTTGAAATTCATTTGGTTTAAACTGTTCCAGTCAGTTTTAAAATAATTCACCTTTAATAGGCAACATACTGTTTTAATGCACTGCCCAAAACCATCTCCAAAATGCTTAAAACTGTACTGCTCTAGCTTCATTAACTGAGAACATATGTTAGCAGCCAGTTTTTTAGTAGCTCCCTTGAGTAGTCTGCAAGTCAAATTTCACTGATAATTGCTTTAATAAAATGTATTTTAACATAAAGTGTTTGATTTCAGAGGTTGCCTACGCTTTTTTTTTTTTTTTTTTTTTTTTTTTTTTTTTTTTTTTTTTTTCCCTACATTCAGCTTTATGTAGGCAAATATCTGTTCAGACAATCTGTACCTTAATGGAACCACCCTCCTGGTTGAACACTAGCTTAAGTGCTTTACTGGGTCAAGGTCTAAAATGTATGTATACTGGTAAAAGATTTTGAACGTGTTAAAATTCTGCATGAGTAAAAGAATGAGTTATTACCTGCATTTTCAGAAAATGACTACCTTATTGAGTTAAAAATTACCTACTCAATTTGCACACCCCAAAATGGCACAGGAGCTGAAATGCTGTTGAGATCATTAAACTTGGTCTTGAGACCAAGAAACTAATTTTTTTTTGAGTTTATGGCAATTCCACAGGAAAGGATAATCTATGAGAGCTGAACATTACAGAGGCATAAAATGCAGATCATGTCCATTGGTTTTCTTGGTTTAAACATGTGCTATAGTATACATTTCAACCCTTACATTATTCCTCATTCTCTGTATATTCATCATATTCTAATACAGCAGTATTCTATCTACAAAAACTTAAATGCACTCTGAACTAAGAACCTGATATGCCAGAAGAGTGGGAATTAACTGTTGCCAAATGATGATCACCTGTGCCTTAATGAGTTCTTGCTAGATAAGCTGTGTGAAGGCAAGTAATGGATTTTAAGTGACTATGGACTTTAAGTGGCTATCTTTCCATCTGCTAATATAATTAAAAACAAAACCATACAACACAAACACAACAAAAGTAAACAAGCTAGTTTCAAATCTAATATTCAAATATGACTATAATTTTTGTTCAGGAGCTATGAATGAGTCAGCTTACTTTTAAGATGAAGGTTCTCTGCCATCTGGCACCTTTTTGGAAGAATGAATAAAACTAGGTTCTGTCTTTTTTCTATACCATGGACTTTGAAGGAGTGGAAAGCTTTACTACCATAGCCTGCAGTTGGCAGGTAGAAGAAAATAGTTTCAATTTCCAAACCTTAGATTCAGCAGATAAACTGTAAAATACTAAACATTCCTAAGATAGTACAGAAAAGATTTCTCTAGACCCTCACCAAAGTGGGACATGATAAGCCCTATCCACTGAGCCTGAGGCAAAGAAGTAATCATAGGAGAAAGAATCTTGCCTGGAAGGAGGAACTAGGGTAGTTGCTAAGAAGCTAGAACATATATTCTGCTTTTGTGATTCAGTTTATTTACTGAAGGAATTTTATTGTCATTTGGTGAAACATGAAGTACTATTGTGTTCCCTTGCATCTCATCAGTTGCTCAATGGAGGAACACATCGCCATTCACAATTCAGAAGCCAAATATGTAAGCTAAAGAATTTGTTCAAAGAGAATCTTCCTTCTTGTCACAAATGAAATATATTTTACAATCCTTTTTCCTTCTGAAGTATTTTAAAGCTGCATTTACTAATATGATTGTGTTTGTTCCAGAAGAAAGCCTTTTGTTAATTGCTAAGGCTTTATTATCATAGTTTAAAGGTATAAGTAGCTCATTAATATTATTGCTTACTTTTTTCCCTGTTATTCAGACTACTGCCTTTCCCCCCTTTCTACTCTTTTCTTCTTGTGATGTATTTTCTGCCAGCCAAATATGTCTAAATAACCTGTTCCATGCCAAGTAACCCCTTTGGCAAGAATATTGTTGGCCCATAATTTGTTTGAAAGTGGTGGATTGCTGAGATCCTTTCAAAAAAGCTGCATGCAAATCTCCACAAATGACTCTATGCCATTAGCAGCAAGAGCCCTAACGGAGTCATTGTAGTGATTGAACGTATATTATAGTTCTCTCTCTGTAATTTAACTCTGGAACTGGGAATCTTAGGTAGCATATGAAGAGCTGAAATGTTGCCCCACCACCCCCGTGTCTCTCCCTCATGCTCAGAGATAGAATCAATTCAATGGGAGAAATGCCCTTGCAGTAGTGAATACATATGTACTTTGGCATTTACAAAAACTTGAGCCCTCTGTGGGATGTAGAACTTGGCTTTGAGGAAATTAGAAAAATCTGACATGGGTGCAGTCTCCCATCTTGCAGTACAAGTCATGATTGACAGGGCCTTTGTAAATAGAGGATTCAAGAAAGAGGAGCCTTTTAAAATTACATATAAGATGACTGAAATGACATTCAAAATACCAATTTAAGCAAGAATGCATGTTCTGAATTATTCACATCACTATGTGCCTTTACATCTCGGATGAATTTCCAGGACATTCATTATAAACCTGATCCTGTAGATCATTTAAGGAAATCTGCAGAAATTGAGTATTTAATATATATAATAGATTTGCATACATAAGAACAGTCTTCCTATGAAATACGGAACTGCACAACAAATTTACAGGATTGTTGGATGGAATAATCGTAGCATACTTTATATGTAAACATTACTGCCATTTAAAGCTAATTACACAGCAAGAATACAAAAGAGCAAATGTTACTTCACATACATATGAAACTAATCTACAGAAGTTTCCAGTGTTGAAAATATAATCTTTCTAAAATATGAAATGATAGCAGAAACAAATTAAATGTATAATAATAAATGAAGTTAATTACAACAAAGATGTTAGGTATTCAGTGTGAGAAATATGGACTCCTCTGAACTGACATTTTTTGTTTGTGTTAATTGTTGCAAGAGCTGAGAAAACCAATTCTGATTTATAGTAGAGGTCAGTTACCTAATTCTTAAGAAGAACACCAAAAAGACCCTTATGTTTATATTTGCATAGCTCTCAATGAAACATTATCAAATTTGCAGAGCACGCTTTTCAGTTTTCAGAGCAGCAGTGCTTCAAAAGATGATTTTTCAGCTCCATCTTTAGGGATTTAGAATTTCAACGTACCTCATGTTTTTCTTGACTTGTCCCCACTGGACAAGCATCTCCCTAGAGGGTGCAGCTCTGAAGCTCAATGGATGCTAACAATTTTGTTTGGAATAAATCATATATTAGTAGGATTATTTTCTAAAGGAATTCTGTTCACTGTAGAATCCTTTGATGCAGTAGTTGTTGGAAGGATATTTTGAAACTAAAATTCTTGTTTCATGCTGGAAACTTACAGCTAAAGAGACTATGCTCTTCAGTACAGCAGGATTAAGAAGAATCCCAGTAGACTTAATTTTTCATGTTTCACTCCTGCAAAATTCATGTAGCCCTTAGTTTTGTGTGCCCCAGAAGATGTGGGGCACTTCAGATTTGGATACTTTTCCATAATAAAGTTGTTTGAAGGGGAGAAAGCATTTAAGATCTGGCCACAAAAACTGAACATAGCCCAGAAGAACATACTCAGAACCAACATGTAGCCAGCTGGGTCTCTCTTGGCTGAGCTTCACAGTATTCATTCTGACCCCTCTATCCCTAAGATGCAGTCAGCACTGAAAGATCCTCCACAGTCTCTTTGCTGTCCTTCTATGTCACTTCTCTCTCTTATTCTTGATGTATCTGGCGCACTGTGCTGCACAGATGCCTCTACTCTGAGTTCCCATAGCAAGCTGACACTTGTACAGTATATGGAAAAGAGAAGAGAGGCACTGAAAAGCGACGGGCCTGACAGTTTCAGAAGGAACAGCCAAAGAGCATGACTGGAGAGGTTGCTGCCATCTACATCAGGCAAACATTTTGGAAGCAAAGGCAAGGGGCAGACAGAAGCTGTCAGCTTATACACAAAGACATTTCAGATTAGTAACTCATTTGCTTGCTGCTTTCAGTTTAAAAGCCCTGTATGTCAAGTTTTGACAGTACTTTTGAAAGTAGTTTACAAATCACTACTGTATTTCAGCCTTTTTATCTTCCTCTCTAAAGTGAATAGAAATATCTGAATCTTGTAAGAAAAACAAAGACATGGAGTAAAATGATCTATGTAAGATACACAGAGAGAGCAGAGAGTGACTTCCCATTAAGGCAATGTCAGCAAAACTCTCTTATGGTTGGTTTGGAATGAGTTTTCACTTTAGCATGAGTCTTTTGAACAGGATCAAGGCTTCTGTCTGGTACAAAATCTGATCACTGACAACAGGTGTAACATCAACTGAGTATACTGTCTCTAGCAGCTGGAAAAATGCCATTTTTTACTTATTAATATTCCAAGATTTATGAATGTAGTCCCATTTCATGATAAATGTATCTAATTGGTGGCCTAATTAAAGCTCAACTATCTTATTGCAACATTTAGATTAATATATTAAGAATAACTGAAGAAGATTAATATAGTTACTGGTTTTACTATTATTTTTTTCTTTTGCTGTACTGCACACAGTTTTCCTGATTTCTACAGGCTACTTTATTGACTAGTACACATATCACTCCAAAAGTAATGCCTTCTATTAATTTCCACAGAAACTCCAACAGATACAAAGAGCACAGTAATACCATTTCAGAGAGTACATACACAGCTACAAAATACTGTTTTTTAACAGTGACCAGCGATAAACAAGAGCCTGAATGCTGCACTTGTAAAAATCTTTATGGCCATCTGGAATGCAACTTGTCTTTCATGCTGCTGTTTTCACTGCTGAAAATTGCCAACCACCACCTCACTGTGCTCACATCCACTGTTTGGTCTTCATAGCTGTTCAGGAAGCCTAGTGAAAGTCAGTGAGTGCCATCTTTTGAGCATGGAGGAATGCTCTTCTACACCATTGCTTCATACGTACTTCCAAGTTAGATGCCATTTTAGCAGACTGCTGCTCTGCTGCCATCTGCCTCATTGTAACAGAATGTACCAATATTGGTGGGAAAGTTCAGCCTCTATGGTCATACCACCAACATCTGTCTCTAATATCCTGGGCTAACATAATAAAATAGGAAACATTGCTTCTGGAGCAGCCTTCATATTTTAATATTAACTTAGTGCTCAGTGGGTTAGATTAGGATAAAAGCTCTCTTGTGACTTACAGTATGGACATTCTGAAATCATAAGTCTTTTCTCATTGTATATAGTTAGTTAAGAAAAATAAATAATTACATAATTATTTTTAATTTTCTTCATATAATTATGTTTGTCAGATCATCAGTTATTTATTAAAATTTCACTTTGCTCTTCTAGAAAACATTTATGAACTGGCTATTTACTTATTTATTTGCACAGGTGGTTTTTCTGGGTTGAACTGTAACCTTTTAGAGTAGCATCGGAGATTTTGCTTTATTTTACATGGCATTTATCCAGTGGTAATTTTCTAAATTAAACTGAGTTCTCAAACAACAACAACAGCAACAACAACAAAACCTGGTGTACTGTTTTGCTCCTACAAGCAGCAGATTACTAAGTGCAGACATGTTGCAAACCAGCAATTCGCACTTTATTTTTTTTTTATATTTATTTATTTATTTATTTTTTTCCCAATTGTATCGGTCAAGAATGTCAATTTTACATTTAGCTGTAGGTGAATGGAGGAAGTGCTAGAAAGGTTAGCACATAAATTTTCTGCTAGCATTCATCTACAGAAAAAAAATCCAGGAAATTATTATTAGTATTAACCAGTCCAAAACTGATCTTGTTCTCAGAATCCCTGCTCTGAGGCAGGGATTGATCAGTGAACAGTGCTAGGAAAAGGATAATCAGAAATAGCTCTGGCAAGCTCTACTGCTGTGGAGGTCCTATCAGGACAATTGTAATAATAAATGAGCACCTGGGAAAGGTTTGATCAGAAATGAAATTAGGAGAGTGAAATTCAATAGAAGCTGGTCTAGAAAGCAGGCTCTGGAACTAAAATAGTTGTCATTGTGCAACTGTGTATACTTAAGAGAACATCAAGAAAGGAAAATATAATCTGAAAGTTATAAACAAACAGGAGAGTATTGATTATTTCACGCTAAATCTGACCCAAAATGAACATTTAGGCCAAATGCTAACTGAAAAGCAATTTGGAAATGTGAGAAGGAAACTGCTCCCTGTTTAAGCTTAATCTAGTCAGAGTGTGGATCTTCCGAAATAAACAGAAGTAACTGACATGAAGACCTTTTATAACTTTCACCAAAATGGCCTACATCACTATCTTCCTATGACAAGAAGGCACAAGAGGGCTTAATGTTACCTTTGTGTTAAGTCATAGTTTTGGGCTATCTCCTACAGAATTACAGTACAAATTATCATCATTTGATGTTAAAACAGTTGGAGTTACAACATATCATCACATTACTTTGCAAGTTTCCTTCTCAATAAAAGATGCTATTGTTGTTAATTCTTCACTGCATTAAAGTATCCTAAAATGTCCTAAACAGTGTTTCTTTTAGGGTATTAAACAATCAAGTAAACAACATCTCATTTTCAGAAATGTTAGGAGTTGTATGGTATTTGTCCAAGCCCCACAGATTTGCTTGGTGCTCTCTATAGTCAGTCATGACTGTTCTTCTGATTTTTTTGCCCTCTACTTTCCTCTCAGGTGGCTGATTTCCCAAATTTTGGAAAGCCTGATTGCATTTTTCCCTCATATAGAGAAATATTGATTCTTACATTTCTTCTAGATCTAGATATTTTTTTCTGTTTAGATATATATATTTTAATTTCATTTTTTTAATTTTTTTTTTTTTAATTTTTATTTTTCTATACTAATGAGTTTAGTTTTTAGTTTAACTACCAAATTTTGGTTATGTTAAACCTTACTTTAAACAGGTTCATCTTTTATTTCTTTATTTCTCCCGCCACCTCCGTACATATTCTCCATGCTGCACACTATATTAAAAACTGTTTCTTATTCTCCTCAGCTGTCTGTTGTTCAAACTGAAGATGATAGGTCAATTTAACCTTTCCTCTGGTAGAGATTAAATCAATCCCATAATCAGTCCCTACACTTCATTATCTTTTTTGTCTTTCCTATCACCTTTTTAGTTCTACAACCTTTTTGAACTTTACCACTGTGTAGATATTTGAACTCTTTATGCTATAGATATGCTTTCAGTTTTTCTCTCTAAAGTTTTCCTGTTCATCTCTATTCTTATTTTTTTATTTACTGATGAGCACGGAGGTAAAGTGTTAATGAAATCAGTTTTAATGAATACAATATATCTTTTTGGTGTGTAAGTCAGTAACTAGGAACACTGTACTCTGTAGACAGAAACTGACAGAAATTCTTATTTTTTTTTTTTTATGTGCAATGTTTTGAACAAACACACACTGATTTTATGTGCAATTTCATTGTCTAATATTCTTCCAAGTAGAAGTTTTAGGAAGCTAAAGGTTCTGCTAATATTTGAAGAGATTGAAAGGCCAATTGAAATGTAGGGAGAGGCAGAACTTTCATTACCTGTGCAGAGTTCTTGAATCAAGATGTTAAGTATAAGCCAGTAAATATATCTAGATCAGCAGAAAACATGAATTTAAAGATCCTTTGAGGAAAGGCTGAAAGACATTAAAGCTTCTGTGGCACCACAGAAAGTTAAGAGCAAAATATGAGTCTTCACATAACAGTTCGATCTATGCTGCTAAGTTTATACACAGAATCAGACAGGATATATAAATGTAATATATATGTGTGTGTGTGTGTATGTTTCATTATTCATAAACTTCTCAGTCTTCAAAGCCAATCTCAGTCTGACTGAGAGAGACAAATCACCAGTACTTCTGGTCTTATTTGTGATTTTTACCTCAGTTCAAGATAGATACACCCACAGATTCCCATCTATAGTGGCAGCCAAAGATATTCTACATTTGTGGAAAGTCCAGCCATAACGTATCTAACATCTAGCCAACATGATGAATGATTTTTTCTAAAAGCCAACAACATTACAGTTAATGACTTTGCCAACTAATTCCTGTTTTTCTTTTCTTTTCTTTTCTTTTCTTTTCTTTTCTTTTCTTTTCTTTTCTTTTCTTTTCTTTTCTTTTCTTTTCTTTTCTTTTCTTTTCTTTTCTTTTCTTTTCTTTTCTTTTCTTTTCTTTTCTTTTCTTTTCTTTTCTTTTCTTTTCTTCTCTTCTCTTTTCTTCTCTTTTCTTGTGTGTGTGTATGCACTCTTTAACCACAGACCTAAACAGATCAAGTCTGTTCAGACTTCACAGTAATTCAGTCCCATTTTGTGTTCAGTTTTTGGCTCCGAAACATAGATGAAATACTGAAATAAAATGCAGAAGCTATAATATCACTGCTTAGTCCTATCTGAAGGAATAAATAAGAAATATTAAAAAATAGACTATGCTTCCAAAATTTGCCACATAATTCTGTATTTCTGTACAAGTATTTAAAAACAAAGAGGTTTTTTTGTACTTAAAATTTAATCAACTTATAAAAAATGCATTCAGAGGTTAAATAATAAAATTAGCTTTTAAAATTATATAAATTTAATACAAATAGAAATGTAGCAACAATCCACAGAGTGTCCTCCAGGGGTGTAAGAGAGATTATCCAGTTTGTCCAGAGAATCATGGAATCATATTATTATAGAATGGCTTGGGTTGGAAGAAATCTTAAGGATCATCAAGTTCCAATCCCCCATGTCACAGGAAGGCCTGCCAGATGCCAGATCAAGTAGTAGATCAGTTTGCGCAGGGCCTCATACAATCTGGCCTTAAACAACATGTTCCAGCACCTCACCACTCCCTCAGTAAAAAACTTCCCCCTTATATCTAATCTAAATCTCCCTTCCATTAGTTTAAAACCATTCCCCATTGTGCTATCACTATCTACCCACATAAAAAGTTTATTTCCTTCCTGCTTATAAACTCCTTTAAAAAATTGGAAGGCCACAATGAGGTCTCCTCACAGCCTTCTATTTTTCCCAATTGAACCAGACCAGTTCCTTCAGCTTGTCTTCATAGTAGAGGTGATCAGTCCCTTGGATCATCCTTGTGGCCCTCCTGTGGACCCTCTCCAAAAGCTCCACATTTTTCCTGTGCTGGGAGCCCCAGACTTTGATGCAGTACTCCAACTGGGGCTTCACATGGGTGCAATAGAGAAGGACAATCACTTCCCTTGCCCTGGTGGCCACCACTCTTCTGGAACTCAGGGTATCATTGGTGTGAAAGACAGAACTGTTTTTCTTTTTTGTCTCAAAGCTTGCTTCGTGAGGCCTTTCTGATGATAAGACTGACTGGCAACTGCTAACTATCTAAGAGAGTGAATGGTGGGTGCCACCGTGCAACAGTACCTCTGCTTATGATTGCAAAGATAAGCAGAAGGAGGACAAGCAGTCTTTTTCAGGGGTGCGGCTTGGAGGAGCTGACCACTGCAAAAGGTGATAATTTTTGTGCACGGCAGTGAAGGCACCACTCCCTGGCTTATCTGTTGGGCTAGGTATGTCACGCTAAACTGAGAGAAAAGAAGAAGAAAAACAACCCCACCAAAATGGGGGATAAAAGGCCTTCACTAAACTGCGGACTTTGGAGACAAACTCCCAAAGACACCTGTGACGGAGAATTCCCTGAGGGGAAAACCTCTTCGGAAGGCCAGCTTTCTGCGGAGCTTCTTGACTTTCTCCCATCCCCTGTGGTGATCAGACGAGTTCCTGAGATCAACGAACCTACGGTGTACCTCGCTGGACCCACGGTGGTGACTATATCTCTTTTGCTCTCTACAGACTTTTAATTGCATACACCAGTACAGGCTGGGGGAAGACCTGCTGGAGAGGAGCTCTGCTGAGAGGGACCTGGGCGTCCTGGTGGACAACAGGCTGGCCATGAGCCAGCAGTGTGCCCTTGTAGCCAAAAAGGCCAATGGCATACTGGGGTGCATTAAAAAGACCGTGGCCAGCAGGTCGAGGGAGGTGATCCTCCCCCTCTACTCTGCCCTGGTGAGGCCTCATCTGGAATATTGTGTCCAGTTCTGGGCTCCCCAGTACAAAAAAGACAGGGATCTCTTGGAAAGAGTCCAGCAGAGGGCCACAAAGATGGTGAAGGGCCTGGAGCATCTCCCCTACGAGGAGAGACTTAGGGAACTGGGTCTGTTTAGCCTTGAGAAAAGAAGACTGAGAGGGGACCTGATCCAGGTTTATAAATACCTGAAGTGTGGGAGCCCTAGTGGCGAGGCTGGTCTGTTTTCAGTAGTGCGTGGGGACCGGACTAGGGGAAATGGGCTGAAACTTCGGCATAGGAAGTTCCGCACGAATGTGCATAAGAACTTCTTTACAGTGAGGGTGATAGAGCACTGGAACAGGCTGCCCAGGGAGGTGGTGGAGTCTCCTTCTCTGGAGATATTCAAGACCCGCCTGGACGCCTACCTGTGCGACGTGGTGTAGGGAGCCTGCTTTGGCAGGGGGGTTGGACTCGATGATCTCTAGAGGTCCCTTCCAACCCCTACAATTCTGTAATTCTGATTCTGTGACTCCTCGCTTATATTTCCTACTTTTCCTATCACCCACCTTCCCTTCCCCATCTCCCTAAAACGGCTAGGACTTTAATAAACTGGTTGGACCAACATTTGAACCGCTGCTTCTTAATCTCACGCCGGGTATACACATATCAAAGAACCTTGCCTCACTCCTACAAATTGGAGCGAGACAAGTCTTCCAGGTTGCAAGAGATCTGTCTCATTTTAGACCCAGGCACAATTACAAAATCATCTTTCTGGTTAATATTATCTTGTGCTGATTGGTTTTGTTTTAAAAGTCATCTGTAAAATCTGTTATTGGGACCCAATAAGATCTACTGCAATCACTGGAACTGAAAATGATTGAGTCAGACTCTTATTTTCTAATATAAAAGACAAATATTAAATCATGACCAGACTTTGTGAAGTTGAGATGCTGACTCAACACTTTCTTCAGCGCTTTAGTTTTGGTAATCAGAATACATATGCTCATAGATTCACTAAGGCTACAACTGCCTTAATGATAGTATTATACAAAAAGTGATGGGAAAAAAAAAAAAAAAAAAAAAAAAAAAAAAAAAAAGTAATATTGGCAAAGTTAAGCTAAAGCTGCAGAATATTTTTAAATACTCAAGGACTACATTCTGAACCAATGTGAGAAAAGTCTGTAACCCAGTGCTGAAGAAGATGTGGTATTAAGAAATATACGACTGACAAATATTTTTTTAAGGTTAAACTCTGATTGGTTATTATTTTACTTTCACAGGCATGGAGGGATTCTTTTGAAATAAATTAACAACTTAAAAATACTATTGTTTCATTTTCTTTCCAAATAATTTGTTCTTAAATGCTCCAACTTCTACACTACAGCTCCGTCAGATATTTCCACTGGCTTCTGAGTCTCAGAAGAGTTTCTTAATTCTGAGCTAATCTTGCCTACATGTCTCCCAGGTGCTGTAGCATCATTTATCTTCTTTCTCACTGAAACAGTGCAACAAGAAACTATCACACCCACCAATAGATCTAGCCATAATTATGTTAGGGAAAAAAACAAACCAAACCAAAACAACAACAACAAAAAATGGAACACAACTTTTCACTTAGAAATAGTCTTGGTCTTTTCATTTTCTTTCTTCACATTTCCCTCCTCCTTCCATTAACTTTTTTCCCTCTGGAAAACACTGCTGTCAAGATTCTCCAGAAAACATTATGAAGATGAGCAACATGTCATTTCTCCCTCAAAGCCCACAGATCTCTCAAAAGGTTTGCAATGAAGCTTAAACCTACTTATGCATGTGATTAGAAATTAGAGATTAATAAGGATTGACACGACTGTTTCACGAAGAATCTGTAATTATATCTGTACAAATGAACAGAGAAAAAATACAAAGGAGCTATGATGCCATTCAGACAATTTTTTTAATGAATGTTTCCAATTTCATTTTCTGGAGCTAATCAGAAAAGTATTCTGCTGGAAAGAAACCAAATGGTGGCAAATATGCAGGATTTGAAATACAATATTTGCATTTTTACAATCACATTCTCAATTCTGATTCTGTGCATTATTTTTTTTTCTTTTGTATATAATTTGTGTCAAAAAAAGAGGTTATTAAATGTGAAAAGGCTCAAATGCACGAATAATAGCTGTTTAATCAATGCAATTCATTATTTGAAGTGAGGAAGAAGAAACCTTGATAAATCTGTGATATAAATACAGAGGACAACATTATATGTACATGTAACGAATAAATAATTTTTTATTTCAGGATATATCTTTATATTTATCATTCTCCACTGGACTTCCATCAGACTTTGATTCAGCTATGGTTGTTAGATCTCAAATATTTATCTCACAGTATCCAAGAGGTAAATGTCAATGTGAATACAAGCAGTCCTTTACATCCCTAAGCACAATCTGTCAGTTGCTTGCAAGAATAAGATGCCAATCGGAATTAGAATGGTAGACAACATTTTTACTGTACACTGCTGATTTAGAAGTGAATTACAAAAGTACATGGAAGATGAAATTAGGTAAATGTACTTGTATGAATTGCTCTAAGACTCGCTATGGCAAAGTGGGTAAAAAGTTACAGTCTGAAAATGACTCTCAGAATCAGGCTGAAGTTCTAAGACAGTACCTCCAGCTGACAGCATCCATGGTATCAGTTGGAGCAGGAATCATTGTGAACCAAGGTTTCCTGTGCCTAGATTTCCTGGTCTAGAAAGAGAGAAGTCTTAGACGCAGCATGATAATGTTCAGATTATACAGAAAACAGGATATCTGGGCATCTCAGTCTTTGAGTCATGAGTCATATCTGCTTCATTTTCTATATTACTGAAAGATGTAAATAAGTACCTTTAAAAATTACTACAGTCTTCCTTAATGCCCTTAAAAGTCTACCATTTTGAGGGTTTCTATTTTGTTAGCTCATTTTTATTTTATTTTACAGCTATAAAAAGAATTGTAGCTGAAAAATACAACTTGAAATCTCGGGAATATTCAAGATGTCATAAAAGTTTTCTATACTATACTATTTACTGCATGTTAATGAAATTAATAATATGTGTTATGATTAATCAAGTATTGGTACTGTTAAGAGAAAAATTACTGCAAAAAGAACTGTTTTGTCTTACCAACATTCATACTATATGAATAATACTTTACACATTAGGAAGACTAAAAGCCTTCTGTGCAAAATTACTTCTACCTAAATATACTTTCTACCCCATGACAATACTGAATGTATTTTTGGCCATTCCTACATATGTCCCTCTCCTGCATAGAACCTGATGGGTCTCTACCAGTCTTTCCTACAGTATTAAGTTATTAGCATCTGTATGCTGAGAACTGTATGCTGAGTATCCTGATACTTCAAAATCCACAAAAAGTGGTTTCATGCTAAATGACTTTCACCTGGTGTAAATTCATCTGAAGAAAATATTATAAAGGGTTGACCATAAACATTCAGCAACTTTTTCAGGAAGAACTAGCAAATATTTTTATTGATTTATTTTAATTCAGCCCTAGCTATTTACCTTTGCTCTTAGGAGAATCTCAGTTTTGTCATTCATTTATTTTCTGAAATTTGCAGATGACAGAAGAAGAAGCTAGTTGGATGGAAGTGACTTTCAAGGTGAACCCCAAACTTAGCAGAGCTCCTGGAGGCTGAGTTTATTCAGTTCTTACATCCAATACATTCATTTTCAAAGTGGCTTACCATTTTGTACCCACTAAGAAAACGACTTTGGTTAACAATCTCTGCAATTTACTTATCTTAGTCATTTGACATTTGCTTTTTGTGTGTGGTTAAAACTGTGAATTTAGAGAAGAATTGACATTAGTTCTAAAACCTTGTTTTTCTCCACAGGATGTCTAGGACAAGGGTCTCATGTTCAAACTGGATAAAAGCACTGTGATTTAAGTAATGGTCAGTACACTTCTTTTACTGGAAAATATTTCAGGTGCCTATTGCCTCGGGAAACAAGCAGAAGAGCCACAACTGAGAATCAGACAATACTGCTGTGAAGAAAAATATGTTTTGTGTGTCCTTTTTTTTTTTTTTTTTTCCAAGGCTACTAGAGAGATGAAGCTTTTCACAAATAATGGGCATCAGTCCTAGCAGAGTGGTGAGATTTTACTGCCAGCCTTTTTTATTTCAGTAATGATGTGAAACACAACAGTTAACAATCAAGTTTTCTATTGATACCTCAAAACAATGCTAGAATTGCAAGCAGGCTTACATAATAATAATAATAATAATATTAAAGTGAAAAGAAAGTTTAAAAGATTGGTTCTAGAAACTATAATAGACACATTTGCCAAAAGAAAAAACTAAATAATAATAATAATAATAAAAGATTAGCAAATATTAGTTCTTTTCCTTAGTTTTTTTCTTCTAAGGTATGGAATCTATAATAGAGCTTTGTCTGGTTTCTTTACACACTCTTTCTTCTTTCTTTATGAATTCCACCTTCTGCTTATAAACTCCCCAAAAGATCTGGATACAGTACTCCAGATGGGGGCCTCACAAGGACAGAGTAGAGAAAAACAATTGCCACCCCTCTTTTGATGCAGCCCAGGATACAGTTAGCCTTGTGAGCTGCAAGAGCACACTGCAGTCTCATGTCCAGTTTTTCATCCACCAGAAGCCCCCAGAACCCTCTTCTTGGCAGGGCTGCTCTCAGACTGTACATATATCTGAGACTGTCTGACCCAAGACCATGCACTTGGCCTTGTTGAACCTCATTAGATTCACATGGGCCCACTTTTCAAGCTTGTCTCTCTGGACGGCATCCCTTCCTTCTACTGTGTCAATGGCACCACTCAGATTGCTGAGATCATACACAGTCCTTCTGCCTATGTCACTGATAAAGATGTTAAAGAGCACTAGTTCCAAGACGGACCTGGGGATCATCACTCAGCACTGGCCTTTGTCTAGACATAGATCTGTTGACTACAACCCTCTTGCTGTGACCTTCCAATCAATTATTTATCCACTGAATAGTCCACCCTTCCAAGCTGTATTTCTCCAGATTAGATGTAAGGATCTGGTGTGGGACCATGTCAAAGACCTTACATAGGTCCAGATAGCAGTTGTCCATCCTTTGTCCATTGGTCTAAGGCTGTCATTTCATCACAGAAGACCAATGTGTCTTTGTATTGGAGATACATTTATTTGACAGGTAGAATGTTCAGTAAGGAATTAGATGGTTTCCTTAAGTGTTGCAATCAACTGCTCAATGTCCAGGAGGAGATGAGTGTACAGTGGTGTTCCTCAGCGATCCATATAGGGACCAGTACCAGTACTAATTAGTATTTTTGCTGTTGACATGGAGAATGGGATTGAGAGTACTCTAAGCAAGTTTACAGATGACACCAAGCTGTGTGGTGGGTCAACACACTGGAGGGAAAGGACATCGCACAGCTGGTCCAGCTCAATAAGTGGGCCTGTGAAAAAAAAAAAAAAAATAAATAAAATAAAATAAAATAAAATAATAATAATAATAATAATAATAATAAACATGCATAAAAAGGCCGAATACAAGAGCCTGCACATGGGTCAGGGCAATTCCAGGCATTAATATAGGCTATCACAGAATCATAGAATCACAAGGTTGGAGAGGACCTACAAGATCATCTAGTCCAACTGTCATCCCTTTACCATACCTACAGAAAACCACTAAACCATATCTCCTAGCTCCCTATCCTATGTAACACATAGGTAGAGAGCAGCCCCTTGGGAGAAGGATTTGGTGATACTGGTGAATGAAAAGCTTAGTCTGAGCTAGCATGGTTCACTTGAAGCCCAGAAAGCCAAACATGTCCTGGGCTGAATCAAAAGAAATGTAGCGAGCAGATTGAAGGAGGTGTTTGTTTATTTCTTCTCCATTCTCATAATACTCTGCCTGCCATACTGCATTCAACTCTCAGGCTCACAGCATAACCTTAGTGTGGTTCCAGAGGAGGGCTGTGAAGATGGTTGAGACCTCACCTCTCCAGTGAAGATAGATTTAGGAGTTAGGATTATTTAGTTTGGATAAGATAAGGAACTCAGAAGACAATGTTTCAGCCTCTCAGTACTTGAAGGGGGCCTAAAGGAAAGATGCAGAGGGAGTATTTATCAGGGAGTGCAATGAAGGTTACAATTTTAGACAGAAATAAATAGCTGTAGCCTACATACAGCAAAAGAGAAACAATGTCTAGTAAAGAGCATCTCTGCTGTGTCCGTATTGAATACTGCAGTGTAAGAGTGAGTTACTCAAGCCATCTGGTTTATCTGTGCCTCAGTTAAGATCTTGGTTGTGTAAAATAGTCTACAGGGAGCTTTATAGTACTTTGTTTACTGCACTTAATTACATTGTGTGTCTTGAGTCAAAGAATACATGTAGTAGGTGAATATTTATAACTGATTTCTGTGTAAGATTCAACAGGTTGCACTGCAATTTGTAGAGGAAGAGGCATCTCACTCTGAGGGAAATATTTAAAAAAATAAATGCAGGCTTAACTAATAGGTACTCTTTTTACATTTTAGCAATAACAATTAGATGTAGCTGTATATTTATTTAACTATAAAAACTTGTGATGCACTCTTGAAATGTGAATGGTGTGGCTCATTAATTTGTTTGCCTTATGTTTGCTCCTTCTGACAACTGCATATATTTTGTTATTTTGTTCTTGTGACTGTATAAATTTGCAAACATAAAATCCACTCCATTTTAGACAACTGTTTATTTTTATGTTAGCAAATACATTGATTTCTAGCCCTACAATTCAGATTGTAACAGCTTAAATAATTCTAAACCATTTTCTTTTGAGATTTCTACTCTGAATGAAACTTGCATTAAATCAGTTGCTAACAAACAAAATGCCTAGGAGGGTAGGAACTGGGGACGAGGCTTGTAGCTTCTTCCTCATCAGTAGTAATGCTCAGTTTTAGTTATTTTATTATTGTCTATGAATGTCTAGAATGACCCATCTGGTGAAGTATTTGAGTCACTGACCCAGAACAATTGGAAGGCTGGAACAATACTGCTATTAGTTTGATGTGCCATTATGAGACTTTTTAAAGTCAAAACAAAAATTTGTGTATAATTTTTATTACCAGCATATGTTAATCTCACAGCAAACAGAAACCAGCAGCAAAGTCATAGCAAATTTAATTCTTTGCAAGTCTTTGTCTTGTTAGCAACAGTGACATCAACTATAAGCCTTTTTTAATCTCATTTCTTCATCTCAGTTATTGAACATTTCTAATACATTTTAAGAAGTTAGATTTATTTCTCCTATTTCTGAGAGTATTGCTTATTATTTTCATTACGTAATTTTTCAGCATTACCATATGCTCCTTTAATTCAAATAAACATTCATTTAAAAAAGTAGGCCTTACTCCTCAAGCTGTGTGTTGCTGGACTATCCTTAGCTGCTATATGTGAAAGTTTTGACAGCAATTTTGGACTAAGTTACTAAAAAAAAAAAAAAAAAAAAAAAAAAAAAAAAAAATCTATTTTTTAATTTTAATTTTTATTTTTTTTTTAATTTTTATTTATTTAATTATGTATTTATTTTCAGTTCATTTGTAACCTTTGCTGAACAAAAAAATCCTACAAATATTTGAGCCTGAGTTCACCAAAATCTCTTGTCTGGACCAGTGACTTGGACAGTTACCAGCATTCAGATGTAGAGTCAAATTCTTGACTTTGTATTCCAGAAATGTTAGTTGCTTTTTTTGTTTTGTTTTGTTTTGGTTGGTTGGTTTGGTGGACTATTTTATTTTCTTTTTCTTTTCTTTCTTTTTATTTTAATTTTTTCCCCTGAGTGCTATGTAGGCATCAGACACAAATAGGACCACACATAAAAGACAAGTGATTAAAAACATAAAGGATGTGGAGGTTTATAATGAGAAAATAGAATACTTCACATAACGAAAGCCAGTGCTTGATGATATACTCAGTTCTTCTGCATCTTTACTCATTCATGTGGCATAAAACTGAGAACAAAAGAGACTTCTTGATTAATGACCTTTGCTAATCATTCCAGTAGAATACACAGAGACACTTCTTATTTGATTCCACTACCAAATTAAGTTTCTGTTGATCATAAATGTCACTTGCACACAAATCACACATAAATATTCAGAATGATCTATATTTTACCAGTTATAAAAGAATGCTTGGCAGCCAGAATGAGTTTAAACAAGTAATTAGTGCAAAAGTTATTAAACATTTTAAACAAATGTGCTGCACGATACTCAAATTAGAAGAGTCCAAAGAAATTTAACAGTGTCTTGATTACACATGTATCTTTGTTGGAGGCAGATTTGCCATCTATGAAAGAAAAAAGAGACTGTTCATTATAGGCTTATTTGTAGAAAGTAAAAAAGAAAAAAAGACCATGTGAAAATTGATAGAAATTGATTCTGGAAGTGTAAAATGAAAATAAGAGGTTACTATGTAGGACCTCAGTCCTGAGGAGTTGAAATGGCACAATAGTGTGCATCAGAAAGAGCCTCCTATGAGACAAGGGACACATGCCAAAAGGAATACTGAATAGTTACTAAACCATAAAATCCTTAATGGTTTAGCTACTATTAAGGCTTTTTAGGTAATATTATAAATAAATTGTTAAAGAAGAATTTGGAAACAAAATAATGAATGATCCTTTTAAATAAAGAGGGAGGGACAGCATGAAAAAAAAAAAAAAAAAAAAAAAAAAAAAAAAAAAAGTGAATATGCTGCTTTGATAAATTAATGGGAAAAATACAATAATTTCCTGAACTTTTGTTTATTTTAGTTGTTGTTCGGTTCAGTTATATAAATTAAGACTGTCCATGAAAAAAATCCTGGGAATAACAGGGAGGCAACTGAAAGGTTCATTAGCTCCTTCTTACACATTAGTAATGTACATGGTTCATGGTTCGTTATGTATAGTGGAAGAACATAATTGATGTTTCTCCTGTCAACAAGCCTTGAAAACCCTCAGTAAGTATTTGAATAATAAAAAAGTAATAACAGCAGAGGCATCGTTAAAAGAATATATCAAAATTTCTTTCATTTATCAGTTTAACATAATGAAATTAAATTTTAAGTAATTGTCTCCCACATATACTTAGCTTAAAGACTTGAGAATGGCTTGTTTGCTTGTTAGTTAGCCTATAAAATTTTATCTCTCCCACAAATCTTGCTTCATTTTAAAATGAAACTTTCAGCGATCATTAAGCTAAAATATATTTCAAAGAATATTACCTCTACTTTAGTCTTAAATTAGTATTAAACATTTATGAATAAGAGAACAAGCTTTTATGTGGCAAATTCCAGGCTCCAATTTTTTTATTTTTTTTTTTCATATCTGTTTATTTACAATAATAATTAAAAAAATATATCTCTAAGACTTACAGTTGTAGAGACATAATTCACAGAAGACTTTGTGTACCTTTCTACAGTGACCATGCAGTTCCCCCATCCTGCTGATTTTTTTGTTTGGTTATGAATATTTTGCCTGGATTTGAAGGCCAAAAATATCACCATATAGCTATTCCAGACTATCTCTAAACATTTTTGCACGCAAAACTTTAGTTGCTAGAAGAATACACAGTTAGTGCGTAAAACTGGCTGTATAGACTTTTTAACCAACACTATTAATGCGAACATAAAAACTGGAAGACAGTCTCAAATAATTAGGAACATGTAATACTCTTATTCTTTTCCTATGAAAGCTTTACATGTTACTAGTTGTACATGACTTACACAATTGTGTTGAAATAAATAAATGAATAAGTAATCAAACCAATAGCCTAACCAATAGCTTTCACTATTTCATTACAGACCTTCAGTGAAGCAGCTGCATTTTTGCTAATGCATTTAAATTCATTGTTTGAAACAATCAAATTATTTCAACTGGAGCAATATCTAGTTAGAGTTCAGATGTGTCTCAGGGGTTGCACTGGGACCACAACAAAGAAATACCAGAAAACATATCTTTACTTAACTGAGTAGCATGAAGTGTTACTATATGTGCATTTGGTGAGACTTTTATCTGGAATTTCAATAGAATGATTAAATTCAAAGTTCAAGACTTGAGTGCCTTTGAAGAACAAGTTTCAGAGAAACAGACAAGTTTGTATCTACCAGTCTTTCAGAAATTTCGGATCCCACCATTTTCAGGCAAGGTAGATTTGATTCCAGTGCAATCTTTAGGCAGTACAAACCCTCCTGTAGATGTATGTTCATATATTTCAATGGAATAAAGAGCAAAACAAAGGTAACAATGGTGCTGAATACATAATCCAGAACTAAATAAATATGACACAGAAGAAATAATGTGCAGCATTTCCTCACAACTTAAACTGATGTTCTCCATTGTTTTCCAATAGTTTTTGCAATTTATTTTATGGATGTCACTTACAAAATCTTATGGAGCTAATCTAGACAGAATTATAGCTAAGCTTTTCTTACCCTTAGGCACTTTGGTCTTTGCAGCCTCCTGCTGTTTGCTATCAGTATTCAACCTGTTTTACTTCTGCAGCCTGTGAGAAGAAATTTTTAGTATTCAATATTCTCCCCTTTTATTCTACCTTCAAAGGGTTTTTCACTCATTTTATGTAGTTAGGCTATGTTGTTACCACCACTTTCCTTGTTTCATATCTTTTCATTTTGCATGTGGAATAGAACATTGCCCACCAGCACCACAGCAACTAATACCTGCTTTTTTTCCATATTAAATTCCTATACACACATTTATGAACAATAACACAACTACAAAAATCTCACAGTTGAAAGCTGGCATTGAAGATGAGTGAGTATGCAAGAAAAGGCTAATAATTTATCTGAAAATTCATTATATGCAATGCCATGCTACAGTTTGATATATGTTGTTTTTTTGAATGTTCTTTTTGCTTCAGTTTACAATCAAATTGTCCCTTGAGCTTTATGAGTACAGCAGTTTTTTTTTTTTTTTTCTTTTTCCTTCATTATGTAGAACTCCTGAATTAGACTTAAAATTGCTAGAAGAGGTTATTCATATTTTGTTTCCTAAATGGGATGAAATATGATCAGTTATGCTAATTATAAGTATATAATTCAGAATATTAAGCTTTGACAGTTTTATATATCAATTATATCTTATAACTAAGTGTTCTTGTATACAGCACACGTATAAATACAAGATGGTCTTAATTAAAAAGTTAGCAGTAGTAAAATGTAGTTGCCGCACGATAACATAATAACATAAGTAAGTTTAAATAAGAGGAAATACAGTGGTTTCTTAGAAATTCAGGGGTAACATTTTGTAAGCACTGGATTTTCACTGATGATCTTTTATTCAATCTGTTAAGAAAAACAAAATTAAAAAATATGGAAATAAAATATTATCTCAACATTTTTTTTTTTTTTTTTTTTTTTTAAACCACCAATTTCGGATCCCACCATTTTCAGGCAGAATAGATTTGATTCCAGTGCAATCTTTAGGCAGTACCATCAATTTTCATATGTAAAAAATCAATTTCAATATGTAAAACACATATTCTACCTTTTTCTTATTGCTGATTATGCATTTAGGTTTAGGTTGGCTGTTGCAATGTGTGAGAATAAATAGTTCCAGCTCCATATAAATATATCTATGCCATAAATCACATAAAAAATGGAATGGACAATCATTAAAAAGAGAATTTGTTTATTCTGAAAATGTGTAGCAGTAAATGTTCACATTACTGAATTAATATTTCTACCCATATGTTTCTTTCCAACAACATTCTGGTATGCTGGCAGTCACAGACTATTTTGTTTATGCTATGATCACAGACTCACAGTGAATATGCTTCCACTAAAGTGTCAGTGGCTGGATTCATTCCAGATTCAGTGATTTCAGAAGAGAAGCAGGCCATACTGGGGCCCTGTGTGAGGATGCAGCTAAGTGCCAAGCCTTAGCCCAAAGGACCATGAATTGTGATTTTGTTCCAGATTCTGCATAAACTGAAAGAAATTGGATGTGTGATTGACTTAGTGAGTTCCTATGGTCTACCATGGGATTCCTCATGTCATTTCCTAAATCTTTGATGTAACTGAGCACTAAGCCACCTTCAGTCTGTGATTCCGCAGTTATATTTTGAAACTTGATTTCTAATGTCGAGATGAAGCCACACTGCGTGAAAGGATGGGTTAATATCACGTTCACATTTTTGTTTTAAAAAACTGATTTTTTTATTATTATATTTTTAATTTATATGTATAGCAACTTGGACTCTTCCTTCATGTGTTCTTGAATGCTTTAGTTTTGAACAAATTGCAACTCCAGATAAAATGTGTTCAAAACAAGGGTGAGTCAAAAGCTCACATTTGAAAGGGCACAATAACGCTAACAGCCTATCAGGAATTTAACAACATGACAGCTCTGAAAGCAAATGCAAAGCTGCCAATAGTATCTGGGGAGTCAGCCAAGAAGCCAGATGCTACCAAAACCCATATCCTCTACTATTTGGTGTTATGGACTCCAGTGGGTGCCACTGAAAGACAAAAGGATCTAGTGCACTTCATAGAACAATATGCTAAGCCTCAAATGCCTCTACTACTGTTGAGGACAATTTTCTTCTGAAAAGTGATAGGAAAAAACAAACAAACAAACAAACAAACAAAAAAAAAAAAAAAAAAAAAAACAAGCAAAAGTGCAAAAAAGTAGTTCAACTCATCTTCTTCCTCATCATTGGCCCTCTTGTCTACCTGGGCACACTGTTGGTTCATGTTTAGCAAAATCTGGAGCAGCACCCCCCAGGTCCAACTCTTCCACACAGTCTTCCAGTCACAGTCATGGATTCTGAAACTAAATTTGTAGGTATCAGGAAACAGTTACTACAGAAAAGAGTGGCAAATTCCGTGGTTTGTAATGACTTGAAGAAAAATGTTCAGTTAAAGCTGAACATCAGCTAGTTACAACCTAACTTTCTTCATATGTTGGCAGCTTTCTCTTACTCATTCCACTCTCTTTTTCTTTACATTGAATAAAGCTGTATGATTTAATATTATTTTCCTGAATTGCACTCTCTTGAAATGGCAGAAAAACTAAGTGTAAATTTAGTTTGACCAGTACTGTTAAACCAGCGCTGGCAGAGGTGAAATATCTGCTTTAGATCACCGATCTAAGTAGTGTGAAACTCCAAATCCATATTGCAAGCTTGTAGGTAAATAAAACAGTCAGTCATGTGGTGACACTGAGTCATGCTATATGTATGATGGTGTCTCAAAATAACAGACATTTGTGAATAACAGAGATCAGTTCCATTCTAATTTCACCAAGACAGAACAGAAGTTTGTACACTGTTGAATTACTGTATTTCATACATCTAGGCTGCAAATGCCACTTTATGTACATTAAAAAGGGAATTTACTCTCAGAGTTTGCTTTCCAATAGAGTGATGAAATTGCAAAGGGATAACACCATATTTCATCCAAAAAAATTTAAATCAGAGTTCAGTCAAAAGCCTTCTTAAGTTGCCTAGTCAGAATCCATGAAGGCTCAACTGATATTATGATATTGTTTGCCCTTGTCACAGGTTGCAACTTCTCTGAATAGGAAGGGGAAATTACCAAGAACAGATAGATAGGCAGCACTGCTTTTCATCAAAAGAAGCTACCAATAAAGCTGAGAACACAGAAGGAGAAATGGCTTGCTAAATATGTTTCTTTGGAAGAAAAGGGAAACAGTATATACGTCCAGGTTCCCAGTCCAGAAGGAAATGTTGATGTGATAGGTATAGCAAATAGCCTGGTTTTCCCATGAAAACCATAGTTCAGAAGAGCATTTTCTCTGTCCATAATGTTTCTGCTGACAACCTGCAAGGAAGGAAGAGGTAAGCTGAAGAAAACACTCTTCTAACTCACATTACAGACTTGAAAATGAATGTAGTGTGAACTGTGTTATGGAACCTTTACAAAACTGGGAGTAACAATGTTGACTGAACAACTGTTTCAAATACCAAGGCGATTTTGGTATGACCTTCCCAAATTTTACACAGTGTTCTGCTCTTTTCAATGCTATAATGTTCTTAACACATTAATTCCAACTGTTAATTAAAAAAATAGATAACAAAGGTGGAAGATTCAATGTTTTTTTTTTTAATTTTTCAGCTTTTGTCCTGGCTGGGAAACAACAGTTACATCAGTGTTTCATCTAGCTTCTTGTGCTTATCTAATGGATGGGATGAGAAAGTTTCCTCAGTTTTGATAAGGACTCAAACATTTCTTGTGGGATGGAATTTTAAACAGTGTGCAGATATCTCCTGATTTACAGAGATTTATGTATGTTTATAGGCCATTCAGACTGGAAAGAGAAGAAAAGAAAAATGAAACAAAACAGTACAAGTAAAGAAAGAATTTGCAGATCCTGGAAGGGGCATGAGATTAGTGCTTCACATTGCATAGATTCAAGTTTATAGACACAGTCTTGCAATTAATTGAAATGAATGCAATTAAGGCGAAGTTGGTAAGCATAGAAAAATGGAGGAAGCTGTGGAATTTTATTTAAGAAGTAAATAAATAAACATTTGCCTAAGAGTGCAGAATCTAAAGAGATGAATACTGTTCAAGAGTTTGACTTAATGGTGTCTTTGAAGAAATATTGCTTTCCTGACCTGACTGTATATATTTAGAAATTCATGGCATTTTAATATTCTCTGAGATCTCAGAAAACTGGCAGTTTAAAGTTGTTAGAAAAGTGTCTATGACCAACACAAGAAAACAGTCTCTTCACGCTTTTCAATGCTCAAAACATATTCAAATGTAAAAATCCAACAATTTAATTGCAATAACAAAGTCACTGATGTGTGTTTATCTTTCTTTTACACACAGGGATTTACTAAAAATCACCTTATGGAAAAGTAGTTCTATGTACTAAAATCCAGACTCAATGGAGCACTGCACATAAAAGTTATTAAAATCAAATGGTTCTTCTAAACTTTAAATTCAAACTTAGAGCACCAGATAATCCAAAAGGAAATTAAGTGAAATGCCCCTCTGGGAAATGGCAAAACCAGTGCACTCTGCACAAAAATTGAATGACAAATCAAAATAAGAACAATGAACTTCTATGGAAAGCATGTATTTTCAAAATGTGTATATTTGCCTATGTGCACATGTTCTAATACTAAAAACTTATCTATATTGATTACTGAAAAAATAAACGTCCTAAAAGCATGTGACTTGTAGCCTCTTCTTCTTTATTAATTTGTTTAAATTCAAAGTAACACAGAGAGCTACTTCAGAGTTTTAGTTTTGATATTTTCTCTTTGCACAAAATATAAATGTCAAATGTTTAACAGAACAATCATATTACCAATATATAATTTGGATATATGTTTTCTAAGGCCAAGGTCAAGTGTCAGGAAAAATCATCTGGTCTCTGACAACCTTTGTAGATTCTACACTCAATCAAAGCCACTTTGGTAATTTATATGTCACAACGATTAGCCCATATACTTTTCAGATAATTTATTATTAAATCAAATGTTCACAACATTCATTATTACTAGCTAAAAAACAGGCAAATGTTATACAGTATAAACAACTGAAAACAGATAAGGAAATACGTTATTGTAAAGGATATCAGTAGACATCCTGGCCATTGTCAGTAGTAGCCATCACTTCCTTTATTAGATGTGAGAACCAGACTAAATACAGTTACTGGATCCCTGTGAATATAACTAGGCCTGTAAACAGACACTAAAGTTTGTTGTGTACAAGTTAGCTATCATCTACGTATGTACTCATTCTTCACCTGAAATCTTATTTGGTTTTCCAAAAGTGTCAAATGGTCTAAAGAACAATATCCACTCCTCTACAAAGCATTTTCTTTTTTACTTTCCCAGTCCAGGTGTAATAGCACGATTTTTTACATTTATATGATTTCATTTTTCAGTGTACATGGACACTTCTCAGGAATAATTCAGGATAATAAATAAGGAATAAATAAATCAGGAATAATAATTCTCTACTTCACTGTAGAAATAAAGAACAGTTCTTAGCCTCAGTCCTCACTGACAGGCTTCCTATGTCTCTCATGTCCCTGAAAGTTTAGGCAAGAAGTTGGGGGAGAAAAATCCCTCAGTACACCCATCCAAACTGTGGGCAGACAGCTAGTCCACAAGAATGTTGTGGGGGACAGTGACAAAGACTTTACTGAAGTCCAGGCAGACCACATTAACAGCCTTTCCTTCACCCACTAAGCAGTTCACCTCATCATAGAATGGAACTAGGTTTGTCAAACAGGATGTACCATTCACAGAAATCATGGAATAGGTCCACTTACAAGTTTGTATGTTAAGGCACATGCAAAATAAGGAGATGATCCAAGATAACCAGCATGGCTTCACCAAGTGCAGTTTGTGCTTGGCCAACCTTAGACCATCTATGAGAGAGCTGCAGCTTCAGTGAACAAAGGAAGAGAAACAGATGCCATCTACCTGGACTTGTGTAAGATCTTTGATATGGCCCCTCATCATATCTTTATCCTTAAGTTGGAAAGATAAAGATTTGAAGGGTGAACTGTTCAGTAGATGAGGAACTGATTTAACGGTTACAGAGGGTTTTGGCCAATGAACCTGTGCATAGGGGGAGGCCAGTGACAAGTAATGTCCACCAGGGATCTGTCTTGGGACTGCTGCTCTTGAACATCTTTAGAAATGACACAGACAGTGAGTTCAATTGCAGCTCAGCAAGTTTTCAAATGACACTAATTTGAGTGGTGCAGTTGACAGAACAGAAGGAAAGGATGCCATGCAAAGGGATTTGGGCAGTGGGCTCATATGAATCCAATGGTGAGATTCAACAAGTCCAAATGCAAGATATGTGAACGGACTGAGAGAAGAACTCCTTGCAAACATCCCCATTTAGAAGGACATGGAGGTTGTGGTGGATCAAAAGACTGACACAAGCCAATGGTGCAGCCTGGAAGTGTCTTCATTAAGCCCATCTGGAGTACTGCACCCAGTCTTGGGGGGCCCAGCACAGGAAAGATGTAGAGCTTTTGGACTGGATCCAGAGGAGGGCCACAAAGAAGGTCAGAGGGCTGGAGAACACTTATAAAGAAGGGTCAAGGGAGTTGTGCTTATTCAGCCTGAGGAAGAGAAAGACCTGGGGAGATATTGTATCTTCCAGTGCTTGAAGGAAGCTTAAAAGCAGGAGGGAGACAAACTTTTTGAGCAGACAGATTCTATGCATATATACTTTCTCTTCGTTAAATCTTTATATAAAACAGTTCTATTTCTTTTTCTCTATTAGGAAGTTTTTCCCTATTTTTCTAAAACAGATTTTTTCCTTTCCAAGTAACTCTGCTGTACAAAAACACTGCACAAGCAGTAGGTGAATTTAAAAACCAGTACACTGTTTCTTTAAAGGAACTTGAAACACCAGTACTTGTAAAGTCCAGCAAAGTACACCTAATGCTCCCAATAAAATCAATCCTGTACAACAATTAATTGAGTAATTAGCACTTAAGCCAGCAGTTCTACTTCTTATTAGTCATCTAGATGATCAGACTACATAAGCTAAATTGATTGCACAAATACCGCATCACAAATTATATAGTTTTATGTAGGATGTTATTGAAGGGAAAAAAAAAAAAAAAAAAAAAAAAAAAAAAAAAAGAGCCTCATTGTCTACAACATGAAACAAGGTTATTTCACCCTAAGCAATGCAGTAGAAGGTACATAAAATCAAGTATGAGAAATCATTTCCCTGATGCCACTCTTCTCAATAGAGAGTTCCTTTATTCAGTTCATAAATTCTCTAGCTTGTTTGCATTTGTAGCTCTCCCACAGAAATTCACTCCACTGATCTAATGTTATATACTGGTTTAGCTCTTTTATTTCTGTTTGAAATGTAGTAAGCTGGCAGCAGATAAAGAAGGATACAGTACCTTTACTACTGGCTTTTGCACAGAGAAAATTAAGATCCAACAGAGTTTCAGTAATTTATTTGCTCCTTGATAATATCTCAATACATATTTTGTATTCGAAAAGTCTTGTATGATTTCTTATCAGGAGAAGAGTTTTCTATCTTTATGTACTTCTTCTCATAAGATAGAGACACCTCTTAATTATGAAGGAAGCAATGGGTAAACACTGGAAGAGCTAGTCATTTACTGTTATTTACAACATCTTTATATTATGGTTGTATAGAAAACCCAAATCCTATCACTATCTTGAACAGAAGAGAATGACAAAGGAACTGCACAATGAAAAGAACAAACCTGGAAGATGCTGCTTGTATAATTTTGATTTCCAGTTATTCACCTAACAAGTAATTATCAGATATTCTAGAGGAAGGACTAACTCTACCCTTGTATTCCATCAACTATTTGCATTTAATTATTTCAAACACAGGAGAGGTTAGCATTAACAAATACTTTGAACTTACTATTCTTTTACTTCCTACTAACAAAAGTATACATACCAAATATCCAGAATTTTGATGGCCATCCAAAACCTCTGTTATTTCCTGCTGTATTTCCTTGCTGCTGTGTTTTTATACACGTACAAAAATTTTTATACTGGGGAAAGACTTCTTTCCATTCACTAATCCTTATTTTTGCCAACTTTTCGGAACTTTTAATAATTTTGAAAATAACCCAGTTCACTTCTTCGCTATCAAATTATCATCAGAGTAAATGTTATTACTCTTTTTATTTTGACATTTTTGAATTGAACTGTTCATAGCTGAAGTTAAAATTCCATACATCAGAACCTCTCTTCATCCCACAACAAAGAAATTCTTCAGCAATCTCCCATTATTTTGGGGATTGCATCAATTTCTATAAGCTTGACCTTTTTACGATGTTAAAACATCCATATATCAAGATTTCGATCTTTAAAATCATTCTAAGTAAAAATAAATAAATAAATAATTAAAAAAAAAAAAAAATAATCATCTTTGTGTCATGAAGAATTGCACAGTGCATTTGTCTCCTAAGGAAAAAAAATGGTTGTAAAATTCCCTTCTTTTGTCTTTTCTCTTTTATGGGCAAAAAAAAAATTAAATTAAATTAAATTAAATCAGAAAACAATTAATGCTACAGATAACTAGTTTTCATATTTCTCTTTTACATACATTCTGGAGCTTTCCTCAATAGTAAGTTAGAATCAAAGTCAACAGAAATGTATTGAATCAAGTTCTGCAGTTCAGTTCAGTAAAAATTATCCCCCCCCCCCACCCCCCCAATAAACAGTAGAATATTACTACTGTATAGCAACTTTCAGGTTTCTTTAAATCATCGTATCTTCTAACATCTTCTAATTTCTGACTAGCTTTTGTACCAAAGAGTACTCTGTTTATTTCACCACAACTTATATACAGGTTCGTTTTTGTAGTCCTTAGAATACCTTGGATGCTACCATCCCCTTATCACTTTCCATAATTTCATTTACTAATTTAATATTGTTGGTTTTACTTTTGTTTATTTTTGATAAATGATTATATTCACCAAAACTGCAAGACTCATCATTCAAAGGCATGGCCTTTTAGAAAGATTTCATCAAAGTCAAATATCAAGTCCAACAAATCGTAAGTGTAGGTACTTGTGATTTTTCTTCTATTTTCTCTTCATTACTCTGTGACACAACCAGAATAGCCTGCCCTGTAGAACTACAGGCAGAAGCTCTTTTCTACATAGTACTAGCTCACCAATGATAACAATCCAGCATAACATGTATAAGCCTGGCTGCATTTCTTAATTTTTTATTTCTCTAAAGAAACATCATTTGAAAAAAAAAAAAAAAAAAAAAAAAAAAAAAAAGAGAGAGAGAGAGAGAATAATAAATTTATTTGAACTCATGGAATGGTTTCCAACTGAAGGTGTTATTTTTATGTCATTTATGTTATAATATTTTGTTCTTAGTTTTAATTTGGATCAAAAATTTATCTAATTCAAAGTTTACAAAGGAAAAAACTCTACAAAAGAGAATACACTTAGCTTGGATGAAAAGTTTTTCAAAGTTTTTGTTCTTTTAATTATTTAAAGTGTTTTGATTTTTCTATTTGTTCATTTCCCAGATAAAATATTATTATTTGTTTTACAATTTCAACACTGTTATGGAAGTAAAAATCTAATGATTTGAACAGCTCTACTTTTGAATATTTTTGAAACTCCTTTCCTACTTTCTGAATTCTTTTTACCTAAATTCAGGTGGTTACTATCTGAAATGATGCCTAAATTTTTGACTTGTTGAGCTTTCAACACCTTGTAGCATGAACCTTTATTTGCTGAATAAAAGATTTCATCACAGGTGACATTTTGAGTTTTGGCTAAGTTTTGTATCAGTATAGTCATTAAATACTCTATAGCTTTCTTTCTTTATTCTTATGGCTTTGCTTTTGGCATATATTTTATATTATTTTTTCTATAACTGAAATTACAATTGCTTTATAAATTTGAAGAACAAATATCCAAACTGGATATTTAAAAATAAACCAGATTGCAGCAGAATCTGTTCATCTTATGGTATCTCTTTCCTGAAATAATAAAGTTTATTAAACTCCTCTGATAAAAGCTATGACATGCAGCCTAAAAGTGAGAGTAGCTCCATTAGTGGCATGCCCTTTTGGAAATGTTTATAGTGCACAACATAGTATGCTCCAGGTTTCCTTTCTATACAGCGCCATCTTGAGAGTAATATATCATCTCAGTTTCTTCTTGTGATGAAGTATTACTCAAACACATCATCAGCCTGAACAGTGTTTCAAATGATTTATAGGCTTAGTAAATCATTAGAGTAAGGCATACAGATGATGTGTTATTCAAAGACAGTGCCATGGGTAAGAAGGTTTTAAATTCTTAACAGAACAAAAAGCAGAAAGCACAAATTCACACCATGCATAATATGACTATCCTGAGATTGTACATGAGTGTTTATTTAAAATGAGGATAAAGACTACTGCTCCTCCTCTTTCATGACTCAGTCTGGGTGCTACTGGGTCATGAGGAACATGCTTAAAAATATGTTTAAAAAAGTAAATAAGATACATGTGAAGACTCCTGAGTAGAGTTAAGGGCAATAGGAACCCTGCATTTACCTTTCCTAAAATTTGTTTAGATTTTTGCATCCTAAACACCAACCTGGAACAGAGGAAAGTGGGAATGTATCTATGCGTATATAAACTCATGAGGATGGGAAAGAGTGTGTGAAGAGAGCAATGATGTGCTGGTTTTTGTTGATTTAGAATGTAGTTCTAGATCATTCTTTAAAACTGCAGCAAAGTTAGCAGAGTAAGAAAATATCTCAACTCTGCTTATGGTTACACAAATAGGACAAAGCCTTTTAATACATAGCACAATATAGGGGTTTGTGGTAAAGAATTTGCCCATAAGAACTTGACAGTAGCTAGGAAATCCAGAAGTAAGTGTAATAACACATTCTGTAGCCTTTTATTTCTTGCTATTTTAAATTACTTCTTAGATTACAAGACACAGACAATACAGACCTAGATCTCATAAAAAATGCTGTAAAGGAAAGAACAGTGAGGAAGTCTGGTATGACTAACACTGACATTTAGTTACATTTGAGAGGTAGCAATTTATGTATAGACAGCAATGCACTATTAGGTATTTCATAACTTGTCTCAATGAAATACACTGTATAACGAGATTCATTCAGCAGAAATGTATATTTCTGGAGTGAGTGAGCCTATTTCTTTCTTATCCTACAGGTTTTATTTCAGATCACTGAAGGGCCTGAAAGTGTGCTTTCAAGTGGCTTGTCATAGCTCTAACCATGGTCCTGCACTGTATAAAGATACTGGATAATAACAAGAGGTTTGTTCATACACACATATCTTAAACTTTCCGGTATCACTTCAGGCAATATTTCTGCTGAAGATACAACTAAAAGCAAAAAAAAAAAAAAAAAAAAAAAAAAAAAAAAAAAAAAAAAAAATTATCAAGTTCAAATGTCTGCAGTGTCAAACAAACCACAAATGAACATCCAAAATTCCAAAATTTTAGGGAAAGGAAAATTCTAACTCATTGGAAGATAACCACAAATCCAAATGTCTCAGAAATAACCAGTTTAAGGGCTCTAAGTTTATAACACAAAAATAAACCAAAATAAAATTTGCAAGTTATAGATAGATAGATAGATAGATAGATAGATAGATAGATAGATAGATAGATAGATAGACGTTAATATACTATATATACCTCTTGATGTTCTAGTTAGAGAAGCTGCTTTTATGGTCTTGCTTATATTTGGGATACTGTTTAATTTTCCAGGATTTTTATTTTTCAGGATTCTATCTGAGTCCAGACCTTTTATTCTTGAATATCCTTTCTTTTTGTTGACTTTATACCCCAAGAATAAATTAGTTAAGTAGGGAATAAAAACACAGAAGAGATAGGACCAATGAAAATTATATACAATAATTAACAGTACTTTTCTGTAACAATTAAACTTGGAGTATAGATGTTAGCATCATCATAACTGGTCAAGCAATAATTTGGGAGGGGGGAGGGGCAGGTATTTTTGTTAGAATATTAAACTACAATTGAGCTTAAAGTAATATATTGGATCTACATGTTTAAAGTATATTCCCTTCTGACCACAAATTTTGAATATAATCAGATGCACCTGGGCAAAGAGCCCCGAAAAAGAATTTTAGAGGCAGGTGTACAGACGGTATCAGTGTTTACATAGCTTATGCTAGAAAATCTTTTTTTCCAAAGGAGCAGAGGAATATCTGTAAGCATTAAGAAATAAAACAAATTGATCCTCAGTGGAATCTCAGGTTTTGTGTGTGTACATGTTTTCCTTTTTCCCCCTCTGGTGTTTCCTTTTGGAATTCATTAATTAATGGCACAGTATAAGCAAATCTCCTTGCCCAACTATGTGCAGTTTATGTAAATTAGGTGGAAAACTTACTCAAAGAACCAGAATATTTGAGCATTTGCTGCATAGATCTTGTATATATATTTCCATCTACAAAATCTTTGAAAGATGCATTTTCTAGGGCAAAGTCCTGATTATGTTGTGGAACAGGTTCTTTCTAAAATGGGAAGAAGAAAACTGAAATGTGACATATAAAAAGGAACAAAAGCTATTATAGCGTGTCCAAAGCAGGATGATAATGAAAATAGTTAAGTGTCTAGAGGACAAGATGTGTGAGGAGCAGCTGAGGGCCCTGGGTTTACTCAGCCCAGAGCAGAGGAGGCTGAGGAGAGGCCTCATGGTGGCTGCAGCCCCAAGGGGAATCACTGCTCTCTGGTGACAGCGACAGGGCCTAAGGAAACAGCATGGAGCTGTACCAGGGGATGGTCAGGTTTGGGTTAGGGAAAGGTTCTGCACCAGAGGGGGCATGGAATAGGCTTTCCACAGCAAGTAAGTGGTCATTGCACCAAGCCTGCAGACTTCAAGAAGCATTTGGAGACATCTCTCAGTTGAATGGTTTGTGTAGTGAATTGTGAGAACAGACTTTTGTATGACTTGAGCAGATATAAGCTGAAGGATGTATATGTAAGCCAAGAACAGAATGCAGAGGAGGCCATGGAGATTGTTGTCAAGTGAAGATGAGAAAGTAGAATAGTTTGGCGGTTTATCTCATAATTAAATGAAGAGAAGCAAAATAATTAGTAGAAGAACAGCAATATTTAGAATCTCAGAAAGCATCACTTATAAAGGAGACAGCAGGGTCTTAGAGTTTTGTCTAAAGAGGACAATACTGAGAGGGAACTGCAGTATTCAAATAAGTGAAAGACTTATGAAAAACTGTCTACTACACATAAAACAAAACTTAATGGTTTTAAAAGTTATCAAGGGAGATTTAAGTTTTACATTAAAAAACATTCTAATGAGGTCAGATAAGGTTGCCTAGGGAGATTCTAGAATCTCTGTCATTAGCCACATAATTATTGGGAATAATTTAGATATAGATGATCCTTCCCTGCAGCAAGTTAACAGATGAAATGCTCACTTCAGGTTCCATATTGTATTATTTTTGTGATTATCTGTCCCTCTGTACCCCTCAGTTTGTATGTTTATACAGTTTATGTCTGCCACATTCCTCATCCTGCTTCAAGCTTTATTTATCCTTTTTTTTTTTTTTTTTTTTTTTTTTTTTTTACTATAAGGCTTATCATAGGGTTTAAATATACTATAAATAAATAAATAAACAAATAAATATATAAAATTAGAGAATAACACAGCATTTGGACTATGGAAAATCAAAGGCAGTTTCACAGGCTCTCTCTGTTCTCTCTGTAAATATTTAGATTCATATCAGCACAGGTGAAAGACAAAATCATATTACTTCCTATAGTAGGAAAAGTATAAATGTAGAGAGATTTATTTACAATAAGTGGTGGTTTTTCTTCTTCTCTGCAAATGAAATATGTCAAAATGTACACAGAATAGTGCAGCTCTGTGGATCACTAATTTACCTTAGCTCTCTACATGCTGTTAATATGCAAGGTGTGTTATATTAGCATACCTTCCAAAAGACCAATTCTATCTAGAGACTCAGTCAAGTGTTTTAGGGAGATGCATCTTTCATAATTTCCAACATTTATCACATTTTCATTTCCTTATGTTCTGATGAAAACAGGTATGATATCTAGTATTTTTTGTGCATGAGATCCAAGAACTCCAAAAAAAGAACACTTTTAAAAATACCCCTAAAAACAGAATTTTAAATAATTAAAAAAAACTAAATTATTTAAAATAAAATGTATGATTCTCTCTTTATTCAAGAAGACCACAGGAATCATCTTTCTTACTTTTTTCCTTACTGACTTCCCTTCCCGTCTACTTTGCAAAATGAAATGTTGAAGAACATATACATTCAATATAGAAAGAGATAAAAAAATGTCTCATTCATTGAAACTGTCTCTGTATAGGAGACAAATGATACCTTGTAGAACAAGAGAAAAACATATATTGCAATATAAAATATAGAGTAGAATCACTTAAAGCAAAGTTTATAACATTATCTACATATTTTCTTGGTTTTAAGATAAAGACTCCTTCAGGGACTGCACTTTGAATATCATTTTATGCACAGTTGAGGCTTTGTTGGTATATATTTGAATAGAAGACTTTTTTCTCTATACCTTTAGGTTTTTTGATTAAGAAATATTTAGTATATATTAGTATATATGTATTAGAAGTACACTATTTAAATACCTTGAAATATTACAGGATTTTAGGAAGAATTCATAGAATGTACCAAATGAGAGGGGAAATCAGGTGAGAAATGGAAAATTAGTAATTTGAAAATTGAATATAAAGAAAGTAAATAAGACATTTTTCAACTACACTTTCTTTTCCCCAGCATCAGTTTGACTCTTTGCTTAAGTCATGTATCTGAAGCAGATATAACATTTTTTTTTTTTTTTTTTTAAGAAGGAAAAGATGAAATACCTGTTAGATGAAACATTATCTTAAAAAAATATATTTTGAAGTTGCATTATCAAACACCAGACTTGGACACAAGTATTAAGACAGGATGTTGTGTGTAGTTAAAATGTAAGAAAATGTACAGATGTAAAGAGGGAAGGTTGTTTTCAGGAGTGCTGGCAGAGAAATGAAAGTTATCATAAATTGAGGTTACTTATCTACTATCAAAATTAAGATGACATAAGTGGAAGGGATTTAGATTTCCAATATGAACTATAATGTAGCAATGAAATCCTTTCAAATGCTTCATTATGTCCCAGAAATGTGTACATATTGGGAGAATAATTCCTTGAGAGCAGCCCTACTGAGGATGTTCTGATTAGTGTAAGCTAAAAGTGTGTACATGCAGCCTGGAAGGCCATCGGCATCCTGAACTCCATCAAAAGCTGTGAGAAGGAGGTGACTTTTGATTCAACTTTTGATTTATTTATTTTTTTTCATGAACTCAGTATTATTCTCCTTATGTTATGATAAACTGAAAGATCTGATCGTTAATAAAGTTTTTAGGGAAGATTTATCTAATCTATTAGTAAAGTCCATGAATAAGTACACTTAGAGAAATTATTAGATGGGTAAAAGGCTCACACCTGTGAGGAGAAAAAAAATGGAACAAAGTAATGAAACTGAAGCTAATGTAAAATACTAGCCTTGTAAAGATAAATGTTCTAGAAGAGCTTGATAGATGTAGTCTTGATGAAGACAGAAAAGACTTCCAGACCTGTACTCATCAGTTGTCTTTTGTTTTATTATGTTTAATTCTAAGTAACTCTGATATATGTATAATATATATATATTCTCTTACATTGAACACAGAAAGTTTTTCTACAGATAAGACAGTTTTAAGTATAAATAAAATCAAAGCTTATCCTTCCTTTAATTTCACCTTTGTTCTTTAGATATGACTCACTGAATCATATCCACTGCACACCTTCATGAAATATATTATGCTCCAATGACCCATTCCACTTTGAAATGTAATGACCATGGTGGGGATCATGGAGGATATTTGCAGCAGAAAATTATTCTCTCTGGCCTATTTCAGCAGTTCAACCATATAAGTTCCACGGTCTTAATAAATAGGGATGATGCTGTGGTCAAGAGATAAAAATAAACTTCTTCCCATGGAATTTCTAGCTTCCAGTGCTGTAATTTGGAGTAAAACAAAAAACAAAACAACAAAAAAAGAAAAATCACTTTTGATTATAGATGTCATAATAATTTTCCTAATATGAGTAACAGGGAGGATAATATTGTATCATCACCATTATCTTCTGCTTTGAAGTCTTAAGAGAGGGAAGCAGTAATTTCTTGTGTATGTTTCTAAGCACATTCGGGGCTTATGTGCATGTCTTAGAATATGCAGTCATATCTTAGTTTAAAAATCCACTATTATGTTTTTTATTTGAAATAAACTTTACTCAGCAGATATATTCACTTTCTTTAGCAGAGAGGTTTCTCTCATGGGTTATCTTTGTTTCTGAAAATGCATTGTCTCTCATACCTCGCTGAATACTGCTTCTTTCTCTCTGACATGCTTCTTTCATTCAAGGATAGATTGCTGTCTAGTAATGTGCCACAAAAGGCTCATTACCACTGAAGAGTGAGAGGTTTTCATTTTACACTCTCATATTACAGCACTTTTCCCACTCCCATCTGCTCATGTAAATCTCCTGATAAATTAATATCTCTGCCAGAGAAAAGTTATTTACTTGATCTTTGGTTAAGAACTTTGGTTCTTTTTGGTTAAGTAATTATAGCCTTATTGTATCATTTCCACTGTTGTCTTTCACAAATGGTATTTCTCATGTAGCTTGAGTAGTTAGTTAATCACAGAATTGCTTCCAGTTGTCTGTGGCAATTGAACTGATACTACTACTACTAAAAAAAAAAAAAAAAAAAAAAAAAAAAAAAAGGGGGGGGGGGCCTGGGGGGCTGCTTCTAAGCCTATGAGAGAGAGGAGAGAGGAGTCTGTGGAGTTAGAATGCAACTTCTGTAGACAATTTCAATAATACAGGGAAACAAGCATGTAAAAGCATGTAATCAACTTGTAGCATTTATTTTGTGAGAATGAAGTATGACTGGTAAGGAGGAATTTGACTGCAAAGACAGCCAGTAATTCATATAAGGTACTAAAGAGCACTAAGGAGTATTGAAGAATACACCATGAGCTCTCTGGGGAAGTCACGTGAAAAAAATGTAACACTTTTCATAGAAGAACACTGCAATTGTGCATAATTCAAGTTCTAGGTTTTACACCCATTTCAGTAAAAAATGAGAAATGGTTACAATGCTGCCTGGATTTTTGGATTTTGACTTTTCTGTTTGCTTTATTTAGGTAGTGAGATCATTTACATATCTTCCACATCTAACATTAATTACTTCATTCATAATGCTAATTTAATAAACACTCCCCAAAAGCTTGTTTAGTACTATCGCAGAAGCTTAACAGAATTAGTAAAGGAAAAGCGAGTCTCAGAGCTGTAAATTCAAGTTTTTAACTGAGATATGTAGTTAACCCTTTATTATTCTAATTAGAAAGAATAAAAACATATTGATATCCTATTAAGTTCTGAAATATCAGATTAAAAGTTAGTAAATAGTCTCTTCAAAATTTGCCTGAAACATAAAGTACTTACGCAATGAACTGAAGATCAGGTCATTACACATTCACTCTGTGTAACATCCTGCAATATACAGTGCTAGTTAATTAATGTTTAACCAAGGTGTATTACAGTGGCTTTCCTATGTAAGTCAACATGACCGTTGACTGTTTTTATAACAAATAAATTCATTATGGTCAGTGAATGGATATTTTATGAATTTGGAATTGAGGATGTCTTATGTTAAAAGTAATTCACAGGGAAATATCCAAGTAAAATCATGTAGAGATTATACTTTAAATGCAAATCAAATGGGGAAAAAAAAAAAAAAAAAAAAAAAAAAAAAAGCAATACATACACAACAGAATATGATGAGTAAAAATGCCCTTCTTTACAGGAAGTGTGAAGAGGAATAAAGGGAGTAGCTGATGTCTTTTGATTGCAAGATACAAAATAATCACATGAGAGCCTTGGTTTTAAAGAAGATCAAATGCAAGTAAAAGATCTGTGACCAGGCTCTCAAGGGTAGGAGTTTGGGAATTCAGCATGATTGTTTGCTAAGGATCTTTATAGATATGTCAGTTCAGACTAGCAGATAGAAATAGAGATGAAAAGTTCCTTTTCTTCCCAAAGTAGTGCAGACAGGATCTAAAAAGAGGATTTGTGTTTTATGTGAAACAGTAAATTCAACTGCTGTTGAGGCAGAACATTATATGTGTCAGTTTGTGATACTGAACTTATTCAGTAAGCAAAATAACAAGCAGATGTGAAAACTGTACTTATGAGAAGACAGAAAAGATTATGCTCAATCTAAATAATTAAGGCAGGAAAAATATTCATGATAGACCACCTTACAAAAAAAATACATTAATATTAATAATATTTCAGCTCAGTATAGTATTTGTAGTTAAAATCATGTTGATTTTCTCTCTATAAATTTATCTGGAAGCTTTAATTACGCTTTAGCATCGTACCTTTGAGAAGAATATAAATCATCTGGATAATATCCTGCATAAAGAGTTATGCAACTATGTTGGTTATTCAGTGCTTTCTACTTCAAACACGTAAGTGTAATACATCTTGAGTTTCTAGAATTTTTTGTGACATCATCACTAATTGTAATGATGTGATTATACATCATATACCAGAATCATAATTGCATTCTAATTATGCAACAAGAATTATTTATACTAAAACAGGCAATTAGGTGTAATTATACTAATGATGTAAATGTGCAAGAATTAACTGAAATTGATTTGAAAAGGAACTAGGGAGATGTATACAAATAAAACACATTTGATTGCTGGGGAAAAAAAAAAAAAAAAAAAGAAAACAAAAAAAAAAGAAAACCTCTCTTTGTTAAATGTTAAATCTTAATTATGTATTAGAAACATAATGCAAGGAAATGTCCCAAGGTCATTTTTCATCCCAGAGCTGCTGCTAACTGCTGCTATTCTCTGGCCTCTAAGTAATGTAAGAGGTTTTTTGGGAACTGTTCAGCTAGATGGAGAAGGAATCTCATAAGAGCACTCTCCAGAAGAATAATCTGTGGTTAATTACAACATAGTGAAAATAAATTAAACTTTTGTTTTTCATATATTCCTCAAAATAACTAGTTGTTTTACGCAGGTACCTCTAACTTCATTTCTTACTTTCTTTGTCAGTATTTTCTTTCTACACAGATCACATTTTTGTTCTTATACCCCTACCTTACATCTTTCTATACTTGTTTACCATTAGCCAAATCTACTTATGTTTGGAGAAGATCTTTGTCCAGAGTGACATAATCATGTATTATTTTAGGATCATTAGCAAAGTCTGTAAAACTTTCATTGTTGGATTCTTATTAAAAAAAAAAAACAAAACTTTTTTTTTTTTTTTTTTTTTTTAGCGTAGTTTTCTTTGTGTGATTCACAGTTTAAATGAAAAGCTTATTAAGAAAGCAAAGGAACACTGAACATTACATTCTATAAATAGAATAATTCACATATGGGCAAATTGTTCTGTGTTTCACAACTATGAATAAAGTGCATATTTAATGTACTCATTGATAATTTCCTGCCACAATAAAATAAACTAGCATGTAACATCTGTATGTGTGTGGATGTCTGAATGCACTGCATATATATCTATGTATACATGTATACATGTATGCATCTATACATGTGGATTTCTTTACATGTATATTTCATACTCATATATATATGAACATCTGGAGACTTTCCCCTATGCAGGCAACAACTTTCATTCTGAATTATGGAAGCCGTTGATTTCATTATCTGATTGTAAATGGGGTTTTCGCCTCATTAGTACCAGTATGGATGGTTTAAGAAGAAATACTGGTTATGAGTCTTATCCTATGGGAACATCATCTCTATCATCCTTTCATGTTTCTGGTCAGATCTGAGCTTAATGAAGTATTATGAAATGCTTCAGAGAAAAATAACTCTTTGTTTTCATAGTTCTACTTTATTCCAGATATACAAAAAGGTTATGGAGTCATGATATGATCATTAAAAAGAAATTGTAAATCTCAGCATTAAACCATCAGGTATTACTTTACTTTAGAAAAGTGATATTTCATTTGTCTTTGAGAAGTGGAACATGAAGTAATCTTTCAACATGCAAAGTGATCTCTTAACATAGTTTTCAGATCTTGACTGGGTCTTTCCTGACAAAAAATTAAGAAGTTATGTTGTTAGTCCAGCCTTGGTCTTCATCACTGCATTTATTTCTCATACTCCAGAAACAAAAAATATGCAATGGTAGATTGATGGCTGACCCCTCTTCTGCACTTCTGCAATTATCTTGTAAGCTTGTACTGCATCATAGAGCTTATAGTACAAACTTTATTTTGGGTAGGTATTTTGCTAATCTCATGCAAGAACAAGGGGTTTGTTTTCAAGTCAAAATGTTTGTCTCCAGTTTTTAAAATACATTGCTTTGAAACATGTTAATTTGGTATTTACTTAACATAATAATAATATCTGCTGCAAGCAAAGCTGAACTTATAGGTCTCAGCAACAGCTGTACAACATAAGAAGTCCAATTTCTTAAGGAAACTGTCTGTTATTTATTGTCCATCTGTAAGCCCTTTCTATCAACTTCTTAGAATAATAACCAATTTCAATCAAACTGAAAATGGGAAAGAAATGACAGAACTAATTAACTTCTCTTAAAAGTTCTGTCAGCTGAGCTGATGCAAGAATGAAAACTCCTTGCTGAAATAGAGGTAGACAGTAATTCCTCATTTACATTGGCAGCCATTGGCACTGATCAGTATCTACCAATTATTCTCAGAATAAATGGCTTCTATACTATCCTTAAAAGTAAAGGATATATTATATCCTTTATATATATATATATATATAAAACCACAGAAAGCCAGGCTACTTCATTATCTGTAATGTTTCACATTTGTTTGTGAACTTTGCTACTCAGGTTAGTTTCTTTTTATATTTTTACAGGTTTATCAAGTTTCACCCAAATAGCTGTCAGATATGCAAACATGCATCTTCTCGGTAAGGTTTCAATTCTATGGTAACAAGTTTTCTGCATGAGTAAGAAAGGTGAAGTTAAGCCTACAGCTAAAACTTACAGACTGGAAAAGTTCTTTAACAGTTCCAGTTAAGACACACACGGGACAGAAGAAACTGAATTCCCAAGACATTTCCAGAACTTGTAACAGTGACTTGGTTGAAAATGATTCAGAAATACTGGTACTTACTGGTTTTCTATTTTTGTCTTAAAATTGATTAAGGAAGGTATCCTTGTCTACTTCTGCTTTAATATCACTACCAAAATTATGTTTGTTAGATGTCACCCCCAAGAAGAGGAAAACAGCAAGTATTTTTTTAAGAGATCCTTTTATTTAATAATCTTAAATTCAGAAATGCTACTTCGCAATAGAGAAATGAACTATTGTCATAAGAGAAACTAATGACAAAGAAAATTACTGAATAAATATAAGTTAATCTGAATTTGAAAAAACTCTTTACTTTTACTTTAAATCTGGAAATATTCTGCATTGAAGCCTTAATTATTCAATGAAATGTGCAGCCACATTGTGGAGACGCAAAGAATATTTGATGGGAAATCAGGGGTGTGTGAAAAAGTAAGAATTGAGAAGTGTTCTGTTTGCCATACATGCTGCTTCTTCATGGAGGCTACTGCTGAAAGGAATTGACAAGACTGTGACTCAGCCAAATTGTAATGGACTAGGCAGTCACTCCTCACTCCAGACAACTCTTATTTATTTTTAAACGAAGCTGATGTAAAGTTAAGACTGTGACACAAACTGACTGAACTTTAAGAGTTACAGTAAGAATCTGTCCCTTGTCCTTTTGTTCTCTCTCTGAATTTCAAGCACAATTTACAATATAGTCAGTAAAATAAGTGGGATTGACCATAAATGGAGAGTTAAATCACTGTTATGTTTCTTAGAGGAATGTGAATGCTCATTCTGCTGGCCATTTTATCGCATGGCCTGTGTTGTCTGGTAGGTCAGTTTTGTACCTAGGTTTGCATAAGATAATGCAGTTAGGTTTAACTTTCATCACCATTTTCAGTGAGATAGCATGTGAGGTTTCCTTCTGCTCCCCTACTACATCGCATTCTAAACATTCTAAACATGGAAAGGCCCCAAATTCCTTTTTTTTTTTCTTTTTTCTTTTTTTCAGCCTATTGCTTACATACTCAGATTTTCCTGCTCATTCAGCATATTATAGAACATTACGGTAAATTAAATATTCTTCTGGATAAAGTGGAGGGATTTCACAGTCTTCATCTACACTGGGTTCAGCTATGGATGTACTTAAATCTGAAAAATTTAGTTTTGACCACTATGACTTCACACATGGTTTCTCTTATGTGCAGCTATGTACGTGAGTCTTAGTACCAAGGTAAAGCAGCAAATAGAAAGGCCCATTACATAATGCTGTTATACAAGTAGCTCAAGTTTTACTGAATGAGATAAACCTCAAATGATCTCATCATTCTGATGAGATCAGCTCTGAAAGTAATGCCTCCTATTTTTTTATGTTGACCCACAACATCAGAAGCAGATGTTGGTGATATGACAGTAGAGGCTGAAACTTCCCACTAGTATTCTATTACATTTTCTTGCAGTGTGACAGGTGGTAGCAGAAGGGTAGTATGATTTGTATCTGAGATGGAAGTGTATATAAGGCAAAGGTGTGAAACTGAATTCCTCCATGAGGAAAAAATTATACTCACTGATATTCACTGACACTTGTTGAATGTTTATGGAGACCAAAGAGTACATGTGAGTACAATTAGGTCATGGATGATGCGTTTCAGCAGAGGCAACAGTGACAGTGGATCTCATCCACTGGTGCAAATTTTTACAAGCATGGCATGCAGACTCTTGTTCATCGCTGACAGAAATGTATAGCTGCCAGTGGTGACTGTGTTGAAAATAAATGTTTTGCTACTGACAATTTGCTCTTTCAAACAGTTATTATATTCTTTATATCTGTTGTAGTTTCTATGGAAATACATAACAGGCGTTATTTTCAGAGTGACATGCACGCAGTATTCAAGCTGACAGAACAATGATTTTAAAATTATTTTTTTGAGCTATATGAAAACAGTTTTGGCATATTTTCAGTTTGGTTTCACTATAAGTTAATCTTTATCTAGACATTTCTTGTATCCCTTTTCTATCTTAACTAAGCTATTGGTCAGCTTTGATCTGAAATTTTAAAAATTGTTTTAAAGGTAAGTTCTTATAAGTAGGATGAAGTTGAAAAACAGTCATGAGAGCTTTTTTAGAAATTTAGAAATTTTATTTTTAGAAATAGTAATCAGGCTGATGCTTATCATTTATCTAAAACAATTCACCCATTATGAGCCACAGTATTTGGTACATAGGTATATGGTTATGTTATGTTTGGTGAGGGTGATGGAGTGATGGAGCACTGGAACAGGCTGCCCAGGGGGGTTGTGGAGTCTCCTCCTCTGCCCTCTGGAGAAATTCAAGACCCATCTGGACACCTACCTGTGTGACTTGGTGTAGGGAACCTGCTTTGGCAGGGGGGCTGGACTCAATGATCTCTGGAGATCCCTTTTGACCCCTACAATTCTGTGATTCTAAGCCACTGAATGCCAAGCACTCTTGTCCTCAATTACCTTTCCTTGCAGCATCAAAAAGCATTGGAAGTGGATTGTCTTGGTATAAATACAAGACAATGACAGAACTTATAAGTTCCTATGTACCATAGAAGTAATCTCACAGAATAACATCCGAAAAGCAAAAACAGTATTCACAAGGAAAAAAAAAAAAAAAAAAAAAAAAGCACCCAGTTTGGAAATCTTTAGAGAGCAAGTCTCTACCTATAGTGAACCTCTTCTTTATTTAAAATAATCAGTGATATAGTGTAAACTGCAGATTTGTGTGGGAAAAAATATCCTTTGAATACCAGAAGAGCTGAAATTAATCCACCTTTTCTTAATAGTGCACATAATTTCTTTACCAGGATAAAGACTGAAGCAAAAGGTTTAAAAGGCATAAAAATCACACAGGCCAATAGTACTAGCTATGGTCAAATTATTTACTCATCATCATTAGGCTACATATGCAAAGCTTTTGGCCATTGTGTTCCCAGCTGGCAGCTAACACTAACATCTGGGCCATTCACATCAGAATTGGCAATCTAGAGAATTGTTCCTTCTATCACTTCCAGTTAATACTGGACTCCAATTAGTGCTCTTTGAGACCCACCTGCAAAAATGTCTAACAGCTTCCAAAAATCCAAATGTTAAAGCCAAGCGAAGGTTACATGAGTAGAAGACTAGACTACAACTACTTGGCATACTGTGGATAGAGGTATTGTTCTCTCTATTAATTCTTTAGCACATGACTGTGGTGACCAATTCCTTAGATAAAGAGCAAAACTAATTTTATTAGCTGTATGTTCCCTGAGTTCAAGTCTGCTGATAAAATCAGAAGTTCTCAAAGGTAAACAAAAATCTTATTTCTTTGTAAAGTGATTTCCCTCTGCAAATACCATTTCTACTCATGACCTAACACTTAAGCAGCACGTGCAGAAGTGAGGGATGAGGGAGTATTTATTTATGATTTTGCTTTTATTTAGTTATCATTAACATAAACATCCTAAAACTTGCACTCCACTACTTTTCCTACAAAAATGAACACAATGCTGCTACCTCCCACTGTCCACTTGAATGTATATTTTTAAAAGTCATTGCAGCCTTCCTGTATAGTTTTGAACATGCAGTTTTGAATTTTATAACATTAAAGTGTCTCAAGTCTTTGCTTCTCTCCAAGAATAAGCAGAATAGCTGAAGCTGTTCTTGGCTCCTTTTGTGTTTGTTTGTTTGTTTGTTTGTTTTTTGTTTTTGTTTTGTTTTGTTTTTAAGTTTAATATAAGCATACATCCATAGATATGTTAATCTGCATGATAAGAGTGAATGAAAACATTTTGTCCTAGTAGGTCTTGAGTCTGTGTTTGCCCTTGTTTTGAAACATCAAAGCTTCATGCCTCATTTGCTCTTCTTTGTAATTCTATCCTTCACCATTTCAAATATACAGGAATCAAAAGGAAGTAGATATGAATCAGTTGTGACTTAAGATTTACGTGCACTGAGATTTCTTCTCTGTGTTTTGTTTTGGCCATTAGACCAGTATCACACAGTATCACAGTATCGTGCGAGTTGGAAGGGACCTTAGAGATCATCGAGTCCAACTCCCGGGATTCGAGCCTTTCTGTGTAGCAGAGCAGTATTTCTACTCCCTGTGCCACAAGGGATTTGAACTCCAGGCCTCCGGTGTTGCAAGCAGCAATTCTACCACTGCGCCACCGGGGGCACGATATAAGTGTTGTAAATCATTGGACTTTTCATGATCTTGTGTTAACTTATGTGTTATCCTGTTATCAAATTTTCCAAATGCTTACCAGGCATTAATGAATTCAAGAGAAACTTACAGTATATGGGAGATAGGGACCAAGGCTGGATAAACATATTGCCTTTGTCTTCTTGCTTAAGAGAGATTCTTGATTATCTCTTTCTCCTCCAGTTCAACAGTTTGAAAGATTCCCGGTAGCATACAGTTCAGGACATTATATGGAAACTATAAAGTAATTTGGATTCACCTAAAGAGTGCAGCCATATAACATGTCTTTCCCTCTAAAATAACATAATATTTACTCTTTGAACTTGAGCAGAACATCATGCTGATGATTTGAATTATAATAATTTGATTTCAGAATAGTGCATTCATTTCATTTGCACAGGTAAAGAGAACACTGCGCTCAATGATTACAGTTAGATGCACAGGATTTGTTTTGACTGTTGAGATAAACTGTAATGCCAGTGTGGATGAGAGACATGTACACTTATATGTAGAAAAATAGTTGAACTTATATGTAGAAAAATCATGTACAGTTCTCATCTTTGAGGAGCCCTAATTTGGATATTGTGGCTTCTGCTAAGCAATAGAATAAGGATGCTCCATTTCCCATTGTTCAGTAAATCAAATTTCTATTAACTAATAATGAAAGCATTCTCAGCTGTCAGCAAATGAAGATTTTTCATTGCTAACAGCTCTCTGTATGCCTTATCAGAGAAAACAATTTTGTTCAGACTGTCAATCAAAGCATTTATGACTCTAAATTAGTAGACAAACTTGAATAGTATCACAACTATTTATTTTCAAAAATTCTGATATTTGAGGTAGCTTTTGTTATTTTGCTGATGCCTGAAATGCAGTATTTTAAACCACACAACACGGAAAAATAAATCTCCAGTAGAGGTAAGTGGACAGAGCTTTACCAAATCCTTTGTCACTACACTGACTTACCATCTCTTAACTTCGATTTTTATATAGCCAATATAAAAACAAGATAAAAGAATCGGTGTGGGAAGGTCAACTACTTTAGTGACTTGTTTCTCACTAGCTTACTTCACCACATTGGCACACAGATTCGCAAAGTGAATTATGATCTTATTTCTCTGAGGAAGAGGTGGACAATGTAACAACTCAGCACTAATTGACTGGTGCTATAATCATCAAACTATAAAATGAATTGTATTAGTACTAATTAGAGTAGAAAAAGATGATCTTATGCCACTGGTACAAGACTGGGTATTAAAGAGTTTCCATTGCTCTTTCCATCTTTCCTACTGATTTATCCTTGTGTTCAGATGGATGTTTGTTATGAGCTGTTTGCCACACATTGCATTTAGTAAACTTATTTACCTCCTTTATGATGCTTCTTCAAAGGAGCAAAGTAAACTAATTCATTGGCAGCACTTGGAAACCACTCACACCAGAAAAAATAGGACTGCACTGTTTATATGAATAGTTCACTTCTGCACCATATATCAGCCAGTTTATCTCTCACTAAAAACTTACTGACAGGATAATTAAGTGGTATCTTTGATTATTTCTCCAGAAAGATAAAAAGTTATTTACCTGAGATTAGAAACGTTGGAAAAAAAAGGAATCAGAAGCTCCAAGTAGATTGATGTGCTGTGTGTGTACATTTGTTAAAAGGCAAAAAATATGTCTACTTTATTATTTATTTGCACCAACAATTTATATTCTCTAATTTTTACAGCCAGATAATATCTTGCTTTTGCACAATCTTTAGGTTATGAAAGTGAAGGTTCCCTGAGATCTTTCCACTCAGTTACATCCAAGAAAGAACCATAATTTTATCACTCTTATTAATCTAATATTTGGTTTTCTTAATCATTTTTATCCCTTTTGTTTTAAGTGAGGGGAAAAAAAAAAAAAAAAAAAAAGTATGAAAGTCTATAATTAACTTTTTATAGCCTTTGTTGTTTAAGCTGTTTAATTCTCTAGTAGCTGAAGTTACTGTTTCTGTTGTTACAGAATGCTAATTAGAATTTTTGACAAAAAATATGCCTTTAATATTAGGCCCCACATATGTGACATAGGCTGTAACATACTCACAACATGGTGTGCTTGGTAAGTAAGAGGATTAATAGTTTCCCTTGAAAATGAGGTATAAATCTCAATAGATCTACACCTGAAAATGTAGCTGTATAGACAGCTGGAAGTTTAAATGCTACCTTCAGTTGCCTGCACTATCCTGAGGCCTGAGCTCCTTTCTATCTCACTGAATATTTAATATGCAAACTAACAAGAGTTAGAAGCATGAAATGGCCTAGAATTTCCAAATATCTCTCAAAATCTGTCACTGAATGAAATTCAATTGTTTCATTCTGTCATGTAGAATAATCTATTCTTCCAAACATTACAAGAACTGGGAAGGGAATTACCACACACATTCTGAAAACAAATCAGAGCAGAGAAAAAAGCTATTATTTAATAATTTGGTTTCTGGTATAATATTCTTTGGTCCTGAATCACATATCTTCACTCACACTCTTTATGAAACATATTTGAAAAAATAAAGAAACATATATGAAACATAAAGAAACTTAATTTCTTTAAATATTAAATGGTGTTGTCCATGCATATTTTTTGTAAATTCACAGGTAAAATTTAAATTTTTGTCTCCACACTGAAGATAAACGTCATGTTAGTGTAGCATAATTGTACTTATTTGAAAGCTATTTATTTATTCTTTCCCTAACAGGTTTACTGGATGCAATAGGACTAGGATTTTCAACTCAAAAAGCTCAAGTCTTACTTTCCTAGATATCAGAGTACTTTTCAGATGTTCTCAGTATCAAGATTTTTCAGCATAAAAAGAAAACATTTGAAATATATCAATATAGAAATATAATAAACAGGAGCTAAAATACACCTCAATTATTTTATTGAAAATATCCTTCAAGATATAATTGAAGAAGTATAAAAATGTCAAGATTTATCATAGCTAATGAAGCAAGCACAAATAAAAGAATATTTTACTTATTTATACCTTTCTAAAAGTTGCGTCTTTTACAAGTGTTTCTATGCTTGGTTTACATATCAAAGCAGATATGCTTTGAATCATGGTGGAGAGATGGAGAGATGCCTTAACACTTTCGCTGAATTATTAAAAAAAAATAAGTAAATGAATAAACAAAATCAATATTTTCAGTGTTTAAAATTTGTGTTTCCAAGAGGTGTAGCCTGTATTCTCAAACTTAAAACTTAACATGGACTACTTGGTAGAGAACAGGGCATCATTTGACAAGTTTTCAAAAACTTAGCACAAAACAAGAAGTATGTGTATGAAAAAATACCTGAGCACACTGTAATAAAATGCATTCAGTTTATAGTTGTTTGTTGAAATATCAATTTCAAGGTAAATCCACATACATAAGCTTAAGTGACGTGATAAAATAGTAATTACATATAACTACATCGAGACTTTGGGCAAAAAAGTTTGAAAAAGGAAGAGTAACAGAGAACTTCTTTTTCAGTGTATGAAGACTAAATCTCATATATTTTGTGTGCCCCGGTGGCACAGTGGTAGAATTGCTGCTTGCAACACCGGAGGCCCGGAGTTCGAATCCCTTGTGGCGCAGGGGGTAGAAGTGCCGCTTCGCTACACAGGGGGCTCGAAACCCAGGAGTTGGACTCGATGATCTCTAAGGTCCCTTCCAACTCACATGATACTGTGATACTGTGATATTCCATGGTAGCACGTTAAATTCAGAATTCACTGTTTTTATAACTGCCAATGGTTCTTTATCATGATCTGTGATGGATTCGGTTAAAATATAATCACATTAAAATGACATTTTTACATTGAATTCAATCATATATTTTAGTTTAAGTATTATGAATACATTTTAGAATTTTCATTCTTCATATAATACATGACAAAGACAACAAATTTCAGATATGGATATTCTTGGATCTTCTATATCACCTGCTCAGCACGGAACTGCAACATTAACACGTTAACTGCTGGTACACTACATGATGTTATAATGTGGGATAATGATAGAAAAACACAAATCTATGTCATCTGTGGTTCTATGAAATACAATTTTCAAGTTCTTGTTAAAAAAAAAAAAAAAAAAAAAAAAAAAGGAGAGGAAGGAAGGAGGGAGGGGGGAAAAAATGGAAAAAGAAAAATGAAAAGTACTTTTTAAAAACTTCTGGTCTTCAGCCAGAAAATGTGGAAAACATCTGAAGCAAAGTCTCAGTGAAAGAGAGCACTTTCATTATCACAAAAGTATTTTACAAGAAGATAAACTTCCCTTTACTAGCTACATTTCTTGCATTTTTACCATTTCTCTGCTTTTTCTAATTAATCTTGGCCTCAAGGCCAAAGGCATTCTCTTATGGTGATAACAATAGACATACTGTGTATATACATTTCCCATTCAGTTTCTTTCCTAATTAAGTTCTAAAATAATTAAGCTCTGTGACTGAATTTTTAACATTTTCTAGCTGAGGATCTACCGGATCTTGAAAATTTTAATTACATAGGGAAACAAATGAAAAAAAATCATAGGTCAGATTTTTATATGGGCTACAAACTAAATAGAGCACACAGAAAAACTGGTAATATTTTATAATAATTCATCTTGAAGTTAAGTGTAGTGTAGTAGAACATTAAGCGTAATCTAAAACATACTTTATTTTCCATCACGTTTTAAAGGGATGGTATAGGCCAGTTACACTAGTTGAACTAGACAGATCCACTACTTCCATTAGAGATGCCATTATAACCATTAGGTTCTCTTTTTTTTTATTTCAGCAGAACACCTATGTACCAGTTAGATTTCTCAATATGTGAAGCAAGCAGTACAGCAGAAAGTAGAAATAATGCTTGACATTTTTTATTTTTTTATTTTTAAAGGCAGCAACAGCAATAACAAGCTGTTCGATAGGGTAGACAAACAAAATTTCTGTTCTGTTAATTTTCAAATTGAAAGAATGCTTGTACAACCAACAGCAGATATGGTAAACTTAAAAATCCGGTATCATACATAATCCAAAAGCCTAAGGAAGGAAATAGGACTCTGAATATCCACAGCATACAAACACATTTACAGGCCTTTTAGTTAAGACATCTGGAAAGCTTAACAAAGCTGTCTATTCAATATGGTTCTTGACTGTATCAGAATATATGGCCATCATCAATTCTAAACATGAATTTCATTTCATTTTATTGCAAGATTTTACAACCAAAACTGGCTTTTTTTCTTACTTTTTCTTCCTGTTCTTCTGTGAAGTTCAAAGTAGGTTTACATCAGCATATGTGACTGACTGGGAAGTTGTTTTGTTTTGTTGTTGTTTTGTTTTGTTTTTTTTTGTTTGTTTGTTTTGTTTTGTTGTTTTTTTTTGTTTTGTTCTTTGATTTATTTTTTTTTTTCAAATTAAATGTGAAATATAACAAAAAGAAAAGAATCTTAGTTCAAAAGGAGTCACATGAAGAAAAAATGGCTATGGTGCTCTCTTATTTACTCTTTGATGATATTACATACAATAGAACCTCATTTTGGAAGAACATTTTAGCTGAATCAATGGTTCTGCTAAGTTCAGCTAGTAATAAAAAATATATTACCAAAACCAAGGACATTTTAAAAACTAATGTGAAAGATCTTAATCTCTACAATCTACAGCTATATCAATGACACAGACAGCAGGATAAACTGGTCTTTAGCAAGTCTGTAGATGATGCTAATCTGAAATGCCATCTAGAGTGATCTGGACAAGCTTTAGAAGTTTATTCACATATAGCTAATGAGGCTTATCATCCAATGGTTTGGGGCAATCCCAGATATGTGCACCGAATAGTAGAAGGATTTGGTGGTTCTGGTGAATAAAAAGCTGGACGTGAACCAGTAAGATGTGCTTGCAACGTGGAAGAATAACTGTATACTGGGCTGTGTCGAAAGAGGGGTAGTCAACAGGGAGAGGGAGGTGATTGTTCCCTCTCTGCTCTGAATTCATGGAATCCTGCATGGAGTACTGCATTCAGGACTGGGACTTGCAGAACAAGAAGTAGGTGGAGTTGTTGAAGTGGGGCTAAATGAGGGCCATGGAGATGATCAGGGGGCTGAAATGTCTCTCCTATGAAGAAAGATTGAGGGAGTTGGGCTTGTTTAGCTTGGAGAAGTGAAGGCTACAGGGAGACTTCATTAAAACCTTCTAGTACTTAAAGAAAGCTTACAAACATGAGACAGACCAACTTTTTACAAATTCTAATAGTGATCATAGTACCATAGAATGGCTTGGGTTGGAAGGAACCCCAAGGATCATCAAGTTCCAACTCCCCTATAGAGGGAGGGAAGGACAAGCGTCAAGTGTTTCAGACTAAACGAGGAGATATTTATGTTAGATGTTAAGGGGAAAATTTTCAGTATGGTGAGGTGCTGGAACAAGTTGCTCAAAGAAGCTGTGGAAGCCACATCCCTACATGTATTTCACAGCCCTGACAAGCTGGATGGGGCCCTGGGCAACCTGATCAGTGGTTGTTAACTCTGCCCACAAAAGGGGAGTTTGGAAATAGGTGATCTTTAATGTCCCCCCAACAAAAGCCATTCTATGATTCTATCAATTATGCACTTTCAGTCAATAAATATGAGGGATCATCTAAAGGCAACAATTTGGAAAACTGTCAGCTTCCCCAAAACTTAAGAAATTTGAAGAACAGTGCTAAAGAACATGACTGTAGTCTTTTATGCTTACCTTTCAGTTACCTTTCAATCAGTGAGATACAGAAGAGATGCAATCTTTATTTCCTATGTACTTCTACTGTATTATTTTTAAAGTAAAATCTCAAGTAATTACACTAAATAGTCAAACAGTTCAAAACAAAACCTTCCACTTGTTCTTCAGTTAGGTGAAGTTACCACATGCACAGTGCTCTCTATCCTGTTATCCTAGGTAATATTATTCCTTTTCTGTTTGAATATGTGCACCCTGCCAATTAAAAGAGAGTACTTTCCTTCTGTTAATACCACTGCCCTTAATTAGAAGCTCTGATGCTTTTCAAGAGAGATTAGATAGAGTCCATCTGTTTAGGCAGAGGTTTGTTTAACATTGCATATGTAAGATCTTGACAATTATAGTCATATGATCACCAAGCAATTGTGTTATTTGAATGGCTTACATGTCCTTGAGTGACTTCAGCTAAGTGGATTATTTTTTGTTAGTCCTCTATTTTCTTTAGTTCAGGAAAAACTAAAGACCTTATTAAGTTCTTTATTCATAGCCACCATCATCACATATACTAATACGTATTAGTTTTTTAGTTACAGATCTTGCTTGCTAATTTAGTTACATTTATGAGTCAGATTGAAGTACAATAATTAAATCACTAAAATAAAAACTACAAAAAATAAAAGCCTGTTGTTCTACCTATGTTTTCACACACTGAAAACAGGAGAAATATATACTAACTTTGCATGTATATTCCTGTATAGATGCATAGACAATTACAAATTCTTTAATACTGATAAGAATGCATTTAACTCTTCATAGAGTAAAAAATCATTTAGCTCAGAAAAGACCATTAACTTTATCAATTCCTAATATGTCTCCATCACTTTGTTGCCAGATTTTTCTGCACTGTTGGTTTTATTTTCTCCCTCTCTTCTGCAAGCCCTTTTCTAACTGTCAGTGAAATCAGTATGAAAGAATCTGTGGGTTTTTTTGCTGGCCACAGCACGATTACCTAATGTGAGGAAGATCTTAAGCAATAGAAAGTGGTAACATAAATATATATGACAGGGGTTTTCTATTAGAAGTGCAAGTCATCTAGCAGAAGATTGTGTAGTGTCCTAGAAACTGCAAGTAAACAGTGAAGTCTCCACCAGGCACTGAGATGCTGCTCTGTGTGAGGCTCAAATGCAGTTGCTGTGGACAGTGCTTCAAAGAGGTTTAAAAACTGATGTAAGCACATCCCAGCTCATGATGAAAATGCTAGGAGCTTCCGGCATCCTGAGAGACTGGCAAGATATGCATTCATTTCTTGGGAATGAAATAACCAATTTTTCCCTCTGTTGACCATCTGCTCATACAATTGTAAAATAGTTATCTAAAACATCCATTTAAAGTCATAGCCTGCATTATATCCTAAGTATAACCCATTTCAAAATGCATTAGCAATAAGGATAACTTGTAGATCATATTGAAAGTCTCTGATTTAAGTTACAGTGATCAAACAAGAAGTTGAAAGCATTCTGCCAGCTAGGCTTAAGAAAGATAAGCAGGAAGTCTTAAGTATGGTATTATCTGTATGGTCTACTGCTCATATTGCCATGAGAATTTTTAGTCCTCCAGTTCTAGCACATTGGGAAAGAGGAACAAAACATGTATTTTTAAAAAGGTCAGAGAGGGTGGTGCTATACGATTTGTCTCAGTTATTTTGTTGCACATATGTATATCACTATTACAAAATCTCATCCTTTTCTCTCTGACAGATTTAAATTGTATTTTTCTATTGTGAAAAAATCACAGTCGTGTATTCATTAACTTATGCTTGATTTATGCTTTTTTTTTTTTTTTATAATTTATAAATTGTGTCAGAATGCATACACACACAATCACACATTTGTACACACAGAATTTATATGTTGAAGAAGCTTCGGCATGAGGGACTTATGCCTGCCTGGTTTAAGTATGGGAACAGAGAAGTTATCTCAGAGAATTTTTAAGGCAGTAGTTTAACCCCAGCAGCAACTTAGTTCTATGCAGCCACTCACACACCAAGTGGAGATGAGGGAGAAACGGAAAGGTAAAAGTGTGAGAACTTGTGTGTTGAGATAAAGCCAGCTTGTTAGGTAAAGCAAAAACTATGCATGCAAGCAATATAAAACAAGGAGTTAATTTGCTACTTCCCAACAGCAAGTGGATGTTGAGACACTTCTAAGAAAGCAGGGCCAGAAGAAAAATGCCATCACTACTAATGTTCCCCCACACTCCTTCCTTACATGAGGAGAGGAGAGGAGAGGAGAGGAGAGGAGAGGAGAGGAGAGGAGAGGAGAGGAGAGGAGAGGAGAGGAGAGGAGAGGAGAGGAGAGGAGAGGAGAGGAGAGGAGAGGAGAGGAGAGGAGAGGAGAGGAGAGGAGAGGAGAGGAGAGGAGAGGAGAGGAGAGGAGAGGAAAATTTACTGAAGAAATGCTTATAATGATTCAGAGATCAAATATGGCATTGTAGTAAAAGAAAAATGATTGCAGACAAACTGAATATCCTGGAGAAAAGTAACTCAGTTCCAACATGATGCAGACCATTATCAGGTGAACTCAAGCACTGTATTATAATTGTTAAAGAGAAGAAATTATTCTAAAAAAAGACTGGTGAGCATGATGCCTTATGAAATTCTGTAACAGATCCTCATTCCCCATTCTTCTTTGCTAAATGCTGATGGAGTGACAGCTTAAACATTTTTTTTGTGTGTGTTTACACTAGAGTTAGTAAAAATCTCTCAGATAGAAAAGTTGCACAAAATGCATCCATTTTTTTAATCCTCCCATATTTTCTGTTTTCAGTATCACTTCTTTTTCATTTAAGTGTGTTTTTTCTAAAAAAGCTGGAGTTTTATATTATAAGTCTTGGATTGGAAACAAATTCTTTATCTACTCTTGTTCTAGTAATAAATAGAGAAGAAATATGTAGGCCAAGCTTTGGCTCTGCTGAAACTGAAAAAGATGACAGGAATACCTGTTTTTTTTTTGTCTGTGTAGGTTTCTTTTGTATGCTTTGCAGAGTAGTTCATTCCAGTGTAGATAAAATAGTGTTGTTTTTTTTAAACTAGTACTGAGGTAATTGGAAGAGAATGTAATCACTATAAGGAGGCAAGAAATATGGAGGGAGCAGAAGGGAATAACCTTGGTAATAGCAGGCAGGATGTAGCTTCTTGATAAAAGGATCACCCTGAAACAGAGTCAGACAACTGATGTACAAAGCATAACCTGATTATTACTGAAAGATTTCTCTTAACAATATTTTTAAGGAACAACTTGAGTAGGGAGTTTATTTGTAATACTAGGTTAATGTGTTTGATACTAAAAGAATGCAGATATTTTAGAAAATGGACACTGCCCTGTAAAGGAAAATGGAATCCAAAGCAGAATACTAGAAATGACAAATACTCTATAGAGTCTGAGTATAAAGAGACCCAGTGTTACATCTACACTGTGAACTGCTGGACAGTAAGGACTTGCAGTATGATTATATGCTGAGATATTTTTTCTATCTTCATTCTCATAGATAATATTCATAACACTTGGCTGCTGTATAAAAACTCTTCTTTCGTTATTTTACAAGTAAAAGTATAATGCACTTAGTCTTTGATGTGAGTATTCTAGTTCCACTTATCTTCCTATATGCCTACTTACATAGGTTTCTGTGAAAGTAATGCCTATTGAGGCAGGGGGATTGGACTAGGTGATCTTTCTAGGTCTCTTCCAATCCCTGACATTCTGTGACTTCCATAGAAATTACAACAGATGCATTTATACAGTAACACTCGTTGATAGTGCAAATTCTCAGATACAAAAAACTATTTCTCAACATAGTCACCAGCATTAGTCATATATTTTCATCACTGATGAACAATAGTCTGCATGTTGTGCTTGTAAATATATGCACCAGCAGAGGTGACCCACTGTTTCACAGCTATCTTGGTGTCATTGTTAGGAAAGTGTTGTTTGTGCAGTCCAGCTTTCACTGTGTTCACATCTACTGTTTCATCTGCATAAGCAATCAGCAAGTGTTAATGAATGTCAATCATTGCAAATTTTTTCACATAAAGGAATTCAGTTGTGGACCAACATAATAAGATAGGAAGTGTAACTTTGGAAGGACCCCTCATATATCATTCATTTTCATTTCTGTCTCTTACTCTGTAGTGTTATAGAAATCCTTCTGTTTCCAGTGTTAGAATTAGCTGGCAACTAAAAAAAAAAAAAAAGGAAAGAAGAGTGACCAAAAAGATTACTTACATTTGTTTCCATTAAAGTTAATGATCCCTTGTTCTCAAAATTTAAATGCTTCTAAAACCCCACATTCACCTGTGTGGGTAAATATTCCAACGATGTCTGTACACAGAAATTTGTAATTCACTTTTGATATGTTTTGAGGGCTTCTGTCAGGTAATCAGTAAGACACTCTATTGATCCTTTATCAAGCAATTCTTTCACGTGTCATGAGGTAACTCTTCTCAATTTTGTTCTGTTCTCATGGACAGCACCAGTCTCTTCTAGTTCAGACTACTTATTTTGGAATCACAGTGTCTCCTTCTTTTTAATGCATACAGTTGTTTATGGGGATATGTGGTGAACCAGAAAGAGGAAATGCTCTTTAACATGTCCTAGTCTTAGATGACCCCACATTGTCATGTTTCTACAGTTTACACTAAACAATTTCTAAAAGCCTATCTGTAGCACTCTGGTGTAGAAATGGGATGAAAACTGTAGTAAGGAATATAAGTAACAAAACATGCTGGAAAATGAATAAATCTGAAGTGTCCTCCTGAAAGCAAATGTACATATATTTTTTTTAGTTAAAGGGTTGTTAAAACCCAAGTACAGTCATAATAGTTCCTACAATTCTGAAGCACAATTTGCAGAGATTCCTTTTCCATTATGGAAACAGAGGGTAATTATCAGTGAAGAGCATGGAAAAAGGTTAATTAAGCCAGAATCTGGAGAAGCAGAAGTGTGTGTTTACACAGTTTCGTCCTTACAGAATTGTTTTTCTAAGACAGAAGGAGTTTGTTTGTATTAATAAAAGTGATCTCTGATTCCAGACATTTAGCTTTGGTGGTTTACTTGATTCAAAATTCATGAAGTTAGAATTATGCGAATGTAAAGACACTTTGGTCTTTTATACTTTTTAAAATATTCACATCCATGATAGTAATCTTTCATTTCAAAATAAATATATCTTAATTAGAATATATTGAATCAACGTTCACTTTAGCCAAAATGTAAAAAGAATTGAAGACACTGAGCTTTGTTGGCAGCCAACCCAGAGTTTTTAGATATAATCCTCCAGTACATTATGTTTATTACCATAAAACTTAACTTTTTATCATTTACTTTATTTTCTTGTACTGTGGCTAGTTATGTGAGTTACTGTGTTGCTGTACTATATGGGTTTTTTTAAAAAATATATACTTAGGGTGGCCTTTTATGATGGAGTTCCAGCCTCAGTGGATAAAGGAAGAGCAACTGATGTCATCTCTCTAGATTTGTGCATAGCATTTGACACTGTCTTGCATGACATTCTGGTCACCAAATTGGAGGAAAACAGATTTGATGGATGGACCACTTGCTGGATAAGGAGTTGGCTGGATGGTCGCACTCAGGGAGCTGCGGCCAACCAAGTGAAGACCGGTGACAAGTGCCATTCTTCCAGGATTGGTGCTGGGGCTGGTGTCATTTAACATCTTTGCAGGTGACATGGGACACTCAGCAAGTCTGCAGATGACACCAAGCTGAGTGGTGCAGTTGACATGCTAGAGTGAAGGTATGCCATACAGAGTGACCTGAACAGACTTGAGAGGTGTTCTCATGCCAGTCTCACGAAGTTCAACAAAGCCAAGTGCAGGGTCCTGCACCTGTGTAGGGGCAATTTCAAGCAGAGACACAGATCAGGCAGAGAATGGCTTGACAGCAGCCCCATGGGGAAAAATTTGGGGGCGTTGGCTGATGAAAGACTCAACGTGAGTCTACAGTGTGTGCTTGCCCAGAAGCCCATCTGTAATCATAGAATCATAGAATGGTCTGGGTTGAAAAGGATCATAATACTCATCTTGTTTCCACCACCTTCTATGTGCAGGGTCACCAACCACCACTAGACCAGATTGCCCAGAGACACATCTAGCCTGGCCTTTAATGCCTCCAGGGATGGAGCATCCACAACCTCTCTGGGCAACCTGTTTCAGTGTTTCATCACAATCTGAGTGAAAAACGTCCTCCTAATATCCAACCTAAACCTCCCCTGCCTTAGTTTAAATCCATTCCCCCTTGTCCTATCACTATCCACCCTCATAAACAGTTGTTCCCCTCCTATTAATACACTCCCTTCAAGTATTGAAAGGCCACAATGAGGTCTCCCTAGAGCCTTCTCTTCTCTAAGCTAAATAAGCCCAGTTCCTTCAACCTTTCTTCACAGGAGAGGTGCTCTAGCCCTCCTAGGTTGCATCAATAAAAGTGTGACCCAGCTGGTCAAAAGATGTCATTCTGCCACTCTGCTCTTATGGGACTCCATATGAAGTACTAAGTACTGTGTTCAGTTTTAAGGTCCCCAACACAAGAAGGACATTGAGCTGTTGGAGCAGATCTAGAGGACCACAAAGATTATCAAAGGGCTGGACCACCTTCCCTATGAGGACAGGCTGTGAGAGGTGGAGCTTTTCAACCTGGAGAAGAGAAGGTTATGAGGAGAGCATACAGAAGCCTTCCAGTAGCTGAAGGGGGAATGCTGAGGAGAGGCTTTTCAGAAGGGCATCTAGCAACAGAACAAGGGGAAATGGTTTTAAACTGGAAGAAGGTAGATTTTGACTAGATATTAGGAAGAATTTCTTTACTATGTAGGTGGTGAGACACAGAAACATGTTGCCCAGCAATGTTGTAGATGCCCCTTCCCTGGATGCATTTGAGTCCAGGATGAATGGCAACCTGGTCTTGTGGGAAGCGTGCCTGCCTATAGCAGGGTGGGTGGGAGGGTTGAGACTAGATGATCTTAAAGGTCCCTTCCAATCCAAATCATTTTTTGATTCAAAGATTCTCTTTGAGTATCTGGTAATTAATTCTGTATGCATAAAATCTCATATATGTTTTCTTGCTATTTAATTGATTACAATAAATCTACTCAGAAACATCTTAGTGGTCTTACACAGGTATCTTCCCTTTCTTATTTTCATTTATGGTGCTATTTAATACAAAGCGACTAAATTTCAAATTTCTTAATGATAATGTTTCCTTTATAAGACTGCATTGTCACTGAATAGACTTCATCTTCATTTTTGCTTTATATCAAGAAAAGGAATTTTTTGTGAAACTTTTTTTGGTGCTTCACAGCTTTCTATAAATAATGTTTTACTTTTTTCTTTCAGGACACCAAACTATTTTCCATATCTTCAGCATGCAAATGTACATATTCATGCTAACCTTAGGAGCTGAATTTAGTGATTCTTGTGACTCACTTCCAACTTGGGATATTCTGTTCTGTTCACAATATCTACACAAATACATGCTACACTTTTATCTAACAAAAAAGTAATGAAAACTGGGAAGGGATATTACTGCTCCCTTTAAATGAATAAAAAGTTTACACACAAATAAGGGTGTTTGCAAGTGAAAGTAAGGTGTTGATAAATAAAAATAGGCACCAGATTTTCAGCAATAATTTTCAGATGATGACCATTAAAATTGTGAAAGTCTTGCCAAAACTGAGGAACAGTAAATTTTGGAGACTTGGGGAGACATTCCAGGGCTCAAGGTGCTGATAATTAGGACTCAGATACAGAACTGACCATTTCTTGGTCACAATGTGGTAGTGAGTTGTTAGGAAATAACATAGTTTACAAAAAACATCTTAAACATCTTGTTTCCAGAGTTAAGCAGACAGACTTGTTTTCAGTAGCTGGGGAAAAACAAAAGCAAACACCCTAAACTAGTATACTAGTATTCTTATTTCTTAAGATAGCTTAAATGCATGTCTGAACTTATCTAATCCAGTTTATATATATATATATATATATATATATTTATATAATTTTTTTCCCCTACCCAAATCTTCTACAGTAATTTTTGACAATAGGACAATGGGCTACAGTTAGTGGGAAAGAATTTGACCCTTTAACAATGAAATGCTCTTAAAGCATTTCACTGTTAGCTCCCTTACCTATGGTCTGAAAGGCTGGTTGAAGAAGATGCCAAAGCAAAGAACTATGGGACTAATATAGACTGTAATCTGGATTTACACCTGATAAATTATGTAACAGCAATCAGAAAGAATCAATAAAGATATTTTGCTGAAAGAGAAAAAGTGAAATAAAAGATGACAGCTTGGAGCTACAGCAAACAACTGACAAAAAAACCCAAACATTTTGGTGTAGATGAGATATGAGCTATGGCCATTTCTATACTACTGCCGTCATTATAAACAGTAGTAAATCATATAATGAGTGACTACTGGAATAGAGATAACCTCTATGCTTTTGCTACAGAGGTTGGCAAACAGTGTTAACTTGTGAATAAGATTCCAATGTCTTTAAAACTTTCCCTGTTCTAGTTGTGCTAGATTGCATGTACTCAGTTGGGTCTGTTCTGGAAGCTGGCCATGGCTTTTATTGCATTTGAATAGGAGTCCATCAAGAAAATTTAAACATCAAAGGCATGACCCAAAGTGTTATGCCTGAATTTTAAAAGACAAAATGGAAATGAGGTGATAGGGAGGGAGTTGCATTTGTCTTGTTTTATTGCTACTGATGGAGAAAAATCTAAGAACTATCCTACTGCAAAACAGGGATCACAGTGTCAGCAGACACTGTGCTTGAGACATCTGTTTTATGTATGTCTCTTACCAAAAACCCCAGCTCACTGTCTTTATGACAAAAGTAGGAGAGACAAACTGCAGCATACACATTTTAACAACACTCAAGCAGCCCACTGGTTTTCCAAATCATCAGTAAAACACTGCCTCCTATGTAAACAACCATGGGAAATTATATGTGCTAGTTTTACCTGCATAAAACAGCCCTTCTATTCAAAATACATAATGAATATTTTTTGAGTAATAATCCATTCTGGATAGATTTCTTTTATCACCTATAGCCTGCTTAAAGTGTAATTTTGAAACATAAATTTGAATAAGCACGAAGACTAAACATGAAAACAATTTAGATAATAGCTCCACTATTTATGTTTAAAGATTTAAGTGATGTTCCTTGCACAAAAATAATTCATGAATATATATACTTAAATATTACATGTATTTATGTATATACATGGGTGCACTGTGGAATGCATTTTCCTATGATAGTAGCCTTGCTACATTCATTTCTATAGGTTTCAAAATTGTATCATACTAAATGCCAGACTCCCAGTGTTCATGTTTTTGTAATTTGTTGTCTTAGGCCAATTCCTTCAACTTTTTCTTGCTCTGTTTATAAATCTCCAAGGTAAACTGTTGACTTCAGGCATTGATTAGAGGTGGTTTGGGAGTCACTGTTAATATAGAAAACATTAGAAAGCCCAATTATGGTCCATTACTCATTTTTAGTGCATACATTTTCTGATTTTTGATCACAGAGGGTTTGTAAAAGGAGAATAAAAGACTGTTGAATAGGTTTCTTGGTGGTACATTGTAAACTTCAATTATTTGTTCCCAGAAACATTTTTTTTTTTTTTTAAAATAGAGAAGTGAAATCTCTTTTAAATGGAGAATGATTCAGAAATCCCTACTAAAAAGGCATTAAACATTCCTTCATTAATAATAGTAATCTGGAATCCCAGAGTGCACTGCCATTTTAAAATGCAAATCTAAAGATGTACTTTTTTTCCCATAGACCATTATTAAGCTGAAGTCATTTTATAGCTGCAGTGTGGTAGCCAACACTTCTTCCTGAGGAGGAGGACAGCATGCTGTTAATGCACACCTGTCACTCACAAAGGTGACTTGCAAAGCAATTGGACAAAATCATTAGTCTGTAGCAGGAAAAAAATGTATTCCCCTGTAATTTTCAGTATATTTGCTTTTTTTTTTTTTTTTTTTTTCCTTTTTCATTTTTTTTTCTTTTTCTTTTTTTTTTTTTTTCTTTTTATTTATGGATTCCAAAATGCAATACTCACCACAACCAATTCACAGTATAACCACAGATAGTACGAGGATGAAACCAGATGAGTCAAAAGGAAAGAGTCTGATTTACCTGTTTCCAAAAACAGGTCAGTCAGGCAAAAGTTCACAGAGAAGCTGTCAGGTTCCTTCTGCTTTGCAATCATATTTTGTTAAGTAAAATAATCAAATGTACTTGAAAAAGCTTAACTTCTGCTCTCAGTATACAGTCTCAGTTCTGAGTGTCAGGTTTTTTTGTCCTTTATCAAAAGAGTATGATTGTACTTTTACCAGTAGCAAAGAAGTGTAATGGAGGACCAGATGACAGAAGGCCTGTCAGCTGATATGTTGACATTTTCTGTGTGTCCACACCAAAGGTATGATTGGAAAGACATTCTAGATCATTGCTAATTTCCTTCCATAAAGACTTGGATCTGTTATTTATAACACTCTTCTTTTATCACATACACACACACACAGAAATTAACTCTTGTAAATACCTTGTGAAAATCCTTATGCTTTAGACTAGTTTCTTTTTACAGCATGTGCATCTCAATTTCTGGCTTCAGTGCAGATAGAGTGAGGGAAGAGGAAGAATGAGAATGGAAAATGGGGGTGGGTGGGAGCTTTAGTTTAAAATGCAGACAAATCTGCCTTTTCTGCTTGATGGCCTGTAACATTTCCATGTAGTGTACTTTGCATGGCAGAATAGCTACTAGTAATAGAATTTCTCACAGTGGAGGTTAATTACTTTTCAGCTATAGCAAAATAAATTTCCTGTCAAGCCCAGTGACAGGAATATGCCACTGTCACTATTTTTACCTGCAGTTTTAATTCACTGTTAATATTTGACACTAGCTTGCATTCAGGGGGATGATTTCATGAACAGTAGGGTTTCCCTATAGAGCAGGGCAGACTATCAGTACTGCAGTCACCTCTCCCTCAGTGCACAGCAAAGCAAATTAACAGACCTGTCTCTATCTTTAATGAACAAAAGAGAACTTTACAGTGATGAAACAAAAAGTGACATGAAAAATAAAGTGCGCCATTAAAACAGAGCAGAATAGTGAAGTGGCATACCAGTTCTCAGCTTATGTTAAGTATGGTAAGCAAACCAGAACAACATAACACATCTGGGCTTTAAAGGAGTTTTGTTGTTGTTTTTTGGATTTTTTTTTTTTTTTGTATGTTTCATTACTTTGTTGTAATTGAACTCACTGGACAAGACAACAGTAAGGAATATAATGTATCCTAATTGCTTCACTTTCCTCATATTAGTTCTCATATTTCTTTGTCTTTAAAGACATCAAGAAATCTCAGGCAGAATAATTCCATTTAAGTGTTGGTGTGATATGCATTGGCCCACACTCCTTAGGCAATACAAAATCCCATGTGAATTCAGCTTAGTAAACCTTAGAGACATAAAAATATATTAATGTCTATGGTTTTCCAACCTCCCCTAAGGATAGCTAAACTAAAAGGAAAACTCTGTCAATCATTCAGCTTCCCTTATCAGAGTCCTATTTTCCAATATTTTAGTAATTATCATAATATGATTGCCCAATTGTGCACTTGGCCCTATTTGTTTTTTAATACTTGAGGCCTATTGTTGCACTGTGTAGGAAAGATAGAACACTTAGACTGATACAGTACCTCTACTTTTAAGAAAATGAAAATCAAAAGGCAGAAGATGAAATGCCAAGAGTTTCAGCACACAGGCTTTTTCCCCATAAAGTAGACTCAGACATTTCTCTCTTCCTGTGCTTGCCATTTTGCAGTGGCCTGTCACAGCACGGCCAGATAGGGTAAGGCATGTGGAAACTGAAGTGAGATGAAGTTGTTGAGGTACATCATGGGCAGACGAAGAAGAGCTGAATCAATCTGATGAAGAAAATTACAGGGATGTATCTTATTGAAGTAACAGAATGCTTGGTGATTCCCATAGTCACTGTGTACAATAATGGACTCTTTCTGATTGATTTAGTCTAGTAAATAAATAGAAATATCAAGGGAACTTGCTTGTATACACGAATTAGTGTTTTGTGAACAGACTATGTGGGAAACACTGTGAACTTAAGCACTAGAACAGGCTCCTCAGGGAGGTGGTTGAGTCACCATCCCTGGGCGTTTAACAACCATTTGGATGTGGAGTGCAGGCACGTGATTTAGAGGAGGACTGCTAGAGTTAGGGTAGTATGGTTAGGTTGTGGTTGGACTCGATGATCTTTAAGGTCTTTTCCAACCTGAGCGATTCTAGGATTCTATGATTCTAACTTACAGGACTTCCAAAAGCAAATAGCATACATGACATCAAGATTTCTGAGTCTCCAAAGAAGTTGTCTGCATTTTTTAAAGCAAGAAGGTTAACATTAGGGTGAGTTTTAAAAATGATCCTCAGAAAGACGGGGACCTCATTCAGAAGCATGGTCCCACTGAAAAAAAATGACATGATGTGGATCTGGGCAGCATGCTCTGGATTTAATACTTTGGTCACTGATGGTAATGAAGAAAGATTTTATGGAAAAACTGAAATGGAATTCTGGATCCCTGCCTCATTTTAGGAACAAATAACAGAATCACAGAATCACTAAGGCTGGAAAAGACCTCCAAGATCATCCAGTCCAACTGTCCACTTACCACCAATATTCTCCCACTAAACCACGTCCCAACATCTAAACATTTCTTGAACACCTCCAGAGACAGTGACTCAACCAAATCCCTGGGCAGTCCCTTCCAGAACCTCACCACTCTGAAGTATAAGGAAAAGTACAGGTCACAGCTTTTCATGTTTTAAGTACTTTGTTTTAGTTGCAGAGGTTGGTTACTAACAGAAAGACATTAGATTTAATTGATTCTATTGTTAAAGGGACTGGAATAATTTTATTTATTTATTTATTAATTTATTCATTGATTGATTTATTGCAAACCACAGAAGGTGTCACAGTTTCCCAGTTCTTTAAAGCCCCTCTAATCCCATCTGGCAATGTAGTTAGCACAATTGGGCTTACTAAAATTGCTTCTTTTTTTTTTTTTTTTTTTTTTTTTCAGAGCATTACACTCAATTCTGTCTGTTAAAGCAGAGATGAACTTTTGGCTTAGAAACGAAGCTAACCCAGAAGGGTGCTATTCAGCATGGTTCAAAATTCTGATTCACTTTCTTAGTGATTTCAAACTGCTTTATGTTGCTTGACTCATATTATTCATCTCAGTGAAAATCTGTATTAGTGAAATGTCAGCTCCTTTGTGGTAGCATACGTACTTTTAAAATGTCTGTAGGTTCATAACAATATTAAAACAGGCACCATTCTGTCAGAAAAAGTTTCTATGACACAGTTCTAGTCTTTCACAAAATATACCCTAGTCAGCATGGTGCATTTCACATCTACAATTTCAAAATTATCAAAGAGTCACCCAGCATTTTGGAATATGTCCATATACATTTTGGTTTTCACTTAAAAAATCATTGACAACCCCCTAATTATGAAGAAGGACTCTTAATCTTCATTTTTATGTACTCTGTTTTCATTTTGCTGTCAACTGTTGCTGCTAACATTTATACAGAAATAAAAAGTCTGGTAGCAATATTGCTTGGAACATTATTTATTTTTTATGAAACTTTGTGAAGCCTTAAACAGAAAACCATGATACTGAACAGAAAACAGGCAACATGACAAAGTAAGCTCTTGTGAAATCAGGTCTTAACTCTGGAATTGCATTGAATTCCATGTAAAATTAAACTGAAGGCACATGAGCTGTAGATGTAGGCATGTGATTTTCTAGTTGTTTCTGTTTTCTTCCTTAAGTTTTCTCTTCAGCAAATATTCAAAGTAGAAAAAAATATCACACACACACACACACACAAAAAATGTCTCAAGTTGAATTGTGGTAAGTTAAATCTTATCCTGCCTGGAAGATCAGGCACAGCTTCCCAGGAGATCCTGCTGTTGTTGAAAATAATTGCCTATGGCTAATACAATCTGTTATGAAATTAGTTAAATGCATTGTGTGGTCATCTAACAGCATAACAATTTACATATGTTGCTTTCATAGGTAGCTGTTTCCACAAAGGTTTAATTATGAATACAGCTAATACATACAGTATCTACAAATGAATGAAGAGGAAGCATTAGATCTTCTACTTACTGTACTGGGCACTAATAATCTACAAATGTATAGCAGTACATTTAAGAAGACAAAAAAAAAAAAAAAAAAGAGAGGCAGGGAATTAGCCCTGGAACTTTGTTTATAGCTGTGGTACTATGTAGAACCAGAAAAAAGAAGAATTGGCATTTATGATTAAAAAGCATCTCCCGAAGACAGTGGTCTTTTTTTGTCTTTACACACATTCTAATTTCTCACATCTAATATGGCATGGTACAAAATTATTAGCAAGGAAGTCCGTTTTCTAATCTTGGCTGCCTTAAAAATATTAGCAATGGATGCCATTTATCATCATATTTCTTATTAAAGCTCGGAAGAAAGAGCACACAGCAGTGCATCGTGGAAGGCATAGCTGTGAAGAAAAGCACTTTCTGCTATTTTCTTGCTGATTGTGGCTAATGTTAAAATAATTACTGGTAAAGGGTTTCCCTGCTGCTTGATTGCCAAGTTCCACAGTACCAAAGACTTCAGGTTCTTCCCTATGTAAAAACTTTAGTTGACTTAGTTTAGCCTATTATATATGTCTCTTGCATGTTTTCAAAATCCCTTAACACCTCAAGCTCCCTTTGTAAGGGACTTGGCAAAATCAGAGACTTAATGAAGACACATTGTGAGGGAGTCTAGGCATTCTAGTGACTTTTCTTTTAATAAAAAAAGTAAGCCGAGTGGTGTTGATTGAAATTCTGTGTGCTGGCTGTGGACTTTATTCACTATGCTGTTTTACTACAATCATCTGTATTACTGAGAGCACTCTGGAAGCAACACTGTTTCAGCAAGGACTGGCAACTAGGAGCCGCTTTTAGAAAAGCATTTATTCACTGATTTCTGTTTATGATAATGTTTTCCACTGCAACTTGTTTTTTGTTTGTTTGTTTGTTTCTTTCCAAATTGTATAGTATTCTTTATCTTAAAACAGGAGGGCTTTTCAAGTTGCTTTACTTTGACACTCTCTGTACTTGTTCTTACAGGCTAACTACCAGAAGAAGTGTAGCAAGTTTACCAAAATTATTGAATTAATTAAGATACAATAGTGATGTATTAATTATTAAGAATAGTCTACAAAGCATGTTTGTAATTTTAATTATCAGACAAAGCTAACATCAAAATTGGTGTACATTTAATTCAGACGTACAATGCAAATATGTATTTGCATCAGATCCACCCAGACTGTGACCCATATTGCAGATGACCATGCTGGGAACAACTGTTGAATGTTTTCTTACTAAGAACGCTACTGCTGTGAGCATACTGCTTGCTACAGGGATTTGTCCTGAAGTGGGCAACACTTCTCAACCCCCTCATCTCCTGCTCTCTAAATCTCTGGCTATTGGTAAATCTTAGTCATGAACTGTGTGAGTCTGTTTTAGGTTGCCACTGTTTATTTCAATACAAAAACGTAGCACTTTGCTCTGACAGGCTTATTCAGTCACATGCAAATTCTTAGCATTTTGAACTGTAACTATGTGGACAGCCATGTACTTTGCAGCAGCTGTTATTTCTAGGTGAAATACCACCACCTATAGAACACAATCAGGACTCCTGATAGCATGTAAAGTGGAAATGTAAAGATAGTTGATTATTTTGTGTTAGGTCTAGACATTTCATTCTATCATCCGTCTTTTTTCATCACCTCCACTGTGATATCCTGGAATGGAGTTCCTGACATGTAATAGAAAGCTGTGGTAAAAACATTAATATGTTCCCGAGTTCAAGCAGTCCATGTTGTTTCAGAAGTAAATGGAAAGTCTCCCGACCTTTTCATTTACTTCTGAGACAACAGGCTTGAGAGGAAATATTTTGCCAGCTGTTTTAGTTTTAAATTACAATGCCATGATTTGTTTCATTTCTGGGTCACCATTACTAGGAACGACAAGAACATTCCATGCTGCATTTAAAATATTTTGGGTTAAAGTCCAAATGCTGTAATTTACCTTTTTTTTTTTTTTTTTTTAACAACAATCACATTCATTGCCTTGAAAAATCCCGTTCTTCCCTCCACAGTGCCCCTTCTTAAAATTTAAATAATAGTTCCTGTACCTGGTAAGAGATTTATCACTGCACTGAGGTAATTAATATCATGTTCATGCAATCAGTGGCCAAAATAATATCTTCAGTACAAATAACTTTTAGGCTTAAATACATAGCACAAATTTACTTGGGTATGAGGCAGTAGGTTTAACTTTATTCCAATATTCATTGTGTCCATGTTTGTAAGGGCACTAAACAAGTTTATATTGATAATTATCTGCTTGAAAACACAACTTTTAATTTATTAATATGTACCCTTTGGGTTTTTCATGAGAACTGTAAATATTTATAGCATGCACAGTAGACTATTTCTCCCAGACTAACTCCAAGCAATATTAGCTCTTTTGAGCTCAGTCCTCTTCTGATGTCCTGTATATGTCAAGAACATCAGCTATGTTGTGATTTTAAATGTCAGGGCCAAGGTCTGTCAAGTATCATTTGTTCTTTTACAAAAAGCTAGATGTGTGTTTCACTTAAATTGAGATTGTCCATTTCAAGCAATACCCCCATGATAGAGCATAAAGATAATGTCAATTTTAGCTGAAGAAGAGAGAGGTTTAACAATAACTTCAAAAGGCAGCTGATCAGCAGACCTTGACATAATTTGTCCTATCGTATCAGCTGCCACAGCCTAGCTGCCCTATACAAAATATTTGACAAAGTCTGCCATGGCAGTTGCTGTAATATTTATAGCCATACTGCATATGCTTCTACAATTATAGCTGCATCAGCATTTTAATTATAAACCTTACTTTCTAAACATTTACTACTAAGCAACAAAAAATCACCCTCAGCTGCAAGTTGGATGTGAAGTTTTCTCAAGTGCACACTTGTAGTTTGCACTTAGGTTCTAATAGGTTAAGTTCAGTGTCTACTGAATACTGGAGGCAAGAGGAAATGGAAAATTATTATTTTACTGATGTTTTCCACTGCTGATAAAGAATCTTGCATGGAAAAAAATACTTTTCTTCCCATGCCTTTGATAATAATGTTGTAATTTTGTTCCTGTTTAGTAGCAAAAATTCTTGACTGGCATAGATGAAATGCAAGCATATTAAAAGAGTTAAGATCATATACAATAACAGAAAGATATTACACCATAAACATTTACCATGACTCACTACAAAAAGCACATTGCTAGATGACCTAGTGTATTTAAGGACTGAATATTTCAGTACTTGTTTTTCTACTTATTTTTTTCTTTTTCTACTTTTTACCCTCTGGAGACATTTGCAGGCAAAAATATTGTAATATTTGAACTTTTAATGCTATTTACAACACTGAGGAGCAGATCTACTAGTGAAAAGACAATATCTTTAATTATTTCATTCTCTTCAGTATCCCATGAATCATTACAAAACATTCTAAAAATCAGACACAAATAGAAACAAATAACCACAATTACATAAATACACATACCTATTTGAAAGGATCTGCCATGTGTTTAAAGCAGAGCTCCATTAATTATTCATTAACATTTATCTTGCTAATTTTGATATTTTTCTTCAATTTAACCCAATGAATTTCCCCCTTATCTCTAAAATCAAGCAGCTGTATGCTGCAGAATGTTATTTGAAAAATTCCTTGATTATAAATTCTTTCAATCATTTTGATTTGTTTACAGATATATGCTTTCTTCACTCAGTCTTTTAGAGATAGAACTGCCTCACATTCAAATACCTCTGCTATCATGTGTGCATGTTTTTCCATATGAAATGTTTTATAGAGTAAAATACAAATTCCATTAATACTTATATGATTTTGGGGTGAAAATGGGACTCTGATAGATCCGGAACAGTATTACCTACACTGGTTCTTTATGTTGAGGTCCATACCATGAGATGCAACCAGGTACAACTTAAACAATGAATGGAGCAAATATATATGCAATTTCTGATCGGCATAGTTCTGTTCAACTGCATGCGATAAGGTCATTTGTCCATGAACTGCAAGTGAAAGTAGACTCTGTCTACTTAAGCTTCATCATAAGCATTATCACTTGCCACCATTCATATTGCTTTCTAATGTCATGCCTTTATGTTTAGGCACATCTACCTCAGGGATTCATGATATTGCATTCTCATGATAGTTATTTCAAGTCTTTCACAAAATTTTAGTTCACTGCCAGGGATCCAAAGTCACTAAGAATGCTGACTGCCTTAAGAAATGTTTTGGCTTACTTCTCTAAGACTATATTTGAGATGCATTTTGCTGGGTTGTGTGGCTCACTGGGACTGGATACCAGTAGAAGTACAATGTAAAACATGAAGCTTCATGTAGCTAAATCAGTCAATTACATGTTGATGGTACAGATCACTTTGTTGATTTTTTTTTTTTTTTTCTGTTCAAACTAGTGTCCTCTTGACATTTTAGCATAAAAATGCGTGAACTGGAATTTTATTAATGCAGAATACCAAAAATATTCCAGGAAACACTTGGATTCCATTTCTAAAACAGAATCAAGTCCAATATGCTCTAAATCAATAGAAATGTTCATATCAAGTTCTCATGTGATTGGTATGTATTGACAGGACTGATAAAGATTCCTTTCTTCTGCCCCTCCCCATCTGTCTTTTTCTCTCTTTCATTTTAATGTTACAAAGAAAATTCTCCTAGCTTATCATATATCTAAACTTAAAATACCATTTGAGTTGCCCAAATGGTGAAAAACATATAGCCAACCTGTAGGCTGACAGAGATTCCTTTAGTCACTGCACTTTTTTCCTTCCTGTTAGTATTGCTCTATGATTTTCTCCAAGCTTCAGCATTCCATTTCAGATCTTCCGACACTTTCTGCCAGAGCATTAAGGTTTTTTAACTGAAGCTCCATTTATAATTATATATAATGATTTTTCTATAATACTACATAAAAAGAAGTGTCTTCAATGTACTTGACAGTACACATGGAAGACAAATGGTCACTTAGAATAGTTAAAAGAAGTGAAAGAGCATTATGCAAAACAGCTATTCATAAATGGCAAAGTAGTTGAATTTAAAATACCGAAGGCTTCTGAATCATTATGATGATTGATTATCATTGCTATCTACAAATAATACACTGATATTCTTGGTTAAAACAGTGAGTTTACTCTATTTAATCATCCATATGAAGAACACTAATCATTATTTCATTTTAAATTAGTTTTCAGCAAAATTCTCTTAAAAAAAAAACACAAAAAAACAACAAACTATGCTCAAGAAGATAAAAAGAGAATGAGAACACTTACTTGGTGTTTTGTCTTTTTAAAATAGAGAACATATAAGTTCGTATGTACTCTGATCAGAATAAAACACCAGTGAGAAAGTTATGATTTGACTTAACCACTAGATAGCATGACAGAGTAGAACTGTGCACAATAAAAACAAAATTTATTTTTTTTTACAAATAAGCAGGATCCCTACAGCATTAGCTCTAACACTGAATGCGCAGAAAGCCACTCTCCATGCCATCCAATATAACTGTGATTTGTAAACTCAGTAAGACTCATAGTGCTGAATTTTATTTAGACATGCTCCATTAAACTCAAGGTTTTTAACTTTACCAGGAAGAGAGTGGTTCCACATGTAGGATTCTGATTTAGATGCATCTAAGAAACAACTTTATTACACACTTTATTAACTAGTCATTAAAACCTACTGGGTTTAACTGTTTTAATTATAAAAGCTGTTTTCCTCATGAAGAAAAGAAGGTGATACCTGAAAACTCAGGGAATCAGATTTCAGTGTATTTTGACTAGTAATTCTATGCCTTTCACATGGTAGCAAAACAGTATTTTAAGGCCAATTTCCACCATGTCACAGTTACAAAGTGGAAAATCACATTCCCAATGTAATGAAGTCACTGGTAATTCATTTCATGCTACTGAAGGTGCTAGGATCTATATTATATTAATGTAGCAAAACAGTTAAAAAGTGACATTTTATTGTCTTCTTAATTATATTGTAAATACATTTAATGAAGCTCTTGTTTAGTCGTACGATTCATGGTAAATATACCCTAGCACTAACCATTAAGTATACTTTGCAAAATTAAATGTCTTACAGAAACAATATAGTAGTGTTTTATGGAAATAAGCATGCTTATGAATCCCATAATACTTTTATTTTCTTACTACATTCAATGTAATTACCCTTAAAAAAAAAAAAAAAAAAAAAAAAAAAAAAAAAAAAAAGCACATCTTAGCAGTTATATTTTATTCTTTGTCTTCTAATAGATCCAAAGACAAAGATAGAATTGTATTCACTACCTGAGGAAAGCTGACATTTATTGATAAATGCTTCTGTCTTTGACAAAAATAAGATGTAGTCTTAACAGAAATATTCCCTTTGAAGAAGAGTTTATACTGTTTGGCTTTTTTGCAAGGAACAGTTGTATAGCATAGTTAACAAATGATACTAACATCTGCCTCTCACAAAAAGCCAAGGGAATATTGTAAAGGTCACAATGCTAAATGATGGAGTAACTGATTAAGACAATCTTGTTAGATTCTGTATTGCACACAACAGTAAAGTATAAGCGGCGAATCAAAACAGAATAATTTCACCTCCTGTTGTGTGCACTCTAATGTTCTAATGAAGGTTTCAATAAGGAATGGATCTGAATTTTCAGCTGAAGCTGAGCTTTTTCTGTTCTACTGGCAAAATTAACTTATGGTAGGAGCAATGATGGCTTTCTCTTCTAACACTATATTTGAAAATGAAATGCAAAGTTCATTTACATTCATGTACATCAAACATTTACATCATTCTAATTATTTAAAACAAACAAACAAACAATTTTGCTTCAGATTTCCAGGGAATTAAAAATAATAGATTTTTAGCAAACATATACAGAAATAAATACTGAGATGGGTAGTGACACATAAAAAGATTCTTCACTGTCTACTCTTCTAATTCTTCCTTGGCTTCAGAGGCCTCAGAGATATTAATTCCCCTGCTGCTTTATACTATATTAATTTTTGTGGCATCACTTCAGGTGTACCTCGATTGGTAAGAACAGTTTCAGATCAGGTATTAATAGGGGACGTAAGTTGACCTCTGACAAACTATCCTGAGGAGGATGAGAAGTTGTTGGTGAGGGTTTGCCTTGCCCTGGACTACTTGAAATGAATGACTTGGTATGGCCTTTTACTGCATGACTAAGAATATCCTGTTGTTAAGCCTTGCACATGCATAGTAAACCAGATCATTACTTTTTGATCACTAAGTTCTGATCAGAAGGATACAGCAACTCTAGCATCTCACTGTATTCTTGATCACATTGAGACAATTTTTTAGGTAGCAAAAAATATATGATCTTGGATCTCTCTTCAGACTGTATCAAACAGGTAATATTCAGAGGCATAGTGAGAGACTCAGAATAGGCAGTAGTATTTTGTACTGCTATTCCCTATGTATTCTTTGTCTATTCTCAATGAACAAAAAGTTCAAATTCTAGAAACAGTAGAAAACTAAATATTTTAATTTTAAAATGAATGTAAACTGTAGAAATTCCATTGGCCTAATAGTAATGTTAAATAGTAAAAGCATTGAAAATTCAAAGAAAATTTTCTACATTTTCTGATCTCAAATTATTTTCTGAGTTTCTATATTATAAGGCAAGATGCATTTGCAAGAAAGCCTCTGAAGATGCACATGCATTTTTTCCTAGTAACACCTAAAACATCTGTACTGTTTATACAGTTTTATAGTAATTGAAAGCAGAGTGGCATCTTCTGAAGACCAAAGAAACAGCCTTGTCCCAGAAGATGATACTGTCTGAAAACAAACTGCTATTATATTTAGTAGAAACTCTTTTTCACAGAAAGGATTTGTTACACTGAGAAAATTTTTTTTGGAAGAAGAGGGGAAGGATTGTCTTAATAAAGCCAGAGTATTAAATACTTTAATATTCTTTCATCAGTATGCAGCCTTTTCATATTAAGAACTCAACTAAGCAAATATTGTGCTACAGAGACATATTTTTGTAGTAGATTTTTTTTAATTTTACATTTGTAGGCTGAGGCTGGCAGTTCTCTGTGCCAACTTATTTGTTTTAAAATTCTGTATTTTATGTGAATAAACAAGTATATTGGTTTATAAGTGTTGGTGTCTACAAACCATGACAGTTGGTCTGCATGACTCACTGGGAACAGAGCAATTCATAGTAGTCTGTGTTGTTTGACACTGTTCATAATTGTAGTGGTTCAATCAGTAGGAAGTTTAAAAAAAAAAAAAAAAAAAAAAAAAAAGCAAAGAAAATTATGGATCCATTTGCAAATTTGCATCTCAGAGAAGCTACTGACAGGAAGGCACACCTACAACCTTCTTCAGAGAAGCAAACAGGAATTGCAGTGACTCTACATCCAGAATAATTTTGATGATAAATAGGATATCCAGGACAACAGCAGCATTTTCTGTGAGAAGGCTGAGAAAATCAGTCACTATCTACCAGTACTTGGTGCAGCCCATCACTGAGATAAGTCAAAGACGGGAGGACTGTTGTGCCCTGCAGTCTGCTAAATCCATTCACTTGAAATTGTAACATGGACAAGTTTCAAGAAGCCAAGGCATGGTCCCTGCCTTTGGGGCATCAACATCAGTTCCAGTGTTTTAGTTCTCTGGTATGCATTTTTAGTGTGTTGTAAAAGTTCTAGAAAAAGCTAACAGACATGCTAAAGCATTTATTTTCTCTGCTCCTACTCCAAATTGGAAAAAGAGAAACCACAGAAAAACAATACAGTTTCTGGAATTTTTTTTTTTTTTGGATCTGAACCTGGTCAAAATGCATCTTTCTTAAAAAATATATGTATATATACCTAAATACATCTTTCCAAACAATTGAACTTAGCAGATATTAGAGAAGAAGTTACAGGAATTTGAAAATAATTAAAAAGACCTCAATTTCAGTTTTGCTAGTTCTTCAAGGAAGTGTTCTCAATTATTACCTGGAATTAGCTTCTTCCTAAAAACATATATTGAAGACCTCATGAAGTACCAATTGTGGATAACTTCAAAATATAGCACTTTATTGATTTCAGTAGTAGGAAATAATAATAATAATAATAATAAATAGACCAGTGTTCTGAAATATATTAGCTTGTTGGTCTTCATTTATTTGCAGACTTCTAGTCCTGTTTTGCCTTTTCCAGTTCCTGAATACAACATGTTTTTAAGCATATTCTAAGAAAGTGAATAAGACTTAAGTATTTCTGAAGGCAGGAGTCAACTCCAGTTTCCAATATTTCAATACTGAATAAAAATATTATAATCTGTAGGAAGTTACAAATGTAGTGTATTCACACATTATACATTTTAAGGGTGCACTATTACAGACTGAATGAATGTACTAATGATGCATGCTCTCTAAGACTATTATTTTCTACAAACGGTATAATTCAACATTTTTCAATACGGCCAAATTTTCTATGAATAGAAATGACCAATTTCTGTGGCACAGAAATTAGTAGAGCAATTGGACAGCATTCAATGTCTATTACAACTGAATGGAAAGGAAAATTTAAAAGTGAAATTTTAAATCAAGAAAAATGATACATTCAGTCATTAAAGAAAATTGCCTATGTATGTATTTTTTAATATTAAATTTGACCAAATAACTGTTTTTGTTAACTAGACTGTTTGGATGCTTAGATTTTCATCTTAGCTTTGGGATTTAGGTTTTTCAAATTCATGATTGCTGTATTGTGGTATCATGACTTATAAATAATATTCTGGATAATAATATGAATGCGTCAAGATTGGAAAAAGTACTCTCAGGTAATAAGACAACATTGCTCACACACAATACTATGCCTTCTGAACTCCAACAAGTCTTTCTTCCTCTTTCAAGGAACTATAGAGTAAATAATGTAACACAGATACACCGAACTTCTGTTTGATGTAAATGAGAGAATACACTTTTGTGCAAAGATTTGGATGTAATTTTCTGATGAACTCCAGTTGTTGCCAGCTTGCAAATTAAAATTCAGAACCATAATATTACTTTTGCCATCTTCAAAGAGGTGCATGTATGCCTATTTTCAACAGCTTTTATTTCTATTATTGCTTTTGCTCTACACTTAATAATGTCATTCTAGTTTAGTCTTTAAAGAAAGCACTATTGGTATAAATAAAAAAGCAGCAAAATAATCTGTACAAATTTTAGTAGAATAACAGCAGAAGTCCACAATTTCCACAAAAGCATTGACAACAAATAATCACATCAGACAAGTTTCTCAAGCAGGTTGGAACAACTAAAGTAAATTCTGAGGTGTATCATTTTAAAACTTAGTAGGGGATTTAATCTTGGCATCATTTGCATTGAAACCAAAAGGCAAAATATATGCTCTACATACTTGTCTGAAACAATATTCTTAAATAAATATATTTTATCTTACATACATTTGAGCAATTAATAAGGTAAAATCTTGGTCTCAATTTGTTCCACTAGACTGGAAAAAAAAAAAAAAAAAAAAAAAAAACTTGTAAAAAAATCTACATTTTTAATCAGATTAGGTTGGCTTCCAACCCAATATTTAAATAATTGGACAAGAAAGTAAAAGCTTTTCCAAAAGACTTCAGAACTAAAATGAACATTCTGAAATGCCAGAATAACTTGAGAGAATCAGAGTCTCCATGTAAGCACTGCATCTACCGTATTCATTTAAACATAATTTATATTATACAGTTTATTGGATGCTCAGCCAGATGTTGTTACAAAGAATAAAGAAAGTTTGTATTACTAATTACCATTTCTAATGGCATTATGCACTCCAGCATCTGTCAGTTCCTTATATCTTTCTACTGGATGACACTGTGATCTATAGTTTCTTCCCACATCTTGAATATAAAGCCAACTATGGGTGCACTTTACCTATTCAGGAGAAATACGGTGCTTAGGTTTTGTCTTGCAAATTTCTGTGTGCAATCTTTCCAAATAAAGACTTCCATTTTTAAAGAAACCAGTCTCCACAATTGTTCAGTTTGTACCTTGATTGGGATTCCTCATCTTCCATTAGAAGTGCTACTGTGACCTGGTGGCGCAGTGGTAGAACTGCCGCTTGCAACACTGGAGGCCCGGGTTCAAATCCCCCCTGTGGCACAAGTGGTAGAAGTGCCACTCTGCTACACAGAAGGCTCGAATCCCGGGAGTTGGACTCGATGATCTCTAAGGTCCCTTCCAACTCGCACGATACTATGATACTATGATACTATGATGATACCATAAGTAGAATGATGGTAACATTAAAACCTAAACATGAACAGCTTACATTTGTACACTAATGCAAACCCAAGCAGAGACATTTGTAATGTACTGCACTGAACTTTAAAAGTCACAACAGAAATAAACAAACAAACAACAACAATAACAACAAAACACTTTTAGGTGCATCATAACACATACGACTGTACTCAAATATGCTCAGAAAGACTTTGTTGCACCTCTAGTCACATCACTTCACTCTCCAGACTGTCACAAGAACTGAGAAATTAACTGAATTTTTATTGAAAGCAGTTATTAGAAAAGGCTGCTAGAAATAAAAATTTCTAAGGCCAAGAAAAACATCTTAAAAAAAAAAGAAAAGAAAAAAGACTATGTTTATCAGAAAAAGTTCAGTTAATTAGCATTCGCACTAATTATACTATTACACTTAAAGGGCTAGCTAGCAAGCCATCAGTGCATCTTTAACCACAAAAAAGAATGAAAGAACAATTCATATTATTTCTTTAGCCACCTGTTTTAGCAGTAGTTTTTGATACTTATGTTTTGTTTTTTCACAAGTGCTAAGTGACTTATTATAATATATACTTGCTCAGAAAAATTAACTATTTTTTAACTGTTTTAATTATTTGAATAGGTTTTATCTTTTTTTTTTTTTTTTTTTTTTTTTTTAACTGGAAATAGTGGTTTCAAACTTGCTCTTACTAATACTCCTCTGTGGTAATTACATTCTTAGAAAAAGTGTTTTTTTCTATTCCTTCTGAACAAATGAATAAATAAATAAATAAAGCTTTGCTTTACTTCCCTTGGTGCCTCACTATTCTCTCAGAAACCATCTGAGTATGCAGTGTGACAGAGCTAATATGGAAAGTATGCAGTAGATTCTTTAGAGGTTTGCCTTAATCCGACGTTTGCATTTACATTCTTTCACACTAAAGAAAATAAATTATTAATCCTCCACAAAGTGATATTTAAAATGATTACTTATTTTGCCCCTCTTTCTTTATGTATTATTATACTGATAAGACAATGTCTAGGCACGATCCCTAGAACTGTCTAAAATGGAAATTTCACATGTGATATAGATGGCAAAATAATGAAAAGAGCACGGTAGAATCATGGAATCCTAGAATTATAGAATGGTCTCAGTTGAAAAGGGGCCATAATGATCAACCACCTTTGCTATGTGCAGGGTCACCAACCACTAGACCAGATGGCTCAGAGCCACATTCAGCCTGGACTTGAATACTTCCAGGGATGGGGCATCCACAACCTCTCTGGGCAACCTGTTCCAGTGTGTTACCACCCTCTGGGTGAAAAACCTCCTCCTAATATGTAAACTAAACCTCTCTTGACTTAGTTTAACACCATTCCTCCTTGTCCTTACACTATCAACCCTCATCTTTCTCCTGTTTATATGCTCCCTTCAAATATTGGAAGGCTACAATAAGATCTTGCTGAAATCTTCTCCAAGCTAAATAAGCAGAGTTCCCTCAACCTTTCCTGATAGGAAAGGCCCTCCTCTGGACTTGTTCCAAGAGTTCAACATCTTTCTTGTGCTGGGTTTCCCATACCTGGAAGCAGTACTCCAGACGGGACCTCAAAAGAGCTGAGTGGAGGGGGACAATTACCTCCCTCTCCCTGCTGGCCACTCCTCTTTTATGGCATCCCAGGACACAGCTGGCCTTCTAGACTGTAAGTGCACACTACTGGCTCATGTCCAGCTTCTCGTCTACCAGGACCCCCTAGTCCTTCTCCACAGGGCTGTTCTCAAGGAGATCTTTCCCCAGTTAGTATAAATACATGGGATTGCACCAGCCCAAGTGCAGCACCTTACACTTGGCCTTGTTGAACCTCGTTAGGTAGCAGGCTAACTACCTCAAAGGGAAGAGGAAACATACTCTTTCAAGTAAAAAGGCAATTTTATTTGGTTCAGGACCTCCATAACTTTTCCCTTTTGTCACATGCTAACTACAAAGACTTATAGCACAAATCAGCTAGTCCGACCTAGAAGGAAGGAATCAAAATGACTTGTGATTAAGGGAACTATTTTTGAAATAGAAAAATCCAGTGCAGGAGTTAGAGCAAGTATAGGTGAGACAGAGGAGGAATCAGCAATGAGTAGTGCTCTTATACTGTTTTCTATTTTTTTCTACTCGCAGCTGCATCTATTCTTCTATTTTTACTCAAGACTTACAGTCAATCACAGCAGAGCCTCAAACAGATGTGTACAGCAATAATATGATAGTAAAATTTTACAAGCATGATTCATTTTAGTTTTGCAGTTTTTAGTGGAAGAAAAGTCTGTGCACTTACAGAAAATACGGCATACATCTTGTCAAGTGGTATAAAAATTCATTCTGTTTTGCTTGAGAATTACACATGCACTATGCAATTTGTCCATCTCAATTTACAGCTACAGTACTTAAGGTCATTCTTATGGAATATCTCACAGAAATGTGAGATTATAAAGAAAGAAAAAAGAAAAAAGAAGAAAGAAGAAAGAAAAAAGAAGAAAGAAAAAAGAAGAAAGAAAAAAGAAAAAAGGAAAAAGAAAAAAGAAAGAAGAAAAAAGAAAAAAAGAAAGAAGAAAAAAGAAAAAAGAAAAAGAAAAAAAAGAAGAAAGAAAAAAGAAAAAGGGAAAAATGAAAAAGAAAAAAAGAAAAAGAAAAAGAAAAAAGAAAAAGAAAAAAGAAAAAAAAAGAAAAAAAAAGAAAAAGAAAGAAAAAGAAAAAAAGAAAAAGTGAAAAGATATTACCAGGTTAAATTCTGATGCTGGTTATTTCTCTGCAACGTAATTTTCTCCTGGTACCTATTTAGAATAGAAACTGAAAGTGAAATTAATATGTGCTCTTAACAACAGAAGCACTTAGAGCTGGCTGAAAAGAAGAAATCTCATTTGTGAGAAAAAGGGTTGAGTTAGATTTCCTGTGACTCCTATGGTCATATCCTGCAATATTTGTGAGACTGGAGACGTACATGCAACATACTGATGAAATATTCATTGACCTCAAAAACTTCACTTGCATCACCACAAAAAACCAAAAGGTCCATGTTGAGCGAGGTCAGTGTCAATTTATCCTACTATCTTTTCTTTAATCATGAATATAAACTGATATCTAGGAAATAAAAATGGACTAAATGTTTAAGATATTTTTTCTGTTACTCTTTGAATTCCAACTATTTTTATGTCAGATATTGTGTGAATTGCTTGCTTCTTCAACACATTTCTAGTTCTTCCAGGTCTTTGTCTAGTTTGTGTATAATTTCTTTCATAACAAATGAGGGTAAAACAACTCTATTCCTCTGAATTTCTCAGAATCTTACTCCTGGTAAGGTCTTTTAGTAGAAGACATAATAAACCGATTGCGATTATTTTTTCAGATTGACATGTGCAAGTTATTTGTCACACAATCAGAAACTGAAATAATTGTTTGCAATTCAGGTAAATAATCATGCAACACTAATAAGTAGTTACTAGTGGAATGTTGTACTAAAAAAAGATTATAGTGTCACCACTAATTAACATGGCCCCTTGTAGGTAGTCTTGAACTGTATTTAAGATATAATAGAAAACAGAATAACTGGAACAACCTTCAAAGGTCATCTGGTCCAGCTGTGTGATCTCTAAGGCTACATCAAAGTTAATGCATGTTACTGAAAGTATTGTCCAAACATCTCTTGAACAATGACAGTCATCAGCCACCTATCTAAGAAGTCTGTTCAGTGTTTGACCACCCCCACTGTAAACAAATATTTCTTAATTCCAATCTAAAGCTTTGGAGTAGTTTTATCCCATTCCCACACACCCTGTCTTTGAGAAGAGACTTCTGCCTCCCTCTCCACTTCTTATCCTAAGGCAGTGGCAGAGAACAATATAATTGCCTCTTAGCTTTCTCTTCTCCAGACTAGATAACCAAAGATTCCTCAGACTACTAGGCGTTTATTACAAATTTGTACTGATACAAATTTGTACTGATAGGAAAACAAACAATCAAACAAACAAGAAAAAGGTTGAATATCTGGATTCTGGAATTTGGCAGCTGGTAAGGGTCAAGTATGGTTATGTAAATGGAAATCAGTCTTGCTGAAAGGGAGCTGGAGTCATGGTCAACAACAAGTTGCACTCAGGCAGCCAGGAAGACCACATGTATCCTGGAGTGCAACAAACAGAGCATTGCTAGCTTGTTGAGGGAAATGACTGTTCCACTCTGTGTGCACTGGTATTCCTTGAGTACTGCCTCCAGTTTTGGAAGCAGAAAAAGAACACAAAACTGTTAGAAAATGTTCAAAGGGGGGCTACAAAGATGTAGAGTGGAAGACATATGAGGAGCAGCTGTGAAGTCCCTTGGTTTGTCCAGACCAGAAAAAAAGGAGTCTGTGAAGATGCTTATGATGGCCTAAAGCTTCTTCACAAGGGGAGCAGAGGAACACTGATCCCTGCTCTCTTGTTACAGCCACAGGACCTGAGGGACTAAGAAGGTGCAATAGGGAAGGGTCAGGCTGGATGTCAGGAAAAGGTTCTTCACTGAGAAAGGTTCTTCGGGTACTGGGAAAAACTCTCCAGGTCACTGCCCCAAGCTGCCAGAGTTCAAGAAGTATCTCACTCTCAATTGTATAGTCTGATTTTTGGGTAGTCATGTGTGGAGCCAGGAGTTGGACTCAATGTCTCTTATGCATAGAAATATAAATTTCTATAATTTACATTTATTGTGTTTTCATTTATTAAATAAAATGACATAACACACTGGAAATAGGAGGATTGTTAATAATGGCAATAATGTATTGACAGGAAAACAACAACAAAAAAAAAATCCATTATATTACATGTAGGTTGTATATTTTTCTCTGAAAATATAGCAAGAATCTAATCCTAGAAATCATGTGAGATTATTGATAGAGAGTGCAGTTAATATGTCAATAAGGATATAGGGAAAGAAAAAGGAGATAAAAAAAAATTAAATAAATAAAAAAAAGAAAAATAAAATAAAAAAAATAATAGCATATTCATATTTAAAAGGAATAATGAAATTATTTTTTCAATTAATGATTAAGGAAGACATTGAAACATTGAATACCAGGGAGTATAGGCAACAGTTCATACCTGTGAATGTGCAGACTAATATGCTATAGATAAAAGATAGATGGAAGACAAAAGCTGCAAATTGTGTCTTGAAATAGTACCTATGGGTTCTGTTTTGAATCGTATATCACAATGCAAATAAATAAATGAAATACAGTTAATCAAAGACCTTTTTGCAGAATGGATGTTTGGCTAATCCTTTGTAATGTCACAGATTGTTAAAATATTTCTCCATTCAAGCAATAATGGTATATAATTTTGGTGTCTATTTGGGGAAGAAGGAGTGACTCTTCCTGAAAACTGAGCAGTATGGTCCCTTGATCACTAGCTACCTCCTCATTTTCGTCTTGCATTGCAAGCAAAATGCCAGCTGCAAAACCTATTTTGCATCTAGTTGTGATTTCAGAATTAAATGCAATGCAATTAGTTCCTTTTATATGTTTGGTAATCTTGTTAAGACAACTCATTAGGTATCTTGGCAATTGGAAATTACTAGGTTTCAGAACATGTGCATTTCCTTTGTGAATACCAATTATTTCTAAATGAGGCAATTGTTCTTTAAAGGAAAAGGAAAAAGCAAGTCCCAAAAAGTTTTCTGAGCTTATACATTGCCCTGACCTTTAAAAAGCTTAAAGTGGATCTTTGTGCTTCCCCTGTAAAACTCTAGATATGTGTAAATACCTAGATTTTCCTTTTTATCTAATCATGTCAAAAGACTATGTATATTGTTTATGGGAAGCATGTATTTTTTATCATAGAAGTATGTAAGAACTGATGAAGATAAAGAATGCAGGTATGATTTCTAAATCTCAAGCACTTACTATCCATGTAGTGGGGTATAGTGATATATTTCTTATTAATTTATGTAGTTGTAGGAAAATGTTATAAAGCAAACCAGTTATTAGGAAGCAGTTACATCTTCAAAAATTAGACGAGATAATATTGTCAGTTTTTAAATAAATATGTCATTTCCTCAGTCTCAGGCAACATCAGCACATCATTTCCACACAGTTTACACTTTCAATCCATTTGTCATATCCAACAAGCGAGAAATAAGCTAATATTCTACTATTTTCCCACAATACTCAAGGTGTCTGTAAAGTACTCTATTCTACATATGCATCTTTCTGGGCCTCTAAATAAAACAGAAGTTTTACCCACAAAAAGAGAAGCATACTAAATTGACATATTCAGTAAATGTGTAAATGTGTCTGGGAAAAAAAAAAAAAAAAAAAAAAAAAAAAAAAAAAAAGAGAATTTTGAAATCTGTTTTAAATTTCATGTTTAACAGAAAGCTGACAAATTTATTAAAAAAATAAAAATAAAAATCACAAGACTGACATTTGTGTACTTAAGATATTATGTTATTTTTAAGCATTAATTGATTTTGAAATCATTAAATTAAATGGAAGAATAACTATCAAAGAGCAGGGGAAGGTTCTCAGAAATCTACTGTGTTTTACCCTTGAACTATCAGGGAATCACAGTCTGCTTTGCTACCATGTACTCTATGAAATCTGTGTCTTGAAACTACCAAATTCTTGGCATTCTAACATCCAGAATCTGAATTTGAGTACATAATGTTATCAACATGACTTCTCTAGAAGTTTACTGTGCATATACATTGACAGCCTTGCTGAGAATAGAATATGAAAAACAGAAAATCCTATCTTATAGATTACTTGAGGTTCTAAGTTTGATATTTCCATTTAGTATTAGTTTCTTCAAAACTCAGGTTGAAATATAACTTATCAGTGGATCATCAAATAGAATTTCCTTAAAATGAGAGACTGACTTTTTATACAGTCTAACAGTGATAATTGCTTTAAACTAAAAGATGAGACATTTAGATGATATATTAGGAGGATATTTTTTACTCAGGGAGTGGTGAAGCACTGAAACAGGTTGCCCAGAGAAGCTATGGAGGCCCCATCCAGGAGGTGTTCAAGGCCTGGCTGGATGTAGTCCTGGGCAGCCTGATCTAGGAGGTGGCATCTAGTTGGAAATGGATTATCTTCAAGGTCATATCATGGCTTCAACTGAGATGGAGTTGACTGATGGAGCAGAGTGGCACAATGGAATGACAGGCCCATACAAAGAGATAAATGGATCGTAACCATCCACTGCTATTAATAGGATTGAGAAGAAAAGAACTTTTAACCTAGCAGGTAGCTAAGCACCACACTCTTGCCCTTCCCAGTGGGATGGGGAAAAAATCATGGGTTGAGATAAAAACTATTTACTAAAACAGAAAAAGAAAGAGGAAAAAGGATCATAGTTACGATAATAATGTTTACAATATACAAAACAAATGATACACGAGCAATTTCTCACCACCTGCCAACTGATGCCCAGCCAGTCCCAAGAAGCAGCTGTTTACCTAGCCTTACCTAGCCAAGTGCCCAACTTTTTTTTTTTTTTTTTTTTTTTTTTTTGCATGATGTTGCATGATATGGAATATTCCTTTGGCCTGTTTAGGTCAGCTGTCCTGGTTCTGTCTCCTCCCATCTCCTTGTGATGCCTTCAGCCCCCTTGGATGACAGGACAGTGCAAGAAGCTGAGAAACTTAAATCTTCTTGGCTCTGTGCAGCTCTGTGCTGTAACAAAATCTATGTGTTATCAACAACGTTTTTCTCCTAAAGCCAAAATACAGCATTGTAGCAGACATTATGATGAAAAATCAACTATGCCACAGTTGAAACCAGGATAGGTCTCTTCCAACCTAAGCCATTCTATGATTCAATGATTTACAGTGTGTGTATGTGCATGCATGCATGTATGTCTTATTATTTTAAACTACCAAATCTGCATTCACTGTGAGTAAGGAGCACTGTTGCACTGGTGACAGAACTACTGAATCTAAAGACTAGGAGTTAGGAGCCACAAAACTTTTACTAAGACCAAAAGTAATCAGACATTTCATGTAAGGATATGCTAACGAGAACACTGCAGCTTACATGAAAAAAATAGTGACAATATAAAAAAGATATATGTGAAGCCTGCTATTCCATTCTTATGTGATGTAACCTAACACTCCATTTGCCCATTCAGCTTTTGTTCATCACTGCTCACCTACTACAGTCATATGAACATTTTCACAAACATCTATAAAATAAATGAAATGATTGAATTTGAGGAATAGGTAACCCTATAAAATAATAATAATAATAATAATAATAACAATAATAATAATAATAATAAACAAACCAAAAAAACCTTAAGATGTGAAAACTGGAATTTGGAATGTAAAATTTAGGCTAGGTGAAAATTCTGTAACCTTAACTAAGACAGGCAAAAAAAAATTTAAAGGTTATAGTGACATTTTAAAATCAGGATGGACTTTTAGGGTTAAGAAAATAGAGCAGCAAAACATTGTTGATTTGGAAGTTTGGCCAAGTTATGGTACTTCCCACAGACATTTAAATGAAAAATAAGTATATTCAGCTGGCCATACACTACTATGCTGGCATCTTGTATCTTTACAGCTTTAGTCAGCAGTGCAGTGTGGAATACAGTGGTTATAGTGTGTTGCTCTGAAACAAGGCTATCAATTTTCATTCCAATTTGGGTAGCAGAAGATTCATGAACAAACAGTGCTGAAGAGAAAATATTTCATGTGAAAATTGCCATTAAAAAGCCTTTTTTTTTTTTTTTTTTTTTTTTTAAATTAAAACTGACATGATAAATGAAAATAAACTGTTTGGTCATCTTTCAGTCAGTATGATTGGAACTGCAAGGAGAAATCTAGCTATTTTGGTGGGCAGGATCTTTTCAAATTTTCAAAGGTTTAGAAACAAATCTTTCTTGAATTGTTTTGAACAAAATAAAACATTTCTATTTGTAGTTGGCTTGATGAAATTCTAATTGATCTCAACCTGTAAGGCTAAGTAGGATAAATGGCCTATGTACACCATGTTGAAAGATGGTCCTGAGGAACACATCTACTGATCTTCCTGTACTGAAGGTTAAGGCATCTTCACACTTTCAATCTCCATGTACAAAAACACATCTCCCACATATATATGTTCAGATCCTACTGGAAATGGCAAAACAAAAAAGGAAGCAAAACACAGATCATACATTTCACAGAACTGCTCTGGAGGTCTGCAATCCTTTGTAATGAGGGCATATCAAAAAATTTCTGATGAGTTTGTAATGGCAGGGTCATGTTCTGGCTGTGGAGAAATTGACTATCATTGGTCTATCATTTTGAATAGACTGAAGTACTGACTAGTTTTATTCTCAAGTGTGCTTGCTGGTTCCAGAACAGGGTTTACAATAATAAAACAAGACACAAACCTACCAGTAAGGTGCTCATAAACCCTCTAATTAACTCATGCCTATTCTGCCACTTTCACTAGTCTATGGTTGCTGTTTAATAACTTAAGCTTTGCTTTTGTTGATGACTTCCTGTAGCCATGTGTATCTATGACAAAAAATTATCAGTAATTCAGCTTCTTTCTCTCCCATGTCCTTTGTGGATCCAGATCTGAGAAATACTATGAAACCCTACTGTACCATTTTAACTGACCTGAATGCCTCATGCACCACCAGATGATTAAATGATGCTACTGTAGTTAAAGGTAATGCCTAAGAAAATTAAAATTACCTCTTAAGTTTACTGATATTTTTTGGAAACCAATGGGTTGTGCACTGTGTTACCCACTATGCACCACTGACTTTTAATATGTTCTGACTTTTTTTATGTCCCAGGAATAAATTATGCACTTTACCTGCAGTAAAACAATCCCCTCAGCGTAGAATCAGATTAAACAAAATAATAAGTGTTTATGAACTTTATATAGTCTAGATACACTTAAAAAGCATCTTCCAAAATTTGCATCTATACTTTGTACTGTACATTCATGATATTAAATATTTTCAGTAAGCTAAGCAAAAATCTATACAATTAACAAACATTTTGTGACACTTGTTGGGTGTTGTTTTTTTTTTTTTTAACTTCTTATCAGTATTGAGCAGATGGGATGTAACTATGAAAAATTATATTTTAAACATGATGACTATAGCTGAATTGCATTTGAAAATTTTTGCTCAGTGAGGCATTTACAAATACAATTTAACTTGAGATGAAGCTTCATATTTAAGTTATTTCTCCTCTGTTTTGCACAATGATATTTGTCTGTGGCACATAAGAGAAAACAGAAAACAAACTGCATAAAAAAAAAAAAGCTCTGTTTTCAAAGAAAGATTTCCTTAAAATGTCATTTTTCAAGAAAATGTTTGATTGATTCTCTGTTCAGTATCTAGCAAATCCTTTTTAATACCAACCTCAGCAATATTGTATGAAGGACAATTTTTTATTGAAATTTTGGATTACAAAGAAGTAATACATTTTTTCCATTGCTATTTGTATGCTTATAGTAAAATCTTTTATATTAAGCATCCTGCTATAGTCTTTGATTTAAATGGGGGGAGGAGTGAACTCAAATTGGATCTATAATCCATGTCTGTAAAAAAGTTGTAAGTAAGTAGATAGTGGATCTAGATGAAATGCACATGGCATTCAGGCTGGAAAACTCTGGACATGAATTCACCCAAAATATGCCTGTATAAGCAGGTTTGAGGTGTCATGTCGTAAATAACTTCCAGTTATTTGTCCTTTGAGATCCTGTTCTGTTTGCCTGCAAAATTTCAAGGAAAATTGTTCTTCACTGAAGAGGAAATCAAGACCTTGAACATGAGTGTAAATAGTAAAATGAGATTACTGTGACACCTGTGGTAGGTTTTACAGCACAAACCATATGCTCTCCCATCTTGAATCTTAAATTCATCCTACTCCCTTATGGCAAAGCTACAAGCTGCTTTGCATTCCCTAGAACTCGCATCTCATTTTTGCTGAATCAAGTGTCCATATTTGGATTTAAAGTTCTTGCATTCTGAGAGACAAGTGTTATGCCACATATGCCTTAGGCTTCTCTAGCTATTTCTTAAAATATAAAACTAAATTCCATATCATTCATCATTGTATCACTGCACTGTGTCTGATTATACCACTGCATCATACATATGAACTGTGACTAAATCAAAATGTGTTTTACATAATGCATCAGTATTTATCTTTTTTGTTATTGTTCTTGTTTGTTTGTTTGTTTGTTTTTTCCAAAATTAAAAAGATCAACAGTGACTTGGTAAAATGAAATCTTTGTAATGATATAATAATGAAAAGGAAAGAGAAGGAAAGGCAGAAAGAGAGGGAGAGGAGGAAAAATATTTTTTTTGTCAATGGACTTCTGACGAGAACTACCTTCTCAAATCATCAAATCTCTACTTTGTCAAAGCTGGCAATCGGAGCTGTGATATTTTCTCAAGAAAACACGAAGAAATTGCTAGATGCAGAAAGAGATAAATGAAATCGCAACAGTTAATTTTTTTTTTCTTTTATAAAATGTAATTTCTAAATTTTAATTTAAATTCACTTTCTTTAGAGAATATTTGTAACAATTAATGATTTATGAAGAACCATAGAGGACTGTTATAAGCATTTTCTTTATGTATTAAGCAGATAATTATATTTGAAGCAATCGAGTTATATAGACAGATAACAAAGTAAGACAACAACAACAAAAAACTCTTCATGTACTGGAAGGCCACAATGAGGTCTCCCCAGAGCCATCTCTTTTCCAAGCTGAACAAGCCCAACTCTGTCAACCTATTCATAGGAAAGGTGTTCCAGCACTTTGACCACCTTCCTGGCCCTCTGGATCCACTCCAACAACTCCCCATCCCTCCAAGCAGCTGAAACTGGAAGCCCCAGGCTTGGACACAGCACTCCAGACTGAACTTTCCAAGGGCAGAGTACAGGAGGGAAATCACCACCCTTCTTTTAATGCAGCCCAGGATACTCTTGGCCTTCTGGGCTGCAAGAGCACACTGCTTGCTCATCTCAATCCTTTTATCCATCAGGACTCCCCAGTCCTTCTCCACAGGGCTGTTCTCAGTGAGTTCTCCCAGTCTATACCCATATCTGGGATTGTCTTGACTTGTCCTTGTTAAACATCATTAGATTCTCATTTTCCTGCTTTTTGATTATATTTTTTTCACCAGAGATATTGTAATTACTATCAAGAGAAGAATGATAGGAAGAGTTTACAAGTCAGTTAACCAGTCTGAGGTTGAACACACATTGTTTTTCAGTCTTGATGCCTTCAGCTACATACATGACTTGGGAAGATCTGATATCCATGGATTTTATAGCATCATGATCACAGGAGTTAATTCAGTGAGTCACACAGAGGACTAGCATAAACATACAACAGGGTCTGAATTGTAATCATTCCCCTGTTCATCATTCAGAGACTGTTTCAGAGGTTTAAACCAAAATGACAAATCATTAGTGTATTACCTGCTCCATGTGTATTGCTGCTGACGAAGAAAAAAAATCCAGTGTTACACTCTAGGGCATTAAGTTTCAACAAAAATACAAAGTATTTTCCAAAGTATTCCTAGCTTAACAAGAAAATCTGTTCCAGGACCCTCCCACAATATGATTCTGCACCATAAACAAAACTTCCAATCTGCTGTACCACTGCAATTTTGTTTATTTTTAAACATTACAGATTTCACTGATGCTGAAACAGTTTGTGTTGGAGAGGAGAGATAAGGAGACAGTGTCTGGATATCATTTCAAAAGAAAACTCCAGCTCCTTTGCTGTCTCAGGTAGATAGCCTTAAGCACTGCCATGATATGTACATGAGAGGTTAAGAGAGAGCGCTATTTTTATGTACTGAGCTAGTCAGAAGAGAAGAATGATACAACACAATACCAGATTTTTCTGTTCTTAGAGAGAAACTTATGTACAAGCAAGGCTGTTATAAAAAAAAAGTGTTCATCTTTGCCAGTGCTCAACAAATAAACACAGACATAAAGCAGAGACTCTCCTTTGGCAGCTTTTTCAGCTGCTGCCATTGCTGCTGAAGTACTGAAAAAGTGTAATGGGGAAAACAGTATCTGGGTTGCATAGAACCACTGAAGTGTTTGAAAACCTAAAATCTCTATGCATGTGCAATCTTTTAGATAGCAAAGCTATTTTTGATAGGGCTGACATCAGCTTGTTTCAGATTCTTGAGAATCTTTTGCAGTGGTAATTTTTGCAAATGAATTCAAGAGATTCATACATGCAAGTACTCAAACCTTGTAATACATATTGGAGTACAGAAATAGTATCGGGATGGAATTTATTTCTATTAATTTTAAAAAACAAATAAATAGGAAAAAAGGAAGAAAGAAACTAGTGTATTTTTATTTAGTTTTAAGAAACTGGAATCAGGGAGATGCACTGAGGTGCACTATAGGCAAACGGAGACCATCCTCTTTTAGTAACTTTCAGATTAGCAGATTGTAATTAAGAGCTTGTAAAACACATACCTATCTATCTCACTTGCTTTTTAGAAGTTACTGGTCAAAACTAGATGAAATATAATGAAATAAAATCTACTGAGCAGTTGAATGACATGCAAAACTCAAAGTCCAGTCACACAGTCTGTGAGACATAGGGATACTGCTTCTCATGGTTCAGCTGTTCATGTTCCCCTGATGGATGTTTATCACTTTTATAGCTTTTTACACAGTGACTCAACTCAGAACAGCATTTCCACTCAAAATTTGGATGAAAGATTAGATTTTAAATCAGTAAAATTTTCTTTTAAAGACAGTTTAAGGGTGCAGTGTCCATACAGAATACTGTCTGCCTCACAGTATTCTGGTTCAATGGAAACAGTTTTTCTTTTGACAAAAAATGTAAGCTTTCATGTTCCTCTCTAGGTCAAAAGCTCAGTCACCCCTTGTAATACCACTTTTTTTTCTCTCTTATAAATTATGATATTACTATTTACCAATTCATTTTAAATTCATATTTTATATTTCTTTGTGTGTTACAACATCTTTTAGAGATTTCATGTGTCACATAATAGTATTTATTTAAAAAAAAAAAACAAAACAAAAAAACAAATTGAGTAAAGAAATTCAGGTGATAATCTTATTTTGAACACTTGTTTTACATCAAACCTCTTGCTGTTCTCATAAAAATAAGTGAAAGCTTTCCTGAAAACTGAAGTACTTCATCTACTCCTTAAGAAAGTCCTTTGTCCATTTGTCTTAGTGCTTTCCCTAAAGCATAATGAGATAATAATAATAATCAGAGAACATCTTAGACAGCATACCCTAAATTTACAACTAATTAAAGAATTTAGAATGCACTTTATTTTCATATGCAAATTTCAGCTACTGCAAAAGTAATGGGGCAATTCACTCAAGAAGTAGCTACTGGGGTTACAATCAACGAACAATGAATACAGATTTCATATTTTGTTGAATATCTCATCTTTTTTTATTTTCTCTCCTTGCTCCACCTACTCAGAACTTTTTCTTTAAATGTGACGTGCCTACTCCTCTGTGTATTCAAGAACTAAATTCCCAATTCTCACTCATTTGCACAGATCTAGTATCCTAAGCTAAGCACCTCTTCTCTCTGCAATCACCTTACTCTAGGAATGGTTACAGGGAGTCCAATCCATTTACTACTGAAGTCACTGTAGGCAAAACTTCACATGCATTGCTGGTAAATAAGGGGAAGGAAAAAAAAGAAAAAAGAAATGGCTGGAAAGGATTATCATTGAAAGTCCTCAAAAATATCAGTTCAGAACAATACATGTTCAATTTGGAAATGCCAACTTTTCTATTTCAAGGGGCATTTTTTCATTTAAAATCATCTTACATTTTGAAAAATGAGGGTTTTCTTTTCTTTCATCAAATATCTTGGGGAATGGAACAAAAGAACTATACACTCTGAGCTGTTCTAAATCAAGTCCATTTTTTATCACTTCTGTCACTCTTCTTAATGGTGATTTAGAACAAACACCAACAATCTTTCTGGTTTTCAGCCTTCTAGGTCCTATGTGGACATGACCCATTTACTAAATTTATCAGCTAGGCAATCAGATAAATAATCAACATCTCAATGCAATTTCCTTCTGTCTCATCCTTGTTAGCAAGCTCTATATCCCTTTTCTATAAACTATCCCTGTTGACAGACTGCAATTATATGTTCAATTTATTCACAAACAGCGCTTTTTGGCCAACTACGGAGGAAAAGAACTGAAACCTTGGTTGGTTTCCTGTAGAGTGAGTTTTTAAAGCATCTGTTTTATTAAAGTAAAAACTTCGTGCTCTTTCCATTTGTGAGAACAATACAATAAGTACCACGTTTGTATTTATCTAAAAGCTTTGTGTTCCTGCTTTAATAGCCTACATGATTGTTGATGGAACATACAGTGTATATTGTCAGTATTTTGTAAGATTTTAAAGTTGTTGTGATACTTAACATTTCCTTGATTGTCTTAAGTGCTAATATTTTACAAAAGTTTCTTTGGTGTTTCTGAAAACATTCTTTTTGATCGTGCACAGAGCTATCATTATTCTAATTAAGAAAGCCTAGAAGCTTTTCTATAGGATTACTTTGTTGTATGCCTTGTGGTTTAACAAAGAACAGCTGATTCAATTCACTGCTAATATACAATGTAATATCTCCTTAATTAAGAAAATATTAAGATTAATAATAATACTAATAATAAATGAATTCATATTGAAGTTGTTAAAGTTTATAGAAAGAAGTTTTCTTCTTGATATGTTTTTCAATACATTATCTCATGCACAATATTGTCTGCCCCACAACATGTATTGTAATTCAGGCCAGACAGTAAATATTTTTTTCACAAAACGTTTTACCTATTACAGACAAAATTATAATCACTGAAAAACCATTTGTGAATTTTGGCTGAATACACTGGACAACTTCACGTATTTTTTCAAGGTTGCATATTCACCTCTAGGAGACTTTAATGTTTATTTTTATTATTTTTGTTGTTCTCTAATGAGTATTAACACCAAAGAACACAGAACTTAAACAAATTTAAATGAAGATTTCTGAGAGGGAGATTCTTACACGTAGGACTGGAATAAGCATTACAAATTAACAAGGTCATTGAGTCCTTAAAAGCGATCAAGTGATTTGTCACAATGGTTTTGATGAAGGGTATTTATAAGAGTAATTCAGCCATAGAACTGTCAGTGCAAAGAAAGGATGGGCAATGAGATGTCAAGGTCTGTGTTGGAGGAATGACACTGAAAAGTAGTCAGAGGCTACATAATGCAACAAGACCTGCAATAGTACGTTAGCATTTGTTGGAAGCACTTCTCAGAAGTATTTCTTGTATACTTTTTCAGTCAACCCCTTTTTCTTCTTTCAAAGTCCTGGCTCTGTGCATATTCCTGCTCTGACAGACAGTGTACCTCTCGAATCAGTATGGCCCAGGCATGGTAGAAGGGTCTGAAGAACCTCAGCTGCTGAGACGGCAATGTGAATGCACACTGTTCATCTCATCACAGCATCCCAAACTGTCCAAGATAGCATCAGCAACCAAAACTATTCTTGTCCTCATCAGAAATTGTCACCAGTGTATCACCACCACTGCCAAGATTGTACAGAGCAGACTCCTTTCTGGATGCCAAGAGCAGGCTGTGGGCTGGGTGACAGTGAAGGGTGTAACACACTGGGACATGCTGCAGTTATGCAGCACCTTCTCTGAGGTGTGAGTGAATATAAGTCTGGGTATGAGGTATGGGAATATGGATGTAATTAGAATTTTCTAGAATCAGAAGCAGAAAGCTGTTTAGAAATGTGTAGGTGCGTGCTAACAGAAAGGGGTTAGTACTGTGATTTATCTGTTGAATTGCTGTTATTGATCTTGAAGACATGGATCACTAAATGCTGGTTAATTACTGTTGCTAATAAAACACATCACTTTTATCCTGAGTTGGTTTAAACCATCTCAACTTAGCCTACAAAAAAAGTTCCAAAATAAACAATTTTTTAAATTATCTGGTCTGAAATAATTTACTGGAACTACAGAGAGGATATCTATCTGTCTGTGTATGTACACATGTGTGTGTGTGTGTGTTTATACACACATTCTCTGACCACTGAGGGCTATGGCTGCCATTTAACAAGATCTGGACGAACTGGAGAGTAGGGCAAGAAGGAATCCAATGAGATTCAACAATAGCGGGGGTAGAATCTTACATCCAGGGAGGAATAACAACATGCACCAGTACAGGTTAGGGGACAACCTGCTGGAGAGGACCTCTTTGAAGAAGGAACTGGATGTTCCTGCTGTCTATAATTTGGCCGTGAGCCAGCAGCATGCTCTTATGTCCAAGAAGGACAATGGTATCCTGAGGTGCATTACAAAGAGTGTGGCTAATAGATCAAGGGAGATGATCCTCTCATTCTACTCTGCTTTGTTGAGTTCACATTTAGAATACTGTGTTCAATTCTGGGCTCCCCAGTTCAAAAAAATACAGAGATGTTCTACAAGGAGTCCAATGGAGACCACAAAGATAGTTAAGGGCCTGAAGCATCTCCTTTATGAGAAAAACTAAGCAACCTGGATCAGTTCAGCCTGAGAAAAAGAAGACTGAGGAGAGATCTGATTAAAGTTTCTAAGTATCTGAGGGAGGATGGGAGGGAAATAGATGAGGCCAGGCTCTCCTTGGTGGTGCATTGCAACAGGACAAGGAGTAATGACCTAAAACTTGAATAAAGGAAGTTCCATATAAACATGAGAAGTAAGGGTGATAGAGCTCTGGAACAGTGTCATGCTTTTATGATTTTGGGCTATCTGCACTTCACATTATAATATTGAGTAGTGCACTGGGAGTTAATTCTCCAGTTCCAGGTACCTGACCCAGAAGAGAAGAACTACACACCCCAGAGGACTTTCCTTACAGAGAGGAGATAAAACTCCTGGCAACGTCATGATTCCAGACTCTCCTCCGTGGTGCTTGACCTGACCTCATGTCTTGCCTCAGCATTCGTGTAAAGTCTTCAGTTTTTGGACACTTCCTCTCATATTTGATTTACTAGCTCCAACTCTAATTATATTGTATTATAATGTGTTATCTTGCATTTCAATATCTTATTTAGTAAATTAGTTTGTTTCTCCTCAGATCGTAGCCACAGTTATTTTGGGGGCCCATGTCTCTTTCTCTTTATTTTCCCCTTTCCAGAGGCATGGATCCATGTGTCTCTTCCCCCCACTAGTCACAGAACCGGGCCAAATCAGCCCACAAACCATTGTTTGTGAAATGAGTAAGAGGGAGAGGAAAAAAAAGTCAGAAAAAACATTGATGAAAGGAACAAAGCATAGAAATTTTGTGGGAGAATATTTATATAGGCACCACTATGAATGTTTCCTTTTGTTAGTTATTTCTGAATCCATTTTACAGATTCTTATAACAGCCATATAATTTCCTATTAATTTGTGGGGCAGGAGTTGGGGAAAACATTTCACATTCATGAAAGGTCACTCACATAAAGCTTGATAGATATGTTATTTCCAGCCTGCCTAAATATGAATATAATAAATGCAATTACACCTTTACTACATGCTGCTGTAAAGAAACTTAGCCAAGGATTGTATTAATCATCATTCTCATTTTCTGTGAGTTACACAGCTAACTGAAGTATTTTTAGGTCATATTTTTTTGCTGTGAAAATTCTCAAGAAGTTGATAAAGAGGAAAAAAAAGGATGAAATAGAACGATCTTAATGACAAAGAAAGCCCATAAGTATTTTTAAATACAAAAAAATAAAAAATAAAAACAACCAATGGAACTATTTTTCTTCTGACATATGAACATTCTGCCAAACAACAAGCTAACCTGATTCTAATAACCTTACACAAGCGGAACACAACATTATGCACTAGTGGCAACAACTAAGAGAAGGTTGGTTTTTATCTTTTCCTTTTCCTTTTTTGTCTCTCACTCTCTCTCTCTCTCTTTTTTTTTTTTTTTTTTTTTTTTTTTTTTTTTTTTTTTTTTTTTTACTTTCACCTTGCAATTAGTCATAACCTTTTTCAAAATAAGGAAATAAGTCACTGATAGTAGCTAACATGCATTTCTAACATTTATATGTGCATTCCAGTGAAACAGTCTCAAGTTTTGAGAAAGTTATAAAGATTATTTTATTTTGTTGATAGTACATATCTGTGAGCTAGCTCATTTTTTCTGATGGTGCAGAGAAGTATTCTCAGATCAACAGTGTGAGAAATAGGAAAAGGTAAATAGATATAGCAAAACTATGAGAGGACAGTTTTCCTGTCATTACCTAAAATTAAGAGACAAATCTACACTGTCTTTAAACAACTTGTTTGAGTATACCAATCTTCTTACATGTTTAACTCTTATAAATTCTGGACACACTTCTTTTCTTGTGCAATTATTTGAACCCCAGTTTAAGTCATTTAGATGTCAAGGAACCTGACACAAATACATGACTCCTACTTAGATGTTTAAATTAGCTAAATTGAGCCTGAAGTTAACTGCACTTAATTGTGCTTGTCCAGCAAAGGCTAGTTTACAAGTCACGCATACATAATATTTGCATCTACACCACGTCCAACATTCAGGCTTCTTCATAACACCTCCCATCAACATATGTGGCCATCCCCACTATGGCTTCCAATTATGATCACTGGAGATCACGTTGAATGATATTAATTATATATTTATCCCTTAGTCTTCTAATAGCTGAGTCCTGTATCACTTTCTCTATTATTTTGCCAGTAGCAGATGTGAAACTAACCATTCTGTGGTACCCTACCACATTCTCAAATTTATTTCAGCCTTCTGGAAAATAATGTATACAATTTTCAAAATAATTAACATACAATATCTCTCAAATTCATTCTTTTACTATTTGTGGAAGAATATTATCATAGATACAGTTTTTTATATTTCAGTCCACATCTGCCCTTCTGTACTGCCATACTGTGAGTGTGAATACAACGTATTTTGTAATCCAAGGTATTAGGGTGGGATTTTTTAACACAAAAATATAATTTTGGGTGGAAATTGTTAAATAGCCTTGTTACATTGTCTGTAAAGTTATATTTACAATTTTTTTAAAACAAAATTAAGTTTTGGAAAAGTGATTCTAATTAATTAATTTATGAATAAAATTCTAAAAAAAAAAAAAAACCAAAGAAAAAAAGTATTCTTTTTAAAAATGATTTCATCAGATAAAAAAAAAATCCATCATAAGTGAGATTTTTTAAGATATTTAGGACTGAATTTTGATATTCCATTACGTGTTGACAATATTTATGAAAAAACCCATCTTTTCCCATTAGAATGACAACTTTAAATTTGGTATATGGTCTTCTGGTAATAGTGACCAAATTGTTAAACGTGTAGTGAATACCTTTAAGTTTTGTTTTTAAAAATGTTGTTGACTGTTATGAACCATCCCAGGATACTAAGTTTTCACTATGAAAAATTAAACTGATGCTGTTGAAGACTGTGTGACATCGGAGTTTGGAATATTTCCTATTGTTCTTTAGCTTTTATTTTTTTAATTGGTTATTTCAAGGCATGGGAAGACAGAATGACCCAATTTCCGAAAATGAATTGAAATCACTAAGGAATTTTTTTTAGACATTTCAGTATGTAGTCTGAAATCCTGAAGGAAGTAGCAGCGAATAGCTCATCAGCCTTGAGGAGACTGGATCTGAAATACTTCATGAGACAAAGACAAATCTGGTATGTGAAAAATTGTACAAGTTGACATACCTGCTAGGTAAAATGTCTGTTATCACTAACTGTTAAGTTTCAATTCTGAACTCCATATACTTGATGTAAGAGCTTAGGGCTTTGGAGATGTAAAATGGATCTGAGGTTCCTTGTATCTTCAAGATTAGAAAATAGGTTGAAAAGACATCTTGTTTGGATAGTGATAATACAAAAATATTATGTTATTTCCTGTTACAGACTTAATCCAGAAGAAACTCTCAGATGAAAATTGTTGATACTGTTCCTGTCAAAGGAGAAACTGAAAATCTATATCAAAAAGCTCGTCTAGATATAGCTACATTAAAAAATAAATAAATAAATAAATAAATAAATAAATAAATAAATAAATGCAAAACCTGAAAAGGTAAACCCACTGTGTGTGTGTGTGTGTAAGTGCACCTATTACTCTCTTAAACAAAAGCTTCAAAAAATAAGAGACACAAATTATTTCATCAGTATTTCTTTTCTGATGATAAGTATCATTATATTAGCAAACATATGTATTCTTTTTTCTTCCTAATCTTCATTAAGAAAAACAAATTGAAATTTCAACATATTTGTGTACTATTCAGACATCTTTATACTTTCTGAAAATGATTAAAATTTGAAAAAACAGAAAATAAATTCAAATTGTTTTCAGGAAATCAAACCTGCTTTGTTAGGCACACAAATTTAGGACTAGTTCCACTCTGGCCATCATCTTTTAACATTCAGAAATTGTCCAGTAATGCTGGACTTGAAGTTGACGAGGGAGAAAACTACAATTAATTCAGATTTTCTAGATGTCTGAAAGGCAGGAGATGCTCTTTAACATAGAGATATCCTGTGTCTTTGGTACATGAAACTTGTATGGGCTTTGAAGGATTGCAGATACTTCCTGTGGCTATTTTGGAACTAAATTCCTTCTTAAATGCAAGATATGCTTCAGCAATGTTTTGTATTCATCTGTGTATATTGACATTCCTCACTACTGACTTACGCTGTCATTACTTACACAGTATTATGATGTACTGAGTTGAGAACAGTGGAATTGCCTTAGTGAATTGAAGTGTCTGATAGTGTTAACTACTGAAAAAAAAAAAAAAAAAAAAAAAAAAAAAATGTTTAAATTATTCATTTAACTTTCTGGTTTATCAAATTGCAGCTATTTATATTTTCTGATGTTTAATCATAAATTACCTGCTGACATTCATAAGATATCAAAACATCAAATAAAGATGGTCCAGCAGGAGTATTTACATCCTTTAGTTAGGAGTTAGACTATGATTACAGACCCTGTAAGGCAACCTTTTAGGCCTGAACTAGTGAACTTGTCTCTCCATGGTTTCTTTATGGCCTGCAGGAGGAAAACTGAGGTTTTAAGATGCATTCTGCTCTGAATATCTTTCAGAAGGCTTTTATTATTATGTACATACAGAGCCCAGGGAAAATAATGTCAGGTGAACAATGTGAATCCCTCTGAGAAGTTATCCTCCTGTTGGGAAGATTATCCAGTCCTGAAGCTAGCTGGGGCCCTATCCTACTTGGATAATGGATGTTCCCAGGACTTTTTCATATGGGTTGATACTGCCAGAACATATCCTAAACAGAGGTCAGTTTCACCCAAGTAAAATACTCATTACAGGCTATGGAAGACAATACTTCTAAGTTGATAATTGTTTTGCTGTTGTTGTTTTATTTAAATTTGCATTAATTTGCAGCTTTTCTTCACAGCAGGAAGCTTTGTTATACATTGACCCAGTATCGGGAAGACTTATGTCTTCAGCCACTGAAGTCACAAATTGAGCTGTTGATGTCTTTCCTCAATAAGCCATGAAAGAGACAGATCCCTGCAGAATATTATCTGCCCCATAAAATATATCATGGTTGGGTACAGATGCCTCCAGAGCTTTCTCTGCTGATAATATCAGAACACTAACATTGCTAAATGAGAAATCTGGTAGGTATGACAACAGAAAACAGCTTCCCCTTCACTTCTGTCTTATTAAACATAAGTAGATTCACTGCAAGGAGCTAAAAAATGGGCTGAGGTAGAGGAAGTTTTCCTCTGTTTATTTGCAATATTGTTGAACTGCTCAGTGCTGCTCCAAATGAAATGAGATCAAATGCCCAGGTCTATTAAACTGCAATACTGTCACTGAAGTCTATAAGACTTTTCTGCACATGGTTAGATCTGTGCTCCTGTAATTGTGTTTCTTAGTATCTCCTACTGAATTACACTAACTCTGACAAGCACTTCAGCCTTTACACAACACTATACAAGCAACTGGGCAAACAACCATGTATTTTTCCAGCCATGAAAACTCCCAAACATTTTCCTTCCTTCCCTTCCTCTATCTACAAAGGACTTGATACACACAGAGAATAGTCTTGTTGCATTTGTGAATTGTCTCATTGGTTTTGTTTTATACTGCTCTATCTATGAATATTGTCACATAACTACATATTATTACATTGTTTCTACCATTTTTTTACACATCTGTGCATTTTGAAGCGTAAGTCTCATGTTTCATTTATTTTTCTATCCCTTCCAATATTTTTAAAATCATTGAACTTTTGAAGGGTGCTCTGAGCTCTCTTTTCTACACAGTTTATTCAGTCATTAACATAGTTTCCAGTCTATCTTGCCTACTTTAGCCTTAATGCTCAACACTTTTCAACTGAAATTGCACAAAGATCAATCCTAGTCATTTAGCACAGTGACATCAATGAAAACCAAAATGTTTTTTTCTTTTTTTTTTTTTTATACTTTTTTTTTTCCCCCCCCACTTGAGTTTGAATTTTTTATTTATTTATTTTTATTTGATGGGTAAATGTGTTATGTTTTTCCTTTTAGTATCTGTAGCTCAACAGTCTGGAATTCTGTTTTATTGTTTATAAGCCCTGGTGCAGACATGCTCTTTTATCTCATTATATATTTTATATTATCAGGTCTTCCAACATGCTTTCAACAAGCAACATCTAACAGAAATATATCTCATGAAAGACTATAGAAAGAGAGTTTAGAGAAATTTAGAGTTCCTGATATAATTACTTGGTCTTTTATAAAATTAATTGAGGAGTTTTATCAGGTAAAACTTACTCGTAAGTTAAAATTCCTGTATTTGAATTCTGAGTTAAGATGCAGCTATAACCTAGATGCCTGAATTACTGTAGTAACACAATAAGCTGGAGATTATTACTTAAGCCTATAACTGCCTGGCTTTTAACCATACAGGTGAATTCCAGTCCTTTAATGACAATGGATTTATACTATGTAAACAGGGCATAACTACAGTCCTGATGCATGACAGCTATACCATGAGCACAACAGCAGGATGGCTGTTTATTATTAGATTCAAAAAATACTCAGATATAGCAATTTAAAAAAAAAAAAAAAAAAAAAAAAAAAAAAAAAAAAAAGAAAAATCTGTTTCTGGCAGAAAAGAATATGCATTCTCATTTAGAATGTAAAAACATAAGGCAAATTGCATGAAATGATTCCAGATATCACAGTGAGTAGAAGAAAAAAAAATCTGGCAAAAACTATCTGTATGTTTCTATACAAGTGTGATAAAGGTCTGGACTGATGTGGAGACTGTAGAGAAAGTTAGTTGAGGTGTTAACATTTGGTGAACAGCGCAGTACAGAAGAGAAAATGGAAGAAGTTCTTAGCATTTACCAGATCTAAGGAAATGACCAGACATAGCATCCAATATATTCTAGTAAGGTTTTACTAGTAAGTATTACTTGTCAATTGTTTTTTATTCTCACAACAACCTCAAGGAAACATTTGTTCTTATTGCAGGACATGTTATCAGAAGAGACTTTTTCCCTTTTTTTTTTTTTTTTTTTTTTCTTCATTAGTTTGAATTAAGAATTTGAATGAGCGTTTCCATTTATATCTAGTAAGTACTGCTTCAAACAGAGCTTTTTTCCCCTGCTTTGTAATTCACCCACATCAAACTAAAAATACAATAAAGGCATGCTGTTCTTTTAAATCACATTGTGAGGCTGGGCTAACTCCCATTGCCATTTTCTCTTTAACACAAGTAATTATACTCTTCAACTGCCCTTTGACTCTCTGTGGACCAAGGGCAGTCCTGCATGGAAATGAACTTAATTAATTCTGTTCACTGGAGTGGAGTATCTTAACCATGGAGAGGCAGCTTGTTTCCATAGGTTTATGCTGTTAGCTGTAAGCAGTCAGATCTATTTTTCCTTTCTAGGTTGCTCCTGTTAGCTCTGATATGTTTCCTTTGCAATTGGCATATTCAATGTGAAGACTGAGTCCAAATCTTCATACAGAATTGAATGTGACTACACAAGGGAACTGGCATAATTTGCAGGTAAAAATTCTAAAATTTTTTGAGTCAACCAGAGCAATTGACAAGACCAGGACGTGGGGCACAAGTTTTAGCAAAGCACCGAAACACATTTTTATTTAAGCATATAATTAAGCCTATTATTATTTTCTTTTCAGAATATTTAAGAATTCAGCTAAGATTTTGACTGCACAGATGCCGTGAATAATTTAAAACGAAAACCTCAACATATTATCAAATCACAAGGTTTTTTTTGTTTGTTTGTTAGTTTGTTTGTTTTTAAGTTGTTTTGATACAAACAAATAGAAATATCTTAATGCTCAAGCTAAATTTGCTGATTTAACCTGGTACCACAGAGATGTAAGCATCCTGTTTTAACACGTTAAGCTGTCTGTTTTCACAATAGAAAGGGTAAGCTCTCCCTTGCCTGAATATTCTTGATTGCCAGTTTCAAGTTTTCTGTTTGAAAGCTGAGTTTCAAACTCTAAATACTGCTAGTATATGGCATGTTATAATCATTAATTGGATATTTGTTCTTAAAGGTTAAAATGGCTCAGAAGCCCGAGACTCATGATCTAGCCCCTACTCCAGTAAATATCATATTCATAGAAACAGTTTTTCCTGCAGGGAATCTAAGCTACACGCTTGGGACACTGGTCAGTGTGCATGATGCTCATAAAAGGTATTTGCCCTTAATTCATACACCTGCCAAAGGTCAGACAACATATTTAATTTAGTCTCCCTCATATATGTTTCAGAGCCCAGAACTGGGTTACTTGTGCTAAAACATTTGGTTGCTTTTTATCTTATTTATTTTCAAACATTCTACCTCTTTTCCTGGAAACAAATTCTTAGAGCCAGAATAAGTTGGGTCATTTTTTCTGTTTTCTCATGCCCAGATGCACATTGGGGTTCACAGAGGAAGAGAAAACATAAACCTCAATTTAAAGCATGAATGGTTGCTCTCATAGTATTTCAAATTACAGCCAAAACTAGAAAGTACTAGAGATCCCTCTGGAAAAGCCTATTCTCAGGAGACTTGAGTCAAGCTTGTATCAGCTGAATATCTGTATTTTTTTTAGTTACCTGAAAGCTACCAAACCTACTCAAGTACCCTGCAAAAAGTACAATTCAATTTCAGTAATAACTTGTCTGGTTTCTCTAGATACACTCTGTGTGTTTCTAAAACAAATGGGAGTTATTCAGCTAGATTTTTTACTGTGTATCCATATGAATGACGTACGCTTAGGTGAAAGGGCCATCATGCAGATTATGGCAACTTAGTAGGCTATATAACTCAATTATATTAACATAGGTAGTCTTCAGCTGAAGCTATAATCAGACTTCTGTTCTACTGCAGAGTAATGGATGAAGCAGAGACACCCACAAAAAAGTTTCCACTAAATTAGTCACTTAAAATACAGTTGTTGTTTTTTTTTAATAGAAACCCATTTTTATTTTAGATTAAAAAAAAAAAAAAAACTTTCAGCACTGCGTATTTTTGTCAAGGACAGTGGAAAGCAAGTAGCATTCAATACAGAAATTCAAGCTTCAAAGGGCTATTCTGAATCAGTTCACTGACAGAGAATTATCCAAGCAGAGGTCAGGCACTCATTAAACCTTATCTGAAGCCAAAGTTATGTGTTATGGTTTATTGCCTCAAGTACCAATTAATAAAAAATTAAAGAAATGAAAAACCAGTGATTCATACCTTTGCCAGGAGAACACTCATACTTCAGCATAATGCTAAAATATTAATAGTCATTTTAGTCATGTAGTATTTTATTAGGCACTTAACTCTGTAGGTTTTATCAAAAGATATATGACATTCATTTTTAACAGAATGCTAAGGAGATCTGGGGAACATTTACTCAAAATCTAATAAAGTAGATTTGAAAGATATTTTCAGCTGGAAGCCTTAAACATGGGTATCAATTATTAATGAAAAAAGAAATGCTTAATAATAAGGGTATGGGTAGATGCCATAAAGAAGTGTTGAAATATCTCTGTGATATCAAGGGCAATTGTCTTCTAAAGACGCTGCAAGAGAAAACATTAAGTGCTGTAACAGTATACAAGAGCACTAACACATTTTTGCTTCTAAGAGTTCTAACAGGCTTATTTTTATCACAGGTATTTCATTAATTTGACAACATTAAATATTTCTTCTCAGTGTTCAGGGAGTTAAATGTTCTGTACACACTCACCTACATGAGTATATTCAAAATACTTTTATTTGTTATTATTTTCATTGGCAGCATATGTTCCAAACCACCTGAGGCTCTGAACTGATGCCCTTTAGCAAGCTAAACTGAAAATATGTGTGCACCTGCAGATGCCAACAATGTTGCATCTGTCACAGAACTCTTTCTGTTGTCCTTGTTATCTGTCACGTTAAGAGCTGGAAAACACAAGTCACTGGTGATTCTGAATGAAATAAAAATGGCAAAACTAATGTCCAACTAGAGAGAGAAACTTGAGTGCAGATAATCTCCTAGGTCAAATAACGACAGCAATAAATGCTTGGCCTCAGTGAAAACAGAATAAATCTGTGCAGAAAAAGACTCTGAATACTGAATCTTCTAGCCTGTACATGAATAAACTTGATTACTTAGTCTGTCAACAAGAATCAACACATATTAGTTTTTTTTTTTTTTTTTTTTTTGTTGTTGTTGTTGTTGTTTTCTCTCCCTATACAAAGGGAGTTTTCAGTCACTTCAGTGATTGTTGAGTTTATCACAGAAGAAATTACCATTCATAATTCCACAACCATTGTTGTCCAATTCATCTCCACCTCCATGGAGGCACACAGTCCTTCAGGAGCATTTGCTTATTTTTCCATCTTATATCCCCCTAATCAGTGTCCAATGAGATTAGAGTGGCTTGCTCTCTGAAACTTCTTACATTCCTTCCTCACCTGTTACATGAAGAAATCAAATGACATTAAATATCAATAAATCAAATGATGTAGACTGGCTGGCATCAAAGAACTTTCGAACACCTTTATATCAGGGTCCTGATTTTTGTTTAGATTGAGCATACTATTTTGCACGGTGTCATCACTGTATTGGAGAATGTTTAGCACTCAAATAATGAAAACAAAGTATTATATATAATTTAAAAGCATTATAATGCTTTATTTGGGTAACAACTCAGACTACATTACAATGATTTTTGTTTTTCTGTTCCAAAACTGAAGCATGTGAACTCTGTGGGAGGTTTTGACAGAGTTTTGCAGCAGATCTGGAGTCCAGGTGAACACTTTAACACTCTGGATGCTTCAGCACAGGTGTGCAGACTCATCAGCTGCTGTGCTGCAGCAGCTTGCTGCACATTATCTCAGGTGAGGAGTATTGACATAATCTTTCACAGTGAAGTTGTGTTAGAAAATTGAAAATTGTCTTCTCATTTTCATTATGCTTAAAAGTTCAGTGAAATACATGCCTGTTCTGCATTCTTGAACCCCAGCCCTTGGGAGAACAACTTTGTATTGCATTTGGGGCTGAGCCTGCTAGCAGTGAAATAAGACTGGGGAAGATCCTGGCTGAATGTCTGTGCTCTCCTTCCATTTAGCTGGTGGAAAGATTCACAGGGCCAAAGAGTAGAAAATACAGTTATATAAGCTCATCTGACCTGTAAGAAAGACCACAGGAATCCCTACATCAAGCCTTTCCCAAGCCCTAAAACCTCTTCATGAGATAGAAAGCATTATACCAAGAGATAACCAGGCTCACTTCGCAATTCAGCATATACTCTTGCAAGTCTGACAAATAACTTCCCCTTGCTGCTAAACATGCAGACCTTCTTTCTCCTTCCAGACTATTTGGCTTCAGTTGTTGAGTCTTGCACTGCTTTTTGCTGCTAAACATCATCAATGACATTATTTTAACAAACAGTACATCTGCATAACCTCAACATCCTCTGCAAGCTCGATCAGCAGTGTCTCATAAAACTGGGACTAATAATTGGAATAAATATTCTGTTTTCAACAATTCTTGAATACTGAGGGTTCATCTCATAACATGTACTTGAGGTGGTTCTATCTCCATTTTCCAGAGAAGGGAAAGGCGAAGAGGTATGATGCAATTCTTTGGACACTGGATACAGTCAGTCTGTTCCTTAGGAAAGCTTACCTTTTTTTTTTTTTTTTTTTTTTTTAAAGGGAATTAAAAAGGTTTAGTGGTCTCTTGTGGTTTGTATTTTTATAGATTTCAAGCAACAGGAAACAAATGTGCCTTTAAAGAGAGAAAGTAATTGTTATAAATTAACCTCTGAAGTATGTTTAAATATTCCTCTTTCAATTTGTGCAATAAGGGAACAATTTAAAAGGTATAGCAGGGTGCCTGCCACTTCCATCCTCTGTAGGAGGAAAATACATAGTAGCATATGCCAAGCCTTATTCTTTTCCAAATGCTAACATGAACAGATGTCAAATCAAATCTCACACAGAAACAGAAATGCAGCTGCAGGTATTATATTTGTCAAAACCCTTCTGCTACTGATCTTTCAATTTCTGTTTTGAAGTTTAATTTATTGTCTCAAATTAATTAACAGAAATTTTCAACTCAAGATACAACTTGAATGCGTGCATGCACATGTATGCATGCATGCCTGTGTGCAGACATCTTTTAATCCCTTTATTACAGCTATGTACTATCTTGCCAAAGCTGTGTTCACACAAAAAATAATAATAATAAAAAATAAAAATAAATAAAAATAAAAAGCGTATGAGTGAGTATTTTATTGCTGATTGAGTATATACAAGCAATGAATGTTGTTATAAGGTAGTCTGTTTACCGTATTTCATACTAGTTTCTGATGGTACACGCTTTTTTTCTTGTTATTTTTTGTTTGTTTGTTTGGTTGGTTAACAAAAAAAAAGGAACATATTTCATGTGATTTACAAAATAGAAACCTGTTGAGCTAAAGCCACTGAATACAGACCCATTTATGTCTGGACTTTTCTGAGTAAATTCCAAGGAAGGAGCTAACAAGTGCTATATGTTCTCAGAGTTCCTTTCTGAAGACAAAGGCATCCCTGACCAACAGTTCAAAGTTGGGTATTCTGCACAAGTATTTGTAACAGTAGCAAGTGGATTTTTTTGTTCTTATTCCTCATTCACATATAATTATCTGCAAATTCAGAGGATTGCACACTGTTTATGCATCACACAATCTCACTGAGTCCTGCATTTTATTTTTATTTTTATTTTTATTTTTTTAAAGTACTTTTTCCTGCTGCTAAAAGGAAAATAGGCTCTTAACAATCCTTTCCTGGTGCCAAAGCCACTGCTACTGAATGAACACATCCTGCCTGCAGTAGTCTGATTGATCCCTGTGATCACTGTATCCAACAGTTCAAAAGAATCTGCTGCTCAGAGTACTAAAATTGGTATTCGTTTAAGATTTACTAGCAAACCAAAGCTCCTTCATGTAACAGCAGATGTTGTTCTGCCTTTCAGCTCTGTAGCACAACAAAGTGACGCTGAACAAGTTCAAACTCAGGATGACCTTGATGGCACACAGCATCTTAACTCTGGCGTTTCCTTACTCAGAATCCCACTTAGCCCATGAGCAACAGCGAATGTCACCGAACTCAGACACAGCTTGTAGCTCTACTCTGAAGCAGGACACGTATACCTGGGACATGGCCTAAATGAAAAATTCCAAATAATCTAGCACACTGTAGTTCTTTGTACAGTTACTATTATGGCAACCTTTGTAGCTTGTCAAACTCTAATGCCTTTAAAAACTTACTTCTCCTGAAGTGAAGCACAACTTCAAAATTCATTGTTTTCTAAGATGATCCAAAATGTTTTGAGGCTATTAAGCTTAAATATTCATGAATTAAAATACCAGAGCTGCTCCAAAAATAATGCCTCCTATTTCATTATGTTGGTCCATGACATCAGAGGTGAATATTGGTGGTATTTCAGTAAAGGATCAACCTCCCCATCAGTAACCCATTACATTTTGCTGCTGTGTGACAGATGGTAGCAGAGGAGCAGTCTGACAAAACAGCATCTAACATGGAAGTGCATGTAAAGCAAAGGACTGGAACTGACTTCCTCCACACAGTAAAAAAAGTGGCATCCACTGACATTCATTGATGTCTGCTGAACATTTATGGTGACCAAACAGTGAATATGGTTACAGAGAGGCAGGACATAATGTGCTTCAGCATGGTGACAGTGATGTGAAAGACAATCCAGGTTCTGGATGGCCATGCTTCTTGGTCAGCTCTTCCATGCAAATCATTAGATTGCAACCAGGGAACTGTATATGGATCTGGATATGGGCTTCAGTGCTTTGGAAACTATAGTGTCAATGTTAGAATGCCACAGAGTTCACGTTATGGGGGTTCTGCAAGTTCTCACATAAGAACAGTAAACACAAATTTGTCAGGATGCACTGAACTAATACAAAGCTGAAGTGAGTTTCCTGGATTCTATCATCATCAGTGATGAGAATTATTATCACTAATATAAGGTGCAGTCAAGAAAGCAGTTGATGGAACAGTGACGTGTGAATTCTTCCCTGAAGTTCAAAACACAACCCTAAGCGGGTCAAGTGATATGCACTGGCTTTTTCAGATAGGAAAGAGATGGATTTTCTGTAACCTGGACAAGCCACTAACGCTGACCACCACATGATGATGCTGACAAAGCTGAAGACTTGAATTTAAAGGAACAGGACAGATCAGTCAACTTTTCTCATACCACATGATGACACCAAGCCCCATAATAGTTAGAAGATCATAGAGCACATTGGACAGCATGAGCAACATTTTCTTAGCAACAATGCCACTAACACAGTTGTGAAATGTCGAGTCACCTCTGCTCATGCAAATTTTCCATCAGAGGTGAAGATGCACAGCTAATGGTGACAACTACACTGTCACTTTTTGATGTGCTCCATCAAATAATGTTATTTTGTTCATTGTATCTGTCATAGTTCCCATGGAAATAAATAGGGGGTATTACTCCTGGAGCAGCCTACATCTACCTGTTGCTGGGATCTTTCTTCCCCATGTTTGTCACATTGCTATTTTAATGTAATAATCTTCCTGGGGGTACAATAGCTGAAATCCTTGTTATCCTTCCAGTATAATCAAGGCTAATTTTATTTGAAATGCAATGCTACTTCACTAGCTGAAATAGCTGCCAGACAACTAATAGGTGTATGCAGATACCACTCACAAATTAAATAGATGGTTCCAGATTATTCTAGTATAAAACTGGTCCTTAATAAACCTACTAATATTCAGTTTTCAGTGTTTCAGTGTCAACAACAACAAAAACATTTTCCAGTACTAAACAGATGGTGATGTTTTATTGTGAAACTGAAATATGACTGACTATTCACATAAGTTTTTGAGTAGCATTTAAAATACTACTTAAGCATTTAATAAGGGCATTGATTAGCCACTAAATACATTGCACAAAGTAAATTAGTACTAAACAACCCCTGTGTAGTGCATGCCATGTGTATATTACATATAATATTTAGAGTGTATATAGGTGTAATTAACAGAAACATAAACCTCTCTAGCATATTGGTTAGCTCTAGTCATATACGGAGTCACAGAATCTCCTACACAGAGATCATATCATTGTCATTCAGGCAAAGGGCCAATTTCAAGATATACAGACATGGCCAATTTATAACAGAAACTGAGATCTCCTTAGGAAAGAAAAGTCTTTTTTATTAATAGAAGGGGAAAAAATGGTTTTTATCTTTCTATGATTGTACTTCAAGTAATACCATAAAGCATGCTGCTATCCTCCATATTTTACTGCAGAGTAAACATTTATTTTTAATTTTCATACAGCAAAGATGCAATAATATGCCAACATACTTTCTCATCACACATAGGAAAGCTGATAATCACAGCGTGCTTTTAGATATTTACAGTTTCTAATTTAACAGCACATGTTATTAAACAGAATATATTCCTAAGCCTGATACTTTAAAAAAAATCTTTTAATATTCATAAATACTATCTTTTCATATTCTAGTACAATGCTATTGAGCAGTTCTGCAAGATTGATTGATGCCTAGTGAATTTTTCTAGAGAATTAATCACTGACTGTCTCTATTGGGAAACTCTTTTCATCTAGTCACTAATTTTCAACAAGACATACAGGTCCAAGGTCATTAATGTGTTCAGACTTATAACAGTAGGGCAAGAAAAGGAAAGTCTCATTTCTGTTGCTCCTGCTACAGATGTATTGAACATTTCTATTCACTGAGGGAAAGAGTAAAAATTTGCCTTCATCCTACTATGGAGAATGCTAAAATAAATCATCAGGGATTTATAATAAACTTTTAACCTATAAGCAGACAAAGAAACATAAAGACAATTCAGAATCATTACATGCCGAAGGTGAGAAAAGGGAAAAGAAAAAAAAAAAAAAAGAAAAAGAAAAAAAAAAAAAGAAAAAAAAAAGGCACAGAAGATAAAAGTTGCTATTTTTGCCCAGCAGCCCTTCTATGAGAAAATCATAAGCTCCAAGGTTTTATCTAGTAGCCATGCAAACCTCATCTACTAAGACTGGGAATTGTAGGCCAAAGTCTTGAATCTGCCAGCGATTGATTTTCTGTAGAATACTGAATATTGTGTTTTCCTTATGATTGCCTCGAGCTTCTGTAAAAGAGTTTTGAGTCTACAAACTAGCAAAAAATAAAAACAGAAAAAACAAAACTGGATTTCAAAGGCAGAGGAGAGTTACACGGTTTGACCTCCATCTAAGCAAGGAAGTCTTAGTTTGACATTTAAGAGACACTCTGGAGAAGTCAAGAAACTAAATCCAGATTTCCTTCCAAATGGACTTGAATTCAGATGACTTATCTCTTAAGGGAATACACAAATAAAGAGGAAAGAAAGTTCCTTAATTTATTGGAGCTATGCATTTACGTCCATTTTTCATTGGACTTTAAATAAAACAAATGATAAGACACTGCTGATTCTAATACTCACACCCAGGTTCCAATCTTTGTGTTAGTGAACAGATGTGGTTTGAGATCAAAGACAGAATTCACTCCTTCCTCCTAACATGCACATTAAGTGGAATACCTGGACTTCAGTGGAAAACACTACTTGAGTTTTCTGACTCCACTGTAGCTGCAGCCACTGCCAAGTGTTTGTTTCTACTGCTTTAAACTTTATTTTGAAGAATCAAATTTCAAACCACAACTCCAGGAAAAGTTTTATTTGTCCATCCCTAAGATATCCTGTCTCCTGTCTCCAGACAGTTTCTTTCTGGCGATCACCTTTACATAAACACATGGACTCTGAACTAAATATCTAGCTTCCTGTAATTTCTAAGTTTAGTTTTTATAATTAACAACAGTAGTTTAACAACAAAGTGCTTTACTGCAATTTGGAATACAAATCTGGAAGTCTCTGTATAGAATGCATAGAATGGCTTGAGTTGGAAAGGACCTCAAAGATCACCTAGTTCCTACTCCCCTGCTGTGGGCAGGACTGTCCAGGGCCCCATCCAGCCCAGAACCTTGAATGCCTACAGAGATGGGACATGCACAGCTTCTCTGAGCAGCTTGAAGAAGGTCCACTAGAGCTAAGCAAAGTCAGTAGTCTCTCACCGAATCAGATAATATTCAGCAAAAGTACACTATGACAATATAAAGGCAATTGATTTTTCCTTCCTAACAAAGTCTTTAATATATTTTGTAGTACATCCTAAAATTGTATTTCAGCACAAAAGAGTTATTCCACTTTAAGACTTGTATTAAAGTTTGAGTCCAGCTCAATCTTCATGAATTACTTCATTATCATGAAAGCTTTGTACAACAACATAGTAAAAATATATTTGCTTTTGCAAACCTGGTGAGAAACTGCTGGAAAATTACAGACCAACAAAGGAAAAATCTGTGCTCTTCTGATTTCAAAAGTTACCTGCTAATTGGGAAGTGATCATTCACAGACATACTATAGTCGATAACTGGAACTCAGGAAGTGTCTTCAGGCAAGATCAAGCTGAGAGATGCTGAGCACTTGGAAAAACGACGCAACTCTCGCAGCCAAACTCGCATTTGGTGCCCTGAAACCATCAGGTCTGAGAACGACCGCGTGCTGCGAGACGCGCCTACCGCACAGCCCCCGACTCACTCCTTCCACAGCCCCCGACCCGGCCTGCAGCTCCCACCCTCTCTCCCCCTCCCGGAGGCGGATTGCTCCGAACTGCTGCCATCTTGCGGGAGAAGGGCGGCATAGCGAGGGGAGAGCGGTCACCAGCACACACCCCATACCCAGCGCTGTCGGAGTCAGACGCAGTGGACGGGGGTGAGGAGGCCCCCTACACGCGTTCCACAGTGACTTCCGTACGCTGTTTATAAGCGGTGATCACGCAGCTGAGATATGTCTGCTTTTAACTTTTAAGGACCTCAACTCCAAGTACAAAACCAAGACCCCACCTATGGAATAATAACCCTATAGCACACAAGCACAGAGCAGCCTGTTGCTCAATAGAATCTGCCCAAACTTGCAAATTTTCCTCCCCGCTCTACCTTCTGAAGCTGTTTATGGATATACATGTGTGTTCCTCATGATCTCCACTGAAGTTTTTTAAGAGATACAGAAAATTTGTACATGTATTGACTGTGAGCAGAGAATAACTAAAGGCTCCCACATTGGTGCTCATGCTTACGTCACCTGTGACAAATCAGAGTACATCCATTCATAGTATCCCTCCCTCAAAGCAAGAGAGTATCTTACAGGAATAAGGGAGATGAATTTTGTCTTTTTTTCATTCCTCCAATACAGTAATAAATACAAGTTCAGACTTTTCTGACTAATTTCACAGCTTTCTACTAAGTTGCTTCATTTCTTCATGACTTGGTTTCCCTTTCTACTAAGCAGGCCTAGTAATGCACACCTTATTTGACCTTAGCACTTTTCCTGCTCACAAAAAAAGCAAATTGCTTCTGACAGATTCTTAGTCACACTAAGCAAAGTATTAGCAGGTAAGCCAATAGTCACATACAGGAAGAAGAGTTGAACTCACCCAACTGGTGAAAGAAATCTCTAGCTATGTAACACCCCTTCACAGGAAGCAGCCTAAACCCAAGAAATACTCTGCCTCCCAGAGCTGGCCTTTGTATGAGCCCAGGGTAGCTCCATCCTGGGTCTACCTCTTCTGATCATCTGGAGAGCACAGAATCAAATAATGTGCCTGTGTTCCATGGACCAGCCACATCACTTCACCAGGTGCTCAATCACCAGTTCAAGCTGTGACCTTACAGTTCCCCTACAGTGTTACTTCAACATCATAATGATATAGGTAGAAGACAGAGTCTCTTACAATACCTAAATAGGAGGTAATCTGGCCTCACCAACTTAAAAGCATGATCTAACTGTATGAGGGATCAAGGCCATATCATTCCTCTGCCAAACAGCTGAAGTCATTCCTTGCTAAAAGACTTGGAAATGAAAAACCTCAGCACTGTTAATACTAGGTATTTTATAAATATAAGAAAAAATAGACTGAAAGTAAGACATATCCCCAATGCTTTCAGTTTTGTTCATTTAGAAGCAACATAGAGCAATAGTGAATGTAACTGAAATCACTAATTTCTGTCCTTACGCTGGTACAGGTGTAGTTTTGTACTTGTCTTCTATACTTTGATGAAGTACTGTTATAGCTAGTATAATTCCAAGGAAAAAGTAAAACACTGGCGAACATTTTCAGATCAAAGTCACATGGAGCCGATAACTTTATAATATTTGAATGAGTCACCTCAGCAAAGATACAGCCCAGACAGCCATCTAACCACCCTGTGCCTTAAATGAATTGGCAGTAAGCCTCAAACAACTTTTTATCTAGGAGTCAGTCACTTTCTCAAATCAAATATACTTGTGGAAAAGCTGAGAGTGAAAAGTCAAGTGTGAAGCACTAGTCTAGCATAAGATTAGCTGAAACACTTCAGTAAGCATAGCAAAATCTCTCTTTACCCATCTCTGCATAATATGCAGCCAATTTTCTAACAGAATCCATTTGGAAATCCAGTAGACTGATTAACCTGATTCTGCAGGTCAAATCCCGTGACTGTTTGAACAGACTCCTGACTGCTGTCCTCAGAGGAATTTCCTCCTCTCACCTCAGCAGTGAGTCTGCACCCACCAGTTACATTCAGCCATCCAGGAAACAAAACTAATAACATTCCAGCCTGAAGAATGAATCAAAACAACCTTGGATTTTCAGAATCTTACATGCTCATATAGACAGTTCACAGGAAAACAAAAGTATAAGAGATAAAGACAAAACAAACATAAAGCTGCTGAAGAAAAGCATGTTGAATTCACTGAAAGCGGATCGAAGCTCTATGTGTTAGCTCTAATCAGCTGGATGTGAAATCCACTGTGACCCATCTCTTCTGGCACTGGAACATGATGATGTGTTCCTGAATGATCAGGTTGTGTGTTCTTTCAAAACATATCCCTTTGCATGACATAACTAGCAATGACTGACACTGATAGACATTGCAAATCCAGCAGCCACCAAAGGAGATTAAGACAGGGAAATACCGTCAAGGATTCCAGACTTTTTTTTTTTTTTTGTCCCCTAGTCTGAGGAAAGCACACTAATCTCCCAAAAGGTTTCACTGTCTCCTGTAATAGTCTCTCTTTGCCTTTAAGAGAGTAACAGCATTTATGTTTTGGGATCTTAAATAAGATTACAATATGGTAAATAAGGAACAGATTTTAAGCCCTTTCTTTGCACTAGTATCCTTTAAGCTTGAGCTGTTCATTCTGGATTGGAGGGAGTGGGGGAGGGATGAGCAAAAAAAAAAAAAAAAAAAAAAAGAGGATTTATTACACTATGGATGAAACAAAGTGAGACCTCCTTCCCCTCCGCCTCATTTTTCAGCAGGCAGGATTTTATTATAGAACAGTTCTCTGTGCATCAGGTTGCTGTTCTGCATCTTCTGCATCACTGTCATTCCACTCAGCATAGCAGAACATTGATTTCTGTACAGGGAGCTGAGTAGAGGGAAAAAGAAAAGCCAATATTCTATTAGACAAAGAAGAGCAACAGTGGAGAAGCTGCAGCAAGCTTAGTACCCAGTGGATTTGAGCACATGTATATTAGGGGAAAGTTGGCTATTCATTGGCTTTCCTTTGAAAGCACAAAGAAACTCACACCTAGAGCAGAGGGATAATGAAAGAGAACGACCAACAGTAATAGTTAAAGAGGTATTGCAGGGAAACAAACACTAAGCACTGAGTAGTGAATAGCAGAGGACTGAAGAAAATGGTAAACAGAAGGGAAAATAGGAAGGGAATCTGGAAACTGTTGGTAAAGAAAAAGAAATACTAAATAAAGGTATTGAAATCAAATAGGAAAGTGTGGACTTTTAACATTCAGATTATTTCTTTCTTTTCCATTTGGAATGAGGTACTCATCACATTTATTTATTTATTTATCACGTTTCTCAGCATTAGCAAATGTATTAACAGCATGAAATTACATCTATTTCCCATACATATCAGAGACACACAGAACTTTTTAATACTGATAATAACAACAAATTAACAACAACCTTAAATGACTTCCAGTTTCAAGGTTTTCTCACATTCCTCTTTTTTCCCTGACCTATCCTTACATTTAACTTCTATAGTTACAAAAAAAATAAATAGAAAAACTTCTTTTTCAAGAGTACCAAACGTTGTGTTTAATAGACTTATATTCTCAAACAACCACCACGTGACACTTCTACATTTGCTTATCAGAGATAAGTGGTTATGCAATAGAACTTTGTTTCAATAATTCAGCACAAACATTTGTCTCAGTTTGGAAAGAAGTTGCTCCGCCTCATGCAGGCAGTCTATAAGAAGAGCACTCCACCAGGTGCAAGTTCTCAGGACAAAGTGAATTCATTTGCACCTACTTAAAGCTTTACAAGCTGTACAGCAGTTCTGTCAGTGCTGCTTACACTTACAAATCTACATTCAAAGTAGCTAAATTGTTTTGAAAGTACATCACAGTGGGAAGTCCTTTCCAGCTCTGCTTTCTATTCAGAAACGTAAAGTAGAAAAATGCTATGTATTTGTGGCAATTGCTAAAGCTCAAAACAAGAAAAAAATATTTTTCTAAATAAGTCAGGCAGTTATAGCATGAGAAAAGAAAAAAATACCCAAACATGTTTATGTATGCAGACACGTATAGATATACTTTTCAATTTAAAATGTGCTAGAAGATGGGTTAACAATGGTGTTAAAATATATGTTTAATATCAAATGAACTGCAAGTAGGAAATACGTGTCTGAGGCTGCATTCCAAGTGGCAAATCCATCGCAGTTCAGTTCTGTTGGATTTCTTTGGCGCAGTACTTGCAGTACTCAGAAATCTCTAAAGGCAGCTGAAATCTCTAAAGGGAGCTGTTGTAATCCAGCTTGAACAGCTCAAGTTAGGTGCCTAAATGTCTGACAAAGAGTCAGTGATACAAACCTCAGCTTCTTATCCTGTAAATGAGCTTGTAACAGAGATTGCAGGGAAGTCTCATCAGGTTTGTTCTTCCCTGCACAGATGTTCAGACATGCCTTAATGGATTTGTGCAAGCACACCTCCACTGTCACTTCGCTAGCATTAGAGCAGCTGCACCAGTCCTATGTATTCTCATGTGCCCATCTTGTCTGTGATACTGGCCAAGAGCAGGTGCCTAGGAAACTTTGCAAGAAAAGGTTTAATGCTTCAGCAGCAGCTTACAGAAACGTGTATTTGGTGCTCATTTTGGACCAAAATATCAGCTTGTATCTTTAAAACAAACAAACAAATAAATTAAAAGTCCTCCCTGTCTGTAGGTTACTGACTGATCCTGAGTAGTGGTTTAATTGTCTTATATGTGAAGCCTTCTTTCATGTAGCAGGTTAGCTTAATATGTGAGATCTGTCAACCAGGCTGTCTCTATTCTAGCAAATAGAGTCAGGGAGGGTACATCCTCAAAATAATCTCAGCTAAATTGCACTGTATTATTATACTAATTTTAGATAATTCAGTAATACGTTTTGATGTCTCTTTATTTTTACCTTTTTAGTTTCTCTTTTATTTTCATCTGTATCTTCAGCAAAGATTGGTCAAATGTCAAATGGCCTTAGTTCTGAAATAATTTTATATTAACACAGATATTGCACCATTTACTTAATGTCTAGGTATGTGGCTAACAGCTTGAAATGTAGTTCCTATAATGGGAGCCAGTATCCCCTCAGATCAGATGGCGGGTGATCTCAGCCTTGTTTCAGAATTTCAAGACATAATTACAGCAAATTTGCTAAGAATGAATACATGTCAGTTTAGTTTAACTCAAACATTTCAAGACCTTAAATCTTGGAATGCATTTTGCCCAGCATGCTCTCTCTACCCCATTATCCTGTTTAAACTGTTAAAAACCTCGGCTGCTCTTACAGCATAAATCAACATGCCAAAAGGCTATTCAAATCAACTAAACCTATTGTTGAAATGCTGTGCAGCCTTTAGAGAGGTGAAGCCCTTTGTTCATGGATTTTTATACGTGAAAACACAAATATTAAAAGTTTGTGTTTACACCATGTTCCTAGGAGAGGACAAAAGCACTTTGCATTATCTTAGATGTGATTTTATTCAGAGGAGACAAAAGAAATGAACTTGATCTCACAATTCATTTGCATTTTTATTTTTATTTTAAATACATCCCTGCATTTACTTTGTTAATCTTCCTGTCTTCCTATAACAAAACCCACAGTTCTGCTCTTCTGAAAATTCTGTTGTTGTTCTTACCCAACATGAGAATATTGACATAACTTTCTTTGATTCCACCAGGGTATCCATTTGGCACATACAGACACTCAGTGGCATAAAAAAAGATATTAAATATACTATTTTTAGCATTTAAAATGCACTTTATTGGGATTCTTATCAAAGATATTTTTAATATGCCTTAGATGTATGTCTTTGAATTAACTACAAGACTATGTGTGGGGAATTCAAATCAGATAAGATCTGAGAATACATAATTATATATATATATATATATATATATATATATATACACACATATATATATATATATGAGTACCACCTAGTTTTAAGACATTTAGCCAAACTGGATCAGGCAAATAATAGCATGGATGCATTTTATCTTTTCCTTTTTCTTCTTTTTTTCCTTTTCCTTTTTCTCTCTCTCTCTCTCTTTTTTTTTTTTTTTAATTTCCCCCTTTTTTTTTTCTTTTCCTTTCCTTTTCTTCTTTCTCCTCTTTTTCTTTCTCCTTCTCTTTCTCCTTCTCTTTCTCTTTCTCTTTCTCTTTCTCTTTCTCTTTCTCTTTCTCTTTCTCTTTCTCTTTCTCTTTCTCTTTCTCTTTCTCTTTCTCTTTCCCTTTCCCTTTCTCTTCCATTTCCTTCTCCTTTTCCTTCTTTCTCCTTTTCCCCTTTCCCTTCCTTTTCCTTTTCCTTTTCCTTTTCCTTTTCCTTTTCCTTTTCCTTTTCCTTTTCCTTTTCCTTATTTTCCTTTACTTTTTTCTCCTTCTCTGTTTTTTGCATGTTTAGTTGGTTGGTTTATATTGTTTGTTTGTTTGTCTGTTGCTTTATAACTTTTGGAAGTATAATCTAATTTCATTTATTACTCTGTGGTAGAAATAATTCTTAGCAGAAATATGAACTGTTAAAAAAATATGACAGTTCCCAGCTGATGATACTGGTCTCCTGTTTGGGATAAGAATAATTAGTGTAAGCTTCTCCAGAAAGAAATGCAGAGAAAATCTGAATTGTTATTTGCCCTTATAGTAAATAGCAAAACACCCTTTGAAGTTTCCTCTGGGATCTTCCCCATCCCTCCTTCATTTCACACTCCTAGGGGAAACCACAAGCAGAGAATTGTGAAGACTTAATTTTTTTTACTGGGGAAGAGACCTGTTATTTCCATAACAAAAGACTAGGGGGATTTGATGACAGATTTCATTGTGGAGGGCTGCAGGAACTTCAAAACTTGGAAATGAAGATGCGTTGACATTGGATGACTTTTGGTTGTTATAGTGTCCTCAAGGGGAATAGGCTAGATAAAATATTGTGGTAGTTTATTGCCTGTGCACTGAAAGAAAGGCTGAACGGGATAAAATGTGTGGCATCTGGCTTTGATTCTGGAAAGGATTGGACTGAATTGTTCAGTTTACAAGTATGTGGAACCAGAATTCAGTTAAGTTGGCAAAACATTCAAGCAGCAGTGATTTCAGCCCAAAATTGCCTCACATATTACAGAGCACAGCATGTTCTAAAATAGTCTGCTGGAACTATTAACCATAAGAAGTACTTTATTAGAACCTGGAATATTGAGTTCTTGCTGAGGAATGTGTATGAGTGGCTAGTAATTCTTACTGTTTTGCAGAGTTTATTGAAAGCCTTGTGTCAGCCATAAACCCATTAACTTGTGATGCATCCTTTTTGTGTAAGTAGTTAATAATACATGCTAAGCCTACAGGGGAGAAAGCTGCAAAGCACTGCTCTTCAAACAGTCTGTACAATTTATGGTATATAAATGCCTATTCAAAGGTGCATATAACCCATGGGAATTGGTCCCTATGGCTGTGTCTAACTGACCTGTGGGAAGAATTTAATTGCTTGCAATTCAGATGTGAATAGTAGTCAGCCTCCATTGCTGGACAAGATCCAGCATTTGTTCCACTGTATTATTTCCTGCTGTGGACTGAAAACAGAAATTGGAACACAGTTTCTAAATTCAGAATATTTTTTAACAAATATCATCAATATGTGTACCCCACAGATCAAGCAAACAAACAAACAAAAACACCTTATAAGCCAATCTTCATACTTTTTGAATACTTTTGCAGAGAACCTGTAATATATATGTGTGTTGCTCTGAAAGTAATGCCTCCCATTTATTTTCTTGGTAGCTAAAACAGATAACAAAGAGAGCAATAATAGTGTTTGATAGAGCATATTCTCAGATACAAAACACTTTTTTTTTTCTTTTTTTTATTTTCAACATAGTCACTCATCAGCTGATTTGTACGGATGAGCTAATAGAGATGCTCCTTATTTTGTGATGTTACAGCTGTTCATGGCTGTATAGAATATGGCTGGTCTTTCACATTACTGTCGCCACTGCTGAAATACAGTACACACTGCCTCACTGTGCTCACATTCACTGTTTTGTCTCCATAAACATTCAGCAAGTGTCAATGAATGTCAGTGGGTACCATTTTTTCTACATGGAGGAATTCAGTAACATACTGTTTCTTTATATCATCTTCTATTTCAGAAGCGATTTGGTCAGACTGCTTCTCTGCTGCCATCTGTCACATGGCAACAAAAAGTAACAAAAAGATTGGTGGGGAGGTTCAACCTCATGCCATCATCATCCATCTCTGAAGTTGTGGGTCAGCATAATTTAGTAGAAGGTACTACTTTTGGAGCATAGTAAGGGTGTTCTTGAAAAAGTGGCTAATCCAGTGATGCATTCTATGTACTACTAATTAAAAAATAATAATAATAATAATAAAATAGAGATATTTATTTTACCCCATTATAGAGCACATATATTTTACACAATCAATCTGATCTTTCATAGAATGCATTATTTTGTTTTCTATTATTACCATACTAAGGATATTGCGTTTTGTTCTTTACTTGTAATAAACTGTTGACACTTAACACTGCATAGAATCAAAGAACCTACAAATTAAGTACTGAGAAAGAAACATGATTCCATTACAGTTAGATCTGTAATTCACTTTCTGTGTGAAATATCTTCTTTTGCCGTGCCAAATATCCAAGTAGTGGTGCCACAGGCACAGGTTTAGCATTGCTTTTCATGTGCCCTGGCCTACTTGGGAGTACTAGGGTAGATCTCCTACTGGAATGCTCTAAAAAGATTCTTAACAGAAGGAAAAAAAGAAAAAGCAGTTTATTCATAGACGAAAAATAGCTAAACCAGGTATTTCAAAGGATCAAAATGTACAAAAAAAAAAAAAAAAAAAAAAAAAAAAAAGTGTTCTAATACATATGTGATTAAAGTACAGTCATTCTTATGAGTATTTAAAGAAATATGTTGAGTAGAAATATTGCAGTCATTTTCCAGTACTGTCATGTTTATGTAGCAATCCCTGGGTTGTTTGTTTGTTTGTTTGTTTGTTTTTTGTTTTTTTGCATACATCCTATTTTAATCAAATAGTCTGGGAACTTCAAAGTTCTCAGCAGGTTATTCTCTCAGGAGGTCAATCTGTTGTTTCATGCTTAATTCCCTATGCAAAACTAATGATAATAATGTGTATTTGTGTCTCATAAACATGAATTTATGTTTGTAACACCTCACTGAATAAGAAAATGTTCCATTTTAGTAACGTGAAATTAAGAACCAAAAGTTCTTGTGTTTTAATGTAAATATGTATTGCTTCACTTCATACTGCAGCCCTAGTGAATTCCTAAGACCTTATAAAGTATTTTAATGTTTAAGGATGAAGACTGATGTATAAAGGGATTTCACAAGTCTCCCCAGAATCAAAGAGAATTAGACACGTTGCTACCAGGATGAATCCCTAATTCAAAATTTTAAATTTGAAGTTGCCAGTATCCAAAATTTAAGACCTGCACATATGAGTTCTTGATCATTTTGTCTATTCATATTGTATCACAGAAAACAATTTTCACAATAATGTGCAAATATAGAAAAAATAGGGAAGTAAATTCGTTTCTATTGGCAAAAGTAGAAAAGATTTCTTCATTTTTCCTTCATCCTTTTGAACTCCCTTTTGCAGCACTACTCAGAGAATCACAGTAGAATTCTTTTGTTATTTTCTTGAGATAAAGCTTTTTGAATTCACCACTACTCAGATTTACTCTTTTTTTTTTTTTAAATAAAATATAGCTCCTTTGAATAACTACTGATATCTAGTAATTAATCTGCTTTATATAAATAATCATGGGAAAATACACTTGGAGAACAGTTGAACAGTGTAAACAGTGCAAAATTTTTTCATGTAGCCATGCTTCATTCAGTTACGTTCAAGATGCTGTTCTCTTCCTCTCTGAGGCAAATGCAGAGACCAAATTCCTGCTCTAGTTGCTCTGTTCTGCTCTTAGCAAAAAAAATGTGAGTCTCCATTGGAGGTGTGCTACAATATTATTATCGATTTAAACCAACAATGATATAATCTACTAGGGGAGGTATAGATTTCATAGAGACACATTGTTGGTCCTGAAGTTAGATGTGCTATGATCAGTCAAAGCAGAACAGACAGGGGAGGTAGTGTTGGAAGGAAACTGTCTTCAGCTTCACCACATCTTTCTGATTTGACAAGCACACTAATGCTTTAAAGCTGTTGTTAGCTTCTAAAGGTTAGGAAAGATTTAAGGATTACCTCACAAAAGAACAAGGTAGTGGAACAAAGTGCTGTCATACTTTTTGTGAGGCAGATCTATATGTCTTTTGACAAGACATTCTTCAGTGAATGCTAGTGTTTTATCTTTATGGATATCTTCTGGTTTGTAATTGAATATTTTAATATTAAAACATATTCAATAAAGAAAACAGTTTTCTTTTAAAAATATAAGAATTTGGCTTCCAAAAAATATTTTTGTTCAAAAATGTGTTTTTTATGTGTTGTTGTTGTTGTTGTTGTTGTTGTTGTGTGTTTGTTTGGTTTTTCTCAGTACTTGGATTTTTGAGGGGAGGAAAATAGCCTGTAATGTATCTGGTGTTTTTCATCAATTCATATTTTAAATTGCATTTCTGCTTTTATCTATCCCCTCTGTTTATTATTTAGGGTTCCAATTTCTAAAAAAAAAAAAACAACAAGAAAATCTCTTCCCCTCAGAACGTCCCTCTTCACACATTATTAACACCATATTTAGAAGTGAACTAAACTTTACTCTTTGGTGAATCTCTGAGTAATTTATTGGAAGTGAGAATGGTGATCTCTTTTTCCCAAGCATTCTATATATTCAAAATTCCCAAAGCTTTTCCAGGTTAAAGTGTGAATAGCTCAGCATTATACTCTTCAAATCTTTGAGAAATGATTTACTTCTTGATTGTTTTGGAGCTCAGTTAAAGTCTATAGGAACTTTGCAGTTCTGCCAACCACCTTAGCTTACAAAACACAGAATCTACTATCAATGAAGGACAAAAAGTTCATATTTGGCCCTATTTATCAAAAATATTCATGTTGATCACAAAAAATTTAACAACAAAATAAAATTCCTAATAAAAATTTTCATAGATCTGATTTTTTAGTTCCAGATATGCGCACAGCTGTGATGTGATACCTGATGACTTTATGACTCTTTTTTTTTTTTTATGTCTTTATCACATTGATTTTTTTTTTTTTTTTCATTTTTCCTGAGAGTTCATTTCAATACATAAAGGCTGGCTACATAGTTTAAAAGAAAACTGCTCTTTTGCATTTATGTCAGCGAAAGCAAATAATTTTTTACAGGAAATTTGTAATGGAAAAAGTCTTGAGAAATCTGATCTCTATTAAATCTATTAATGAATGTTCAAAAAATCTCCTCTCATTGGTTTAAAGCCTTTGAATTTCTAACTACTTTTCAGCTATGTAGGATCAAGTTTTTCAGAAGTGCTTTTGACTGAGAAAGTAGAAATCTATGTGTTTCGTTTCTTTGATAATCTTCCTTATTGATATTTTTAAAGAGTACATACAAATAAATGGTTTAAGAATAGTTCACATATTGGGCCTCAGTTTCTTAGCTTCTCACCAGTTCACAGTATGGTTAAATGCAAGCTAAAGAGGAGTATGCAAGTGCAGGTCTCAGGTTGATAAGTTTTAAAAATTTCTCATGCAACCAAATGTGCACTAATCCTGTGGTCATATGCAGATGTTGCACCTCAGCAAAATTCCCTGTGATGTGACACACAGTTGTATTTTATCAGAAGAAAGCAGACAGCAGGAAATTAGATTTGTGTCCTGTTGTATAGCCTTATCCTCTGCAACCCATATACCCATGTGTTTTGTCCCTCTAATCAGCAGTGTGTGAGCTGCAGAAACACCTTTTTCTGACTGGCTCTGTCTGACCAGCATGTTATTAACAAAGAGTTTCTGGTCTAAATCTGGAGAAGTCTTGTAACAGCATCAAAACTTTTAGACTAGGCATACTCATAAAGCTATGTCCATCCATGCAAATCTGTGGAAAAAGAGTAACCGATGCCATGCTCTTTTCATTCATTAATTTCCTTGTTACATGAAATACTTGAAATGCCACAACTCATATGCTGTCTTCTACAGTGCAGCAATTTGAACCAGAAATGCTAATTTCGCAGAAGAAATATCTTAATTTTTAAGTAACACTGTTCTAGAAAGGAATTTTCCAGTACTTTGCATGGAATCAGATATTTGTTTTGTGTAGAAGAGCTCACTATCCACTGGAAAAATAAATAAAAAATTAAAAAAAAATTAAAATTAAAAAAAGAGAGAGAATTTATAATCTTATAAAAAGTGCAACTGGGATATAAGAAAATAAATTGTTCATGCTACACTTTTTATGTAATTTAAAAATAGTAGTGAGTCAAAGCACTGTTAGACTTAATAGCTTTATAATACCAAATATAAATCCCTCACTGAAGTGTATGGAAAGTAAGTCAACAGATCATGACATAACCTGTGGTGTTTTTATGATCTGCTACATCCTTAAGGTTATTTTCATTTTTGCAAATATTTAGGGAAACTTAATAAAATGGCTTGATAGCCATTCTCATTATTCATTTGGGGCACAGAGATTTGGGGCACAGTCCTGAAACACTTATAAATCAGGAGATGTTGCACTGAAGTTGGCTGAGTTATACCCTCATAATCACAATGCAAGGCAAGAAAAGTAATCAGATCCTTTTTTAATATGGTGGGCTCTCATTTTGCAATTTCATTAATTTTGTATTGTACTTTGGAGAGTATTCATGTACAATAACTAGAGTTTTTCAGTCAACCGATATGGGATTCTACTGTATTTCATGTCAGACAATAAGAGAAAACTGACAGAAGATAGTCCAGCTGGAAATACTTGTAATTTCCAAGCATAAGTACCTTAATACAGAAACATCTGCTTCTGTCATCTGAAGTTCTGCTTCTGAGTTCTGACTTCAGCAGATCTATCACTAGATACATTGATGTCCTTAAGTTGGGATCCAGGATTTCTAAAAGTAAAACTCTTGATTTTCACTCAGTGTGAATCTTGTCTTTCGTTTAAGATTTCAGTAATCAGTTCAGATATGTACTAACAAAAATGCATCCTAGTCTCATTCTTTATTCTGTCTGTCACATAGATCTAATACTCTCTTCCACTCCTACTACCACCATCTCATGGTTTAAAAATTCCTGCACTGCAACCTTGTCTCCAAGTCAACAAGCAGGCCTGTTCATTGCCATTCTTAATTTCAGGCTGCTCATTTGGTATTTTTCCGCCTGAAACCCAGAGGATAATTTTGTCAGTATGGATTAAAACAATTGAATTCCCCAGCAGGTATGGTATAATTCTTGTGGTTGCTAGCTGCTTGCCTTAGTATTTAACAGTAAGTTAGCATGCCCATTATATTACACACTGCATTTCTTGCAATTTGCTTTTCAGACAGGAATATCCAGTTTAATTGGAAGTATAATGTAGAGAAGCTGATCTTCAGGGAGCCGTCTGCAATTTTATATATTTGTGAAAACTGTCCTTCTATTACCTTAGGGGAAAAACAAACAAGCAAACAAACAAACAAACAAACAAAAAAAAAAAAAAGGAAAAAAAAAAAGAAGAAAGAAAGAGAAAGAAGGAAAGAAAGAGGGAGGAAGGAAGGAAGAAGGAAAGAGGTGAAGTTACCTTTCAGTTAGACTTTTATATGTTTATCTGTTGATCTTTTTTATGTTTATCTGTTGATCTAGACAATTTTGTTATATGAGCATGAAACTATCTCTGTCAAATAGCTCTAAGAATTTCCCCCCTGCCAGTGATTTCACTTTCCTGCAAGCCCAAACTCAGGGCAGTAAAAGATCCCACAGCTAGAAGGCACTGTGCTGGGATGCCAAAGATATAGCACATAGTGTTGCTTAGTTTCAGAATTAGTAATAGATCTGTGTACACCAGTATCTAAAGGCTACGAAATAACGAGGCTTAGTGTTCAATATTTTGTGTGCCTCTAAATCACTATTTTGGTTTTAGTTATCTCATTTTAAGATCCAAGTGCCTGTTGTCCTGCCATTTGGGAGCCTTTCCATGCTCAGCTTTATATTCCTGCAACCTCATTTTCACACACTGTAGCTGACTTCCCACTGACTTTGATCAGAGTTACAGGCCATTAGTACCACAGAAAGGCAGGATCCAGGCATTTAGAAATGTATGCTGAAAGGGAGATTTCTGAAGCAAGCGGACATTCAGCTATTAACCTTTCTAACATCCTGCAACAGTTTCTTTTGTTAAAAAAAAAAAAAAAAAAAAAAAAAAAAAAAAAAAAAGATGGTCTATCTCATATGAATATGTCACAAGTATATTGAGGTTGGAGGCTTCTGGAAGATTACAAGGCCTCCATTATGGTTATCATGGTTATTCCTATGCAAAAACAACAAAACGATTGAAAACTGATGTATAGAGCCTTCCCTTGCAAAGTGCAGCAGGTGTTTGACTCAGGTGCTCTAAACACACCATCATAAATTGCTGCTCAACATTTTCCACATCAGTGAGTGTCACTGCTCAATAATTTACCTGACTTATTGAAGTATTTATGAATACAACGTAAAATATGTATATATTTTTTCCCTGTGTAATGGCCACTTCTTGATGTTGAACTGGCATCCTGGATAGATGCACATGTGACAGAAATATAAATAAATAAATAAATAAAGCTGGTATTCCTGCTCCTAAAACAATCTGGCCATGCCTTCTAAAGAGAGGCAGCCAGGATTCATAATAAAGGCTGCATTTAAAGCTTAGGGTTCCAGAATCCCGTTGTTATTCTAATATTGAATACTGTGGCCACATATTCAGCTTTCTGCCACTCTGTGTCACCTCTAGAAGGAGTTGCAGGCAACCGATGACATTCACAAAACACAGTGTGTTTTTTGAATGAAAGCCCCCTGAGAAAGACATAAATTTATTATGAATTATAAATTATTTTCTACGTAATACTAAGCTGAAACTGTAAAATTTTGACTCAGGTTTTAGTCACACCATTACATTTGACTATAGAAAGTTTTTAGGAGTAGGGAAAAAGTTAGCTGTTAGAATGTAAATTTAGAAAACTGACTTTTTTATTATTTTTTTTAAGAAAGCATATTTTAAATGTTGTCACTATAGTGTACAGTGAATATCAGATAATTTTTCTTAATTCCTCTCCATTACCTGTTTCCCATTTCTCACTTTGCTACCTCTACTAATAATTTCAATATACAACATTAATTCCAACTTATATTAATATCTCTAGATATTGGTATATAGATAATGTCATTGCTTTTGCGTACGTTCAGAGTCTGTTCACCTACATATGGTGAAAGGTGTCTGTCACATTTAATCCCATTTTACATTCTCTCAATTAGTGACATATAATTCTGTTCTAACTGTACCATAAAATCAAGATTCTTCTGATAATTAAAGTCTTCTGACACTTTGACAGGTCAAATGCTGTGATTCACAATGCATACAGTTGTACAAGAAGATGCAAGTTGTAATGAATGCACTGGACAGCTGGCATGTGAAGTGACAAAAATAATAACTATGCAGATTCCCTTCGGAGTAAGGGTATTCTGAGGTGATAAAAGTTTTGGATGTGATTAAATTAAAAAAATGTGTGGGAGATTAGGACAGGGATGTTGTAAAAAAGAAAAAGGAGGCAGTTGCTGAATGGAAATGGAACTGATTCTGCCCAGGATGAGATTACAAGGGTTAATTTTTGGTTGGGTTGTTTTTACAAGAGCTGCTCTGAAAGCAGTGCCTCCTATTTTATTATACTGGCACATGACATCAAATGCAGATGTTGGTGGTATGGCAGTAGGTGTTGATCCCTCTCACCAGTATCCCACTACATCTTTTTGCCATGTGGCAGATAGCAGAAGAGGAGCAGTCTGACAAAACGGCACCTGACATGGGAGTGTGCAAAATCACTGAATTCCTTTATGTGGAAAAAATTGCATCCATTGGCTTTCAAATGCCTTTGGAGAATTATTATGGAGACCGAAAAGTGTAAGTGCAGTGAGACAGTGGACGATGCATTTCAGAAGTGGTGACAGTGACAAGAAAAAGAAACCATATTCCAGACAGCCATGCAGATTTTTATAAGCACAGCATGTAGACTCTTGTTCATGGCTGGTGAAAATGTATAGCTAATTGTGGCAATTACGCTGAAAAATATTATAGTGTTTTGTAGCTGAGAATGTGCTCTATGAAATGGTGTTATCGTTCTCTTTGTCTTAGTTTCCATAAATTAGAAGCATAACTTTCAGAGTAACTAGTTAATGTTAGGTTCCTTTATTTTTTATCATGTTATAAAATGATCTCTTTCAAGAGTGCTCAGGGGAATCTAGAACATTGGAGTACATAGGAAAATAAATTGGATAAAGAAAGAACTCTGTAGTTAAGGTTAAACTGGAACTGTTTTTTTCAGTCATCACTACTTAACTTTTTCTAAAGTATATTTTGCCCAGATCTTGTACCTTCCTCTGCTGGATACTAAGACAAAAAATAATCCTTTGCACTTCCTGACCCTCTTAACACCAGAAAGGAGAAATAAGGCTGATAGATGTGTAGGAATTTCTTGAGATTTCAGCTACACAAAGAAACTGTTACAGTAATAATTGCTAACACTTAAAAAAAAAAAAAATAAATAAAAAAAATCTTTCAATAACAAAAGGAAAGTGCTCATTAGCCATAGCTTGCTCAGTATTGTTGTAGTCCACAGAGTCCACAGCCACATCTTTTAAAGAGCTAGTTATCTTTAATTCTCTCCCCTTTCCAAGACATACCAGCTGAGGTCCCTGTAATAGGCAGTCCTTCACTGGGTGCAAATTAACAAGATATAGGTAGTGTCAGAGAAGATTACGCAGTTAAGCAATGCTTCGTATCAGTCAGCTACTAGGTGCTGAAATGAGAGCAACAAGAGTTAAACTATTGTTGTGTACAGAAAGAAATAGCAGAGTTGTAGATGAAGTAAAAACCGTTTCTGTAAATGGTGAAATCATGTTAGGATCCAAGAAAGTTACCAAAGATGCTGCAGAATGCTTAACACATGAAAACATATCCTGTTAGAGTATTAAAAGTACGATTTCTTGACTGGTGACAAAATATATACACCGCTTAATAGTTTGGGGCTAGCAAATTCTGGCTCAAGCTTTAAGAAAAACTGTCTGATCTACTTGTTTCCTGTTACCTTGATATAGGTCGAGGATATAACATATATATATGTATGTATATGTATATTATTATTATTTAGTTTGTTTATATGTATCAACCTAAGAATGGTTTTGAAACTTCTTGAACTTTTGAGTAGGTCACCAGTATTGTCAGGATATAAGCCTGATTAATTTTTGCAGTTGCTATTCATTTCTGTTTACATCCTTTATGGAAAGTGTATGCCTGCTAAACTGTAAAATATATTTTTTTCATCGATACCATGATAATGCATTTTATAAATATCTCTTTTACATGTATTATAGGGATATGTTGTGTAAGATTTAACATATGAAAAAAAATTTGTGTTACAGTGATTTTTGTCAGGCTTTTCAGAAGACAAGAATTGTCAGAAACTATCTATATGGAAGGGCACTGTGTTACTATCCTATCTTGAGGGCATTTGGAAAAGAGTTCTACATCACAAATGTAGATGCTTTCTGAAGCTCCCTTCTGTTTGTATCAGGTTACTAATTGTCTCAGTTGTCTGTAGCTCATAAAAAATATAAACATTTTGTACTATTTTTTTTTTCTGTTATACTGAAGATTGATAGACAATATTGAATGTCATATACAACTTTGAATAAAAATTTTTCTTATCTACCTTAATTTTTAATTATTTATTTATTTGTTGCATAAGACTGACATCTAAAATGTCAGGTAGCTAATCATGATATATGTGGAAGTATCTCATAAGTATCTCATTAGAAACTCACTGTTGGTTTTTAATAAGATACTTCCATTTTAGAAGTAACCGTAGACAAATTTCACTGAAATGCTAGCAGTGTTTTCAGAGTACACATCAGGGTAAATACTTTCATACATAATTAGCTATTTGGATAAGTTCAATATTTAGTTGTCTGAAAATCTACTTACCACATTAGGCTGTTCTGGATGTTAAAATCTGATGGACATAAGAATAGTGAAATGTTAGGCAACACAGGATTAAATTAAGCCCAGTTTGAATGTGAGGCATATCCTCCAAAGCCATATAAATATTTAAACATTATAATTCCTTTGAATGACTATACATGTACAGTGCCTTCTGAGAAAACAAGATTTGGGGACAGTTCTAACATCAAGTGCTCTTAATTTAGGAAAACTGGCCATAGGAAAGCTGGTAATCAAGGGCATCAAGTGCAATGACAAAAGGGGGAAATTGGAAGGATAAAAATGAATTTTAAGGGAAGGGAAAAAAAATATATATATATATAAGAATACAAGAATACCCAGATGCTATGAAAATACATTTGGAATAAGAGGGCAATAGAATCAACATATCTGCTGAATGCTCACAAAGTAATGAGGGAAAAAGAGAATACTACTGATATATAATATTTCTGTGATACTAAAGCCCTGCACACTACCATGGGACTTTTTCCTTTATGTATTCACTATTCTGTAAATGAAAGAAGAAAAAAGCAATGCCTCAAATATTTAAACAGTCTCTGGGGAGTTGGGGAACATTATGTTTTTGTTTGTTTTTAGAAACTGTTCTGAGATGAATCATTAAAAATATAACAAATGAGGTATTTCACAGTATGAAAGTCTTAAATTTTTCATATTTTAAAAGTGAAAAAATGCTTTGTCCATTGGGATTCTTTAAGTATTCTAAAAAGGTTAGAATAACAAAAATGTAAAACAAGGGAAATAATAAATTCTGATTCCTCAGGAAAGAAAAGGAAGGCATGGCGAGTATTGGATGTATATATATTTTTGGTAGGATCAAAAATTACCTACAGAAAAAAAAAAAAAAAAGGAATTTTAGGAAAATACAGGCAATCTTCATCACAGAAAAATATATAAAATTGAACATCCTCACTTTGACTGCATATATACTTATTAGTGGAAATAAAGGCACTGAACTTTTAAACATGAAAATCATGTGAAAAAAAATATATTCTTTCAGGTAGGAGGAACATGGAGAAAAAAAAAATATATATAATATATATATATGAGCTAGATGAATGAGTGACCGCAGCAAAATTTATCAATGCTGATCATGCTGCAGGGGCTATTGGAAAAATGCACTGCGCAATGCTGCTTTCTAAATTATCTAAAGTAACCGATGTAACACTGACCATCCTACAGGATATCTCAGCAGAAGTCACAGTCAATGTGCTGTTAAAAACATTAAAAGTTATATAACAAGTAAAGTGATGATGGAATGGGCAGTGTAAAGGTTTGTTTGTATCAATCCAGGATACTATCCATAGCAAAAGATTATTTTGCAAGAGGATGCAACAAGTGTGGTTACAACAAAACAAACAAAACAGAACAAAACAAAAAACCACAGCAACAACACACTGTTTAAAAGACTGGAAAAACCAGAAGTCCTGCATTCATAAGAAGAAACAGCAGAAGTGATAAAAGTTAATAAATTTAGATGCATAATTCATAAATAATATTAAACTGAAAACCTGTGGCTTTTTTCCTAATATAATCTGAGAATAAAGAGGCACTCAATTTCTAAGTGAAAGAATATAATGTTGAAAAAATGAACTCTTTTTCATATACAATGAACAAAAGCATAGAGTGCTTCATCACAAAAATTGGTAATAACAAAAAATGTTACATATATAAAAATATAATCTAGGCTATTTAATGTTAACAGTGGTTAAAGGGATATTTATGATTTTCTCAATGTTTTATCTTGTATGGTAATTCTTAAAGGTTAGTGAGAGCAACAGGTTTCTTCACATTAGCCTACTCAAAGCTATTCTAAATTTCTCTTAAGTCAATCAATCTCAGAAATGTATATGATGTATCATTGTCATAACTCTTTTGCAGCTTCACCATAAAATATGAATAGAAAGCTGATAGACAGAAAGGAAAAGGCAGAAAATAAGAAAGGTAATTGTACTGAAGAGAAATATCATTCATTTTTTTGAATGAAAACTTGCATGTGTTTGAGAGCATCATCACAGTAATAATAATAATAACAGTAAGCTTACTGTAATTTGTCATTCAGGAAGGATGACACAAATGTCTAAAATTAAACATGCAGATAGGAAGTTTGGGGGTTCTTTTATATTTATATAGGAAAATATAAATTTTATTTTGTTGTGAAGGTTTGTTTGTTTTTTTCCTTCAAAAATTATGATTTGAATTCATTTTTTTCCTATTTTAATAATTATCAATCTAAATTTTGGTAATAAATCAGTCTTACTGAAGTGAGCATCCAGGAGCTGAAGGTGTAGAAAGAAAATAGGTGGGATGAAAAAGGAAATGCAAGTCTAGTTAGGAACTTACTGCAGACATTTTATTTGCAGTCAAAAAGCACCACTGTTCTGCAGTTTTCTAAATATTGCAGCAATTTTTGCTGTTCTCATTACTTAAGGAATTACTCAGTTCCTTAAATTCAGAGTGCAAAAAAGAAGGTTAATTATCAGACTATAGATCACATGATGGTGTTAAGCGGGTCTGTGGACTCCAACTTAAAGGAGAATCAGAAGTCATTAGAATCATAATCTGAAGGTTTATCTTTAATCCTTACCTTTACATTTTCAATAAAAACATTTATTTAGTGAATGGAGAATTACAGAGTGTTCTCTACTGACGCAGAAATGCAAGTTCATTCAGCCATATGTTGTTGTCTTATTCGTTGTTAAGATGGAACTATGAATAGTTAAGTATTTTCTGTGATTTAACTGTCTTTTACTACAAAGATGCAGTGTAATTCAGTGTGTGCGCTTATAAGGGAAAGAGATACAAATGATTAGATACTAAGCCTTTTTTCTTCATTTCATGTTGCTAAAGCTGTCTCTAGAGAAATAAAAAGGCTTTTTCTCTTATTTCTCATAATGGAGATCTAATGAGATCTTTAATTAGTATCATGAATTTTTCCCTTACATTCTAGATTTTAAAGTCATCATTCAGTTGTTCCCAGTCATGAATTTCTGATGTATCTATATTGTGTTATTTATTTAAAATAATATAAAGAATACTGTCTTATTTTAGACTTTGGTTAATCCGTTTTATTGCCACAACAACTGGAACCAAAGCAACCAAGAATCATCAGATACTTGTTACTGTGTAGATCAGTCAGTCATTGAGAGAAATATTTTCTCACATTTGTAAATGTGTTAGAGAGACTTTTATAAATTACATGCTTGAAATGACCATTAAAAAACAGTCTAATTCTGCTACCTGTAGTTATTCTTTAATTTTTGTCTCAAAATAGCGATAGTGTCAACTTTCTCCCTGAATTTTTTTAGCATACTGTATCTCTTTTGAGATTACACTAAATTCTTCCAAAAAAAGTATAAAATCCTGATTTTTCTGAAGAACCCTCTTCCCAGGTTAACTTCTTGATTTGTATTAGAGTCCTTCAGATAAGGCACACAGTTTGGAATATCTTTCCGTTTGTCCTGTGAGATATGACTCATGTGCAGCATTTATTTTTTGAGCTATAAATATAATGACATTTTCGCAAATACTGTATTATACATTGAAGCCCTCAGTTTCTCAGATGTTTTTATTGCTTTTTTGTTGTTTGTCTGCTTGTTTATTCTTGTTTTCCAGGCAAAGTACTCCACTGAATGAGAAATTTCAGAATGGAAACAATATACCTTTTTCCGAAAGTAATGTTTCTTATTTATTTTTGTGGAAACTACAATAGATACGAAGAGCACATTAACACTATTTGATAGACCAAATTCCCAGCTACAAAACACTCCTTTTCAAAATAGTTACCACCACCTATTTTCTCCAGCCATGAACAAAAGCCTGCATGCCACTCTTGTAAAAATCTGTACCAGCAGAGCTGACCCACTATTGCTGTTACCAATGCTGAAATACAACATTCACTACTTCGTTGCGCGCATAGCCACTGTTTAGTCTCCATAATCATTCTTTAAGGTCAGTGAAAGTTAATAGACATTTATTTATTTATTTATTTATTTATTTATTTTATTTATGTATTTATTTATTTATGCGTGGAGGAATTAAATTCCACACCTTTGCTTTGTGTGCTGTTCCATGCCAGAAGCCACTGTATCAGTCTGCCCCTCTGCTGCCATCTGCCACATGGCAACATGTAATGGAATATCAGTGGGAAGCTTCAGTCTCTGCTGACGTACCACCAACATACTCCACTGATTGTAAAAGAGTGCTTGTTAATGAATAGGATTCAAATAAACCCTGACTTTGACCACTTTGACCATGATTCTTAGCACTGATATTGTCTTCTGAAAGATCTTAATTCATGTCCTCTTCTCCGTATCTGCAAAATGAGGACAAAGATATTGATTTCTTCTGCTGAGCACTTGAGATTTACTCAAGAAAAATTGCCATTCAAAAGGTACTTGATGATGATGATGTTAAATTCCATAAAAAGAGTGCCAGCGTTCTGGGGATCATGTACCTGACAAATAAGCTCTGTATTTTTATCACTCCTTTTCTGTAATACGTATTTCACAGTCACTAAAAAAATGAAAAGTCATTACTAGTAAGTCCATGAAAAACAGTACAAAGAAGCAGATTTTCCAGTGTTTTATTACAATTTTAGAAATGCTGTGTAGTCTTCTCCACAGAGAGGCTAACAAAAAAATATATTGGAGGTGGCAATTAGTGAAATTAAGTTGAAACATATTCAGCTTATTAAGTATTTAATTTTGTGCATAAAAGGAGACATTCTTAACACACTTATTATCTTGAATGCAAAATTAAAAAAAAAATGTAGAAAAACAAAAAGAGCAGTGAAATTGTATATAAATGGTTTGATATTCCTATACTTTTCTCAAATGTTGAAATAACCTTACTAAACTTGTACTGTTGTTTCATAAGTAGACTACCCTACAGTGAGCTCATTTGTGCAGGTGGTTAAAAAAAAATAATATGCACATACACACAAAAATCACAATAGTTTGTTTCTTAGTAATTTTTATTGGAGCCTAAGTCATTAGCTAAGACATTCATGGCTGCTTTGAGGGCACAAGAATTCACAAAAATTACTGTTTTAGTAAAATTTCTAACTCTCTAATTTCCTATTTCTAATATAGGGCCCTTCTTACCTAAAGGTATCTCCAGCTACCACACAGTTCACATTTAAGGGGAAAAGTGAACAATCTGATATTTTTACTTTCAGATTTTTCACTCTTTTTTAGAAGCAAAAGCTCAAAAATTTTATTCTGTGGTTGCACTCATAGTCATTGTAAAATTCACATCAGAAACTGCAATTTACAACTTCAACAGATTTTTTACATGTACACTTTTAACAATCACATAAGAACACATTTTTGTTTGATAGCCACACCTGAATCCCTACTTAGCCACTGGGACACAAGAAGGCATTGCTGGATACAAGGAAGAAGGAACGTTTGAACACTGTATTTACTGGTAGTGAAACTTCAACAAAACCACCTTCCTGTCAATTTATACTTAATTCTTCCAGGGAGTTTTGTTTTACTAAGTTTCAGCATGCACGTGCCTCAAACTCTTCTTCTAATGAAATTATGCCATCATTAAACATACTTTGCAGTCAGAATTTCATCCTATTTTTCCTCTTTATAATCAGAAATTTGTTGTTTTTCTCTTGACAGATTCCTTTGCTATTAAACTGTTGTGCCTATGTAATCATAGTATATACATACTGTATATACACCCATTCCTAGTGTTTTTGTAATTCTGCGTGTTTCTCTGCATCTCATTTGCAACATATTGTATCTTTCTGATAACAAGTGCTCCATAACAGTCATGCAAAGATTTCAGAAGTCCCTGCATTGACTCTTAATGATTAAAGAGAATTTTGTGTGGATTAGGCACTTGGAGAAATATATCTTTCTTTCATGGAAATCAGCACCAAAACTGACCCAGCACTTGTATTGTTTTTGTTACTCCAAAGAACAATGCCGTTGCAGACAAATATCATTTTTGCATCCTTTTCCATGTCATACATTACAATCTCATATCTAATTTGTGGCCCATATCGCCTCTAAATCTCTTCTAGCCTGTCTTCCTATTAGAAACTTTCTACCGGCTTCCTATATATCTGTATTATCTTCCCATGAAAGTATTACACTGAATTTGTTGAAGCTAGATTTTCCTCCCTTTCTATTTTATTTTTTTCCTATTTAAAATCATTCATTTCTTTGCTGCTGCTCACAACCTTTTACAATGACTTCTTTGTTGTATTGCTTTACAGAGTATTCAACTACAATCACAACCAATTATTATAAAAGAGAGTGTTTTAATTTATAAGCCTTTAGGAAGCATTTTTAGTCTTTTCTGTGCTTTGTGATGTTCCATAATCCACTGACTTTTAACATTTCCCTCCTGAAGGAATCTGGCCTACTCGACAGGAAGCTTTAATTGGAGAATAAGAATCTGCAGAGCTAAAAAAGCTGGTTCTAATAGGAGTCAGATTTTACAATGAGAAGGTTGAAATGTTGCAGGGAGAAAGCTGCTCATTACCAGGAAAGTGTCTGAATCCCAAAGGGTATGCATTTCACACACACACACATAAAATAAATAAATAAATAAATAAATAATAATAATAAAAGAATCTCAACATGTTGTCAGGGAAGAAAACTGATAACTTATTAGCTTTTAATTCAAAATTAACAGATAATAGTAGGTTTCCATTGAAAGACCTAGTAGGAACATGAAAAATGTTTTTATTTTTATGATGGTACAAAACTAAGAACATTTCAGATTACAGCCAAAATTATTGTAATTCAAAGAGGTTTTCAAATGTTAGTTTTATGCATTACTATGCATTTATTTAATTTGACAAACACTCGGAGTGATCACTGATTTCCGTGACACTTTTTCTTTTGTATGATGTTGAGAAACAATCAAGGATTTGCATGAATGTCAGCATTAGATTTCTATTTGGATGCTTGAGATACCTAATTGGATGTCTGAAACTTGGATCTGCTTTCATTAATTTTACCTAATTTAACATATCTTCTTGCATAATCTAAATATTCATTTCAGATATATGAACTCCTGCCATATTGACTGCAGAATGAAGTAATATCTTCAGAATATCCTTTTAAAAGATAACTGATGTTAACATTTTTCCAAGTCTTACTTATGTTGCATCCTAGAAAGTACCAGCACTTGAGGATATTCTGAATTAATAGTACTGCCTTGTTCATCCCAATGGAGCAAGTCTTGCAGAGAGATTTCTTTTCAATGTCTTTCAGGTGGTGTTTTTAATTAGATCACCTTAGTCCAAAGTCTTCATGTCTTTCCATTATTCCAAAAAATCATTGTAGTTCAATTTTCTAGAAAAAAAAAATAAAAATAAAAAAAATGCACTTCCTCTTATCAAGAGCTGTTACTGCAGCAGAACAGAAGGAATATATCTTCATTGCTTGTGTGTTGTCTGAACTTCCCACTCATGTTTCTCATTTGCTTTATCACTTGTTATTCCTGAGAGGAATATCATCTTTGAGACTGGAACTGACATTCACTATTGAGAGAGTCCAGTACACTGTCTCCATCTATTTAAGGCCTCTTGATGCTTCCATACAAAAACAGTACAAGCTGAGAGGGTTTCAGTTTCACGGTATGTGCTTTAAGATTCACAGTCCAAGAGTTCAGTCAAGCAGAGGAACCCGGAACAGATATATATATATATATAGTTGAGTTTGTGAGCATTTAGACAGTTCTTCTTAACTTCTATCAGGCACTGTTTCCAATGTATAGATATTTTGTAATTAATACTCTGAAGTAAAATAGGAATTTAACTAGAGAGGTGGACTGATTAAATTAAGAAACATCAATCATCCATCATTAACACTTATTCTCAAGGATAAGTAAATTTAATTATTTTTAGAACAGATGTTAAAGGTAGATTTACACAAAGTTACATATGAGGGCAACTTTGTTGTAATGTGTGGAATGTCCATTCTTTATTTTTCTCCACTCTCAAGGCAACAAATTCCTCTGACTCCAATGCTATAAATTCACAAAAAAATTCTGTTTATATGGGCTTCTGCAAAATTTTGTAAGCACTAATCTCATAATGATGTTTCTAAAGAAAGTTGATCTCTTTGGGAATAAAAGAATTAATGCTTATTGTTTGCAGTTTTACTATGTTTATGCAACCCTTGATATGAAAATTGCTCAAGACTAACCCACAGCTAAAATTTTCCACAAATAAGTAAAAGGGAATTATTTATTCTGTTTTCATTTTAAGTGGAACACTTTAAAACACACCTAAGATCATTCTTACTATTCTCTCTGGGCTGTCTCAAATATGTTACTTCAAACAGCACTGCTTCCCTTCACTGATCAGCAATAGCAAGTATTTTTTCAGTTCTTCACTGTGCATTGCTGTTGGCTCCTTGTTCATCCTCATTCTTATTCTGTGAATGGTTGGTATTCCTTCTTCCTCATTTTGGTCTTCAAATAGTCCATTTTCACTAGCAATTATTGATTGAATTCTTTAAATATCTTAAAATAATGAAAAATCTGCAGCCTATTTCTTTCTTTCCTTGTAACCATGAAAATGTTGTGTTAAGAAAAATGTTTTTTGTGGTAATAAATAAAATTCAATGTATCAAATTTGAACTGAGTTGGTGTGGATGTAACAATACCCAACTAAGCGATGGGTAGTAGTTCAGAAATGCTGTCTTTCAGTCAGGGCCATTTTTTGTCTCTAGTTATCTTGCATCGTTCTCCCAAGATCCAATATTCATGCATATCACAGCTTAGACGTATGCATAGTACTTAGGAGAGTCTTGTGTGGAAAAGGCAGTGAATGAACTTGGAAGTCATATTGTCTATATTCATCTAAATTGCCTAGATTTGTGGCAGTGATTGGATTAATTTAACACTTTCACTTCAAAAGCATTGACTGTAACTACTCAGTATAGCATATATTTTACATTTAGCATAGAGAAAATATAAATAATGAGAACAACTTTAGAAATATTGATGTTGAAAGAAGACAGGAGTCCTTTCTGGAAAGGTAGGTAGATGATTAACTGAACAAAAGGACTGTTTTGCTTAGAGTCTTCCATTTCAGCTCTGAGGAGAAATCTGACACATTGCATTTATTCAGCAGAAGGAAAAGGTTTATCAGCAATTAAATCAATTATGTAATAACTATTGCTAATGCCTGGAAAAACTACACTCGATGCAGATAAAATAATCATAGCATAAAGAGAGTAAGAATGGCCAAGTTCTGCCAGAAGGTAGAGAGTTCAGAGAAAATGAGAAGCAGTAGAGAGCTCTGTTTCTTCTGCTTGTATATGTATACAAAGTATATGCAGATTTGTATTCATTATTGGTTGTTTTTTAACATTATTTCCAATTGAAATATTGCTGTAAATATATGTTAACATATTATATATAATGTTATATATAATACCCTACAGAAAATAATGTTATATTCACCATTACTTGTGCAGAGAAAAGCACAATACTTATTCGGGGAAAGGGAATGTAACCTCTATTTCTGTGTTTCCTTTAACAACATGGGTTCTGAGGCTTGCAGATCATCTATAATGGTCTACAGCTTGGAGCACTTATCCATCAAGCAGAAGATACAACATTTCTTCCTCTGAGAGTACATCCGTATTGCACACAAAGTTGTCTATTCATGGAAATGCATTCTTCTCTCCAGCAGCTGTGAAATGTAAGATACAAAAAACAACAAACAAACAACCAAAAACCCATGCACAAAAAACAAAAAACAAAAAACAGTCTTTGAGACAAAGAACAGAATATGCAATCCTCTGATTTGCAAGTTGTAAGTGCTGCAACGCAGCTTTGCTTCAGGAACATCCCTCCCATTCCAGTCAGCCCAGAATATGGCTTGTGAATTAGGGCATTTTCTGGGACATGTATGGTCTGTACCTGAAGTCACTGGAGTACAAGTATCACATGAATACAAGTCTCTTTCTTCATGGACAATTGCTTCTATACAGAACTGTCATTATTTTTCTTCCTCCTTTCAAAAAAATCCATTTGTAATTTATTGCACCTCAAACTGTGGAATAAGTTCAACCCATGGGTGCGTGTTAAATTAACTTCTCTAAGGACTATGCCTGTTTTCCTTAACTTTCTTGAGCTTAGGCTGCTGTAACTTCCAAAGTGCTCAGACTGGAACTGAAGATTTTGGAAGCAGATTCACACACTCATTAATATATATATATTTTTTTAAATAAAAGCATGGAAGTAGCTAAATATCTTTTTGCTACAGTTCTTAGAATAATGAGATCATAAGTTGAAGAAAGCAATCAGTGAATTCCAATTAAGGAACAAAGAAAGAGGAAAGAGAATAGAACTGTTTTGCGTATGCTTTTCTTTCCATTTGTTTCCCCTTTTCTTTCAGGCATCCTTCGCCTTAGTCTTTCCTCTTTAACTTTAGTTTTCTCTCCTGTTTTCCTGTGTTGATATCAACAGAGAAATACAAAGCCTCCACAAACTTTATCTTCACATCCGATTATTTTTCAGCCCACAAACTCTACCCTGCAGAAGTCCTTGAGCCTGGGACAGTAATGAACATTTTGACATCTCCCTTCAAGAGCACAGCTCATTGTCCTCTTCATGCTTCTCAGAAACAAAGTATTTATTATTTAATTAAAAAAAAAAAAAATCAAGGTGAAAACTAAATACATATTCTGTGTCATATAAATAGAAAAAAAAGAGAGACAAGTTCAACATAAAAACAATTGAAAAGGACCCAAGGTGATTAAGACTCACTAGTGCTTGAATGCTTCCTAGTAGCTCTGACCCATAAAGAATAGTTGATGCTCCAAGCACTACACAGAAGGCAGATGCCTATAATACTGTCTGAAATCGGTAAAACAGTGTATATGCTTATATACTGATTTCAGACTGATGTACTGACTTCAGTAGCTATGTGAATTTAAAAAGAGATGATAAAAATGTAAAGATCAGCTCTGAAAACAAAGAAATTCCTTTTTTTCAGAAATGTATCATAATAAGGTTACATAGGACTTACCCAAACTAATTTTTTACAGGTATGTGTTAAAATTTGGAGGGGGAAGGGAAAGGAAGAGGGATAGAGGAAACGGGAAAGGAAAAAGGAAAAAGGCAAATAAAACATTAGTGTTGTTTACTTCAAAATACAGTAGAGGAGATAATTTAGTTTCAGTCCTAGGTGGAAAAGACAGCTCCTGATCCATCTGTTTCTCTTAAACACACTGCTATCACCACAACAAGCATTCAAAGAGCAAAGGTTACATACAGTTATTAAACAGGCACTTGATTTTCATGGTACACTTTATTATCACCTCATTACTAAAAGAACTTTATAACTGAGTGAGAATCAAGAAAGAGCTAAAATAATAGCAGGATTTATGGTGCTTAGGCACATGAAGAATTTCCAGTATTTATATTCGCTAGTGATTCTTTTCTTCATATCATTTCCTATTGCTTCTTTGTTTTGAATACTTTCCTCATTATAAAAATGTATTTTCATCTTCATCAGTCTTTTTCAGAAAAATATGCAACATAACAATCTGCACATAATATACTAGAAACCCAGAATATTGTTTCCAGAATGTATATTAATGAAGTATTTTGCTTTAGGTACATCAAAAATGTATACATGCATTAAAAGAAATAAATAAATTCAGTGTCTGCAGAAGATTCCCAGCCTGCTTTGTCTTTGGTGGTGATGGAATATATTTCCCAGATTTCGGAAAATGTGTGTTTTCAAGTCATGAGACAATATCTGAGACAGTCCTTGAATGCCATAGCATTCTTTTACAGTGACACTAATCTGGGAGATTCACCTCAAAAACATATTTATGAATAATTCTTTTTAGTAGCATAATGAGAAATTTAAAATAAAATAAAATAAAATAAAATAAAATAAAATAAAATAAAATAAAATAAAATAAAATAAAAAGTAAAATAATAAAGTATTTTTGGCTTTTGTGTCCAAATTTTCTGAATGACCAGTTTATTGCCATTGCTTTGTTTGGTATGGAATTCAAATCACACAAACTTAGCTGTTATGGAAAGATACACAGACTTGTCTTCCCTCATTACAGTAAATAAATATTCTGAACCAAGAAAGGTATGAGTCTTTCCAGGATCTCTACAACAGAGGCCTGCACCACCTATAATGCATTTGCTTTTCCACAGAAAAATTGTGCTATTCCATTTGTCTTCTCCAGGTACTCACACGCAGTATTACTTTTGCATACACAGTACCACCTACATCTTATTTCTTGTCTTAAGCTGACTGATACCACACTCCAAGGACACAAAGAAAGAATGTGTGTCCTCTGCTGTTCCAAAAACAAACCAGTGGGAGAAAAATAACTGGTAATCATCCAATAATTAAAGCTTTGCTTTTCTTTCTAATGTGACAAGGAATCAGGTGAAGAGACTGCACATGTTTTATGATTAGTACAATTTGGGCTTGAGGAAGGTTACCTAATACACATTTAATGTTAGTCAGAAACAAAGCTATTGCTAATTCCCTGCAGATTCTCTTCCTACGGCAACCCAGAAAGATAAAGATGAAAAAAACTCACTATCTTTTGCTGTTGCTGTACAAATCTTTATGCAGTTTTCTTTTAAACGCTTTCAATTAAAGCTCCTTGACAGCTGTTTGAAAACTTGGAGCTAGAAAAAAAAAACAACAACAAACTAACAAAACAAAACAAAGAAAAAACACAAAAATTACAAAGTGAGATTTTTGTAAAGATTACTGGTAATGAAAAAACCAGTCAGGATTCATCTCTACTTTCCCTCTTTTGTCATTCCTTTTTCATTCCTGCTTTCCTGTTTAGTAATATTTTGGTGTTTAGCACGGTGGTTACAGTAACTAAGTGTTAATTTGTTCTTTGGCATTTTACACTGAGATGAACCTGATTAATTAAAACAGGAAGCACCATCCCTGAAGCAGAATGAGTGGTGCATTGGTGTTGATGCCTTGGGTTCCGTATATAATGAGACTCTTAGCTTCAGGCAAAGGGAGACTGAATGCTCTCCCATCTCTGGCGTGGAACAGAATTAAGCATTAACTCTGTAGCAGACCCCTGCTTATCAGCAACCTTGCTATTACTACACCGACCCTGATGTGCATAAGCAATATTTTCATCCACTTCCCAAGAGATTTATCTAGCTGTTGAAGTAGAAAATGAATATTTTACAGTTCACTTGTCTGATCAATTACCTACAAGCTGCTCCAGTATTTTATAGCCAGTGGGAGAGCTGTGTAGGTGATGATAGAGAAATCTGGAGGGAATCTGTTAGCCAACTACAAATAAGAGACTAAAATTGTGAATGAGCCATCAGTAACAGTCCTTTTGTTCATAAGGATCTATCCAGAAATTACAGTGTAACCAATTAAAGTACATAAATTATAATCAGTAGAATGTGAATTCCAGAGGTGAAGAAATTTGATTGCTTGATTGGAGGGTAATGAAGTGCAGAGATGATTCAAAGCCAAACCCTTCTCAGTGAAACATCTCCCTCAGTGCTTTATTTGCCATTTTTGTCTTTTAGATAATTGGAAGAAACTCTTTCCTAGAGACACTTTGGAAATTAAATGAACTCAGAGTTAAACTGTGTACACTTTGTAGTCAAGACATTACTGATCATAACAAAGGAAGTTTCAACAGCCTAAGTTCCCAGAGGTTTGTTTTAATAGGAAAAAATTATGTTGGCAATTCATTTTAAGAACTTGGTATATGATAACTTGAAAAAGTGTCATGGTTTGGACTCAAATAGAATTATTCTCTTTAGAGAGGCTTATATGATGTTGTGTTTTGGATTTTTGATGAAAATAATGATAACAACACACCAGTGTTTTATTTGTTGCTGACCACAGAGCCAAGGATGCTTTAGCTTCTCATGCTGCCCTGACAGTGAGAACCTAGGGCATGCACAAGGACTGGAAGGGGACAGAACTATGAATACTGACCCAGACTGACCAAAGGGATGCCCCATATCATATGGCATCATGTTGAACTGTAAGAGCTGAGGCAAAAAAGGAGGAAGGGAGGAATGTTTGGAACAATGGCATTTGTCTTCCTGAGGATTCATGAAGCAAGATGAACCCTGCTATCCTGAGTGGTTGAACATGTGCCTGCTGATGGGAAGCAGCAAATGAATTCTTGTTTTTCTTTGCTTGTGCATGCAGCTTTTGTTTTACTTTACTTTAAACCACAACAAATAATTTAGTGAAATATCTCTTAACTGTTTGCATATGAATTATATTTTCTCTCTGAACTACTTAATGAAATATTATTCTTTTAATTACAGAATGAACTGTGGCAAGTTCAAACTCTTTGAAAATGGTGAAAATATAAAGAAGCAACCTAGAGGATTCACAAGATATTTTGTGTTTGTCTGTTTAAAATTCCTCCAGTTTGGCCCAAGAGCTTTAAATATATTTTCATTTTTTATTTTATGTACAACCCTCTGAGAAAGATTAGTTTATATTTGTAACAAGAAAATCAAATCTGATTTGACTGGTGATAACAACAAATATCACTTAGATTAAAATAAGGTACAGGCTTCAAAATGTAAAGCAAAGATAAATTTGGATTTTGTTAAAATTTGTTTACATCATTGAAGTTTTTATTTAGTCTACCATGTCACAAGGAAGTAAATACTGTAAATATATGTAAAAGTTGTCTGACTGTGGAATATTGGCCTCTTATTACACACCTGATAAACTGCAGGTACTTTCATATTGTTATACAGTGTTTTTGAGTTTTTGGAAAACATCTTCCCAGTTGCAATCTCCAGAGATATCTTTTGTTGTTGTTGTTGTTTGTTTGTTTGCTTTTGTGTTTTAATCAGCACTTTCCAATCACAGGAAAATAAACTAAGGAATCAATTTGATTTTTCTATAGTTTCCTATTTTAAGTAGTCTTTGAAATAAAATGATTCAAAGTACAGAAAAAAAAAAAAAAAAAAAAAAAAAAAGCTTACTTTAAATATATATAAGAATTTAGGGCATGAACAACTGCATTTATCATTAGTATCAGTTACTACACTGTAAAAAATGAATATGTTACTTCCATAACACACACTTTATCCAAAGGGAGTTACAAAGTCATCTTATGCATACTATACGGTTGTTACAAAAATGTCTTCTGTCCGATGCTCCAAAGACACACTTTTCAGAGATGACTATTACTGTGCTGGCCCAACCATATACTACTCCTTCACAATGCACAACCTCTTTCAAAGGTACCTGACCAGAGTCTCTAATGCAGTATTAAGTGCTACGTTATATATTCATAGAATCATAGAGTGACCTGGGTTGAAAAGGACTTCAAAGATCATCCAGTTTCAACCTCTACTATGGGTATGGTTGCTAACCAGTAGATCAGACTCCTCAAAGCCACATCTAACCCAATCTTGAATGCCTCCAGGGATGGGGCATCCACAACCTATCTGGGCAACACGTTCCAGTGAGTCACCACCCTCTGAGTTGAAAACTTCCTCCTAATACCTAACCTAAATCTCTTAGTTTAAAACCATCCCCCCTTGTTCTATCCCTATCAACCCATGTAAACAGGCATTCCCCCACCTATTTATATGCTCCCTTCAAGTACTGGAAGGCCAAAATGTGGCCTCCCCAGAGCATTCTTTCTGCAAGGTAAACAAGCCCAGTTCCCTCAGCCTTTCTTCATAGGAGAGATGCTCCATCTCTCTGGTTATCTTAGTGATACTGATGTCAAATGCACTCGGTTCCATTGTCTAAGTCACTGACAAAGATGCTGAAGAACACCATTTCCAAGACCGACCTTTGGGGAACATCACTTGTGACTACCTTCATCCAGGTACAGAACTGTCAATTACTACCCTTTGGCTGTGACCAGCTAAACAGTTCTTAATCCATTGAATAATCCACCTTTCACATCAATACCTCTCCAATTTAGTGAGAAGGATGTGGTGAGGGACCACGTCAAAAGTTTTGCAGAAGTCCAGGTAGATGACATTCATCATCCTTCCCCTGTCCAGCAAAGCCATCACTCCATCATAGAAGGTCAACTGCTATGCTTTTTGGCTGTGTTGAAAGAGTGGGAAATTACACAGATGAACAGACAGTTATGTGGAGCTCTCAACATCACAGACAAAATTAGTGCAATAGAACAACAAAACTTAAAAAAAAAAAAAAAAAAAAAAAAAGTGAGAAAAAGAGAGAAATTTCTTATAAGCAGACAACTGTATTTACTATTTCTCAGGTAGGAGGCTAATGCATAATTATATGAGGTTTGGTTTAACTTTTTGAACTCACTATCATCTCCTTCTCTTCTCATTCTGTACAATTCTTCCAGTATTCTAATTTCTGCAGCATGGAATGATGGTGACAATAGTAATCGTTGCTATGGATTTTGCATGAAAACAATAGCAGTCATGAAAAAATTGCTTTATATAGGGAAAACTGTTGTTGCAGCAATTGCCACTGCATGGTGTTCCCACAATATAGTATCTGCTCTGATCATCTAATATGAAGAAAACTCCAGAGTTCTTTTACCTCTCTGGAATACATAAAGAAAGAATGCAAAGTCCTGCATTCTGGTGACAATACCAAGTGCTTAAGAGGATAAGCAAAAAAGAATTAATCATGGGAGCTTTTTTTTTTTTTTTTTTTTTTTTTTTAACTTCTGATAATTTTTATTTTATATACACCACAACAAAAGAAAATTAATTGAAGGAAAAAGAAAAAAAAATGAAAAAAAAATATTTTTCAATAACTTTTTGTAGAACAATTATATGTTGAGCTTTTGAAATGCTGACAGATACGTTACATAAGTATGTTATGGAGGGCATGTTGTACATTGGAAACAAATCACATAAATGTATCTGTTGTTCGGGATTTGTTTGAAGAGTGTCTTTGGTGAGCACAAGTTACACTTGTTAAATGAAAATTTATTTGGAGATTTCTACAAAATGCACACCAAACACTGCCCAAGCAACAGGAGATGGAAATCTGTAAAAATGGTTTGCTATCTGAACAGCTCCAAACCGGAAGATACAGAAAATCAGATGAAAATTTAGTCCAAATTCAATTTTTTTTCCCAGAAACTGCACATGAAGGAAATATCTGTGCAATCATCAGATTTGCTGCTATAATTTGGCTACTGTAGTGTAATTTCTGGAACTATTAGAGAAATATTTGACCTCATACATTCATATGCTTTCATTATCACTATCATCTTTACTAAGACAACTTAAAAATGTTCTTTTCATCAACATAGTACTGTTGCTGAAAGCTTTGAAATATGTACTGTACAGTACAGAACAGGAAATTTATTTATGTTGACTCTCAGTTCAATTTTTGCTATGCTCTCACCAAAGCTGTCTGCATTGATTATCACAGAATTATACGTGCTGCCTTCAAGTCTAAGGGCTCAGTACAGCTGCTGAGATACAGGTGCTTGGTGATGTTTGAGATGCCCTGACGTATTTCTTGATTTTCAGATCCCATTCAGGTCAGACACATGCCAAATCTGATTGTACCTATCTGCTAGACACATACAGCTGTTTTGGATACCTTGGAGCATCTCAGAGGGCTGTAGATATGAACTTCATTAGGCAACTTATTTAATACCATGAGATAGGTAATCTGGATTCAGAGTGCATAAATGCTGTGAGCCATATGACATACAGCAACAACCGAGTTCTTATCAGCCTTTTCACGGTCATTTGGAGGCAAAAAAAAATTAAAAAAAAAATAAAAAAATCATGGAGGTCATAGTACTCTTCAGTTTGCATCAGACTGGATATAGTAACCACAGTTTTAGACCAAAACACATAGTAACTGTCTTAACATAAATATAAAGACTGCATAAATACAGTAATATAAATATATGTTCTGGCTAATTTAACAGAAAAGACACTGCATGCCCATACCTGTTCTGGAATAGCTGTGTATGGATTTTATTTTGCAATCTCTGTGTTAGTGAGAAGATGATATTCCTCATTGACCTAAGCTATCCTGGTATATTTACAATAACAATCATGATTTTATTTTATTTGCTTCTGCATCTGAGGAGCCAAAGACCCAAAATAAGAGATCTTTCACACATCAAATAGATGCAATAATTTTTTTAACTCTTTTCACTCTGAATTCAAACAGGTAGCACACTCTTTTACTTTTGATAATTCCTAGTGCCAAAAGTTTCCCACCTAAGTGTCCCAGACATATGCAGAAATAATTTCTCAGAAACAATCTTGTCTCAAGTACCAGGTGCAAATCTTCAGTTTGAGTCTGAGAATAATATCAGTTCCCAGACAAGTACAAAACCAGTGATTTTGCTTTCATTCACCAAGAATCACATCACACAGAACAAGTAATTTAAGCATTGACTTTTTCATCCTGTCAGGTGCTGCTTGGAATAAACTCAGATCAAACACCACTCTTCCTACAGCTCTGCAATATTGACCCCCCAGACCCTTTAATTTGGCAAAAGTAGATGCTTTCACTAATCATTAAATGTCTGTAAGCAGATTGCTATATTATTTTTGGAGGGAAAATTTTCTGGATTTTGTTATCTTATTTGTATTTGATTGGTTGGTTAGTTTTTTTGTATGTTTGCTTGCTTATTTGTTAAATAGGTATGGATGTTTTTGCTCAGTAGTTTGACCCATATTTCTACCCACAGTACTTGACATTATCTGGTGAAGACAAAAGTTATATTGTTGAGTTTCCTTAATATACTGAAAGGATAAGAGATTTCAACAAATGCCTGTTACAGGCAGATTTCCAGAAATATTTTCAGATGATAAAATTCCATTCCTGTAGGCATATCCGTAAAAATCCATGTAAAATGAATTAAGAGAAACACTGGGTATCTCTTCTCTTCAGTCTGAGCTTTTGCTTTCAGTTATTTCAACACTTCTTATGACAACCACTGCTTTATTTAAAATTGTTGGGACACCCTCAGTGCCAGTGGACTCTGATAACTCTGTAATCTTACAGAGAAGCACTATAATTTTCATACAGTTTTAGATTTGGCTATCATCTACTTCTTCTCTTACGTGGTAAGAAGACACCAGAACTGCATCAAATAACTTGATCACAGCCTACCAGTTATGGCTAAGATCTTAAGGTGCTCCAGGATTCATTTTAGTGCAGAGCTTGGGCAGTACCTAAGAAAAGAAGTCTGACAAGCAGATGTCTTTTTGATCTGAGGCATAATGTCTTTGGGCTGGAACAAAGTGTCACAGAAGGGTAAAATGAACTACTATTCTTTCTGAAAGAAAAATTAAGCAGTTATAGATATGGATGATTGTTTAACAATTTGAGATCCAACCAGCATAAAATGGCAGGTAACATACTCAAAACAAAAAACAGTAAGCTTTATGATTAGACTTTGAAGTTTCTTGCTGAAGTGCAGTATGGATGTTAAAGTGAACAAAAAAGTGGATATTAAAGTGAACAAAAAATCTACTAAGGTTCATTTTAAAATAACAAGAAAAACACCAATCCTGGTCCAGCAAATCTGTGCAGGCTGGGAGTGTCTCATGGTGAGTCAGCATGGTTGCCCTGTTGGCATGCTTTTCTAAAACATTCTTTCTGGGTCACTCTTGGAGACACAATTCTTGACTATATAGATCTTTGATGTATAGAAGT